>NC_082689.1:6368068-6668636 GCF_949987515.2 Delphinus delphis
TCAGTCCGCTGGAGGACATAACTGTATGACGTCTGGAAATATGCAGGAATGGAGGTAATTTTTACCACGTGTACGCTTGTCATTTATAAAACATGTTCATAGGCCCCCAGACGATACGAGTGGAGGATGGCAATTCTCAGAGGTGTCACCAGGGTGGAGGGGGTGGGGCGGGCATGGGGTCTCCATTCTGGATGGAGAATAAGAGCGTGGACAGAGCACAGGATTTGGAGTCAGAATTTCTTTCGTATTCACTCAGCCTCTTGGTGCTGTACCATCCTGAATAAGTCCCTCCCTCTCTCCACAGACCCGGTGTTCTTGTCTGTAAAATGGGGGTAATAGCAGCCCCCTCACAGAGTCACTCTGTTAATTAACTGAGTTCTTGGGACGCAATCGGCAGCAGTGCCCAGGAAATGGTGCCGTTTCTCTTATCAGCCGCGCCAGTAGGTCACCATTCCTATTTCAGTTAGTAAGTTTCTGGAATCATTTTAATTAAAATCACTCCCCAGGGCTTCCCTGGTGGCGCAGTGGTTAAGAATCCGCCTGCCGATGCAGGGGACACGGGTTCGAGCCCTGGTCTGGGAAGATCTCACATGCCGCGGAGCAGCTGAGCCCACGCGCCACAACTGCTGAGCCTGCGCTCTAGAGCCCGCGAAACACAACTACTGGGCCCACGTGCCACAACTAGTGAAGCCCGCGCACCTAGAGCCCATGCTCTGCGACAAGAGAAGCCAGGACAGCGAGAAGCCTGAGCACCGGGATGAAGAGTAGCCCCCGCTCGCCGCAACTAGAGAAAGCCCATGTGCAGCAACAAACACCCAACGCAGCCAAAAATAAATAATAAGTAAATAAATTTATTAAAAAAAAAATTTCTCCCCAAATTGACCATCTTAAGGACTGGGCGACACTGAGTTGGCGGCTGGGCTGAGCTGAGGGGTCCCAGAGACCACGCACACGTCCTGGCAACCCCCAGCGGCTGGCCTCAGCCGGGATCCTCTGCCGTAGAATCTCGGCGCCTCTCCACGTGGTCTCTCCAGCTTTGGATGTGGTGACTAGGGCTCCGAGAACAAGTGGCCCTAAGACAGGAATCGGAAGCTGCCTGTTTCCTACGGCCTTAACGGGGAAACTAGTACCAAGTCACTTCTTCCATGTTCTATTGGTCAAACCACCCCGCAGCACACCTGCGTACAAGGGGAAGGGGCGTGGACGCCGTGTCTCAAAGGGAAGCGTGTCAAAGAACCAGGGCTGTCTTTAATCCACCACTCTCCCTTCCTCCCTCGGGTCTGGTGGCTAAACATCACTTCTTCACTGAGACCTGCCTCACACCCCATTTTAAATCGGTGTTGCCCCTCCCTCCATGTCCCATGCTCCGAACCCCTGCCATGATTTATTTCTCTCCATGAAGTGGTAACTATCTAATATTGTGTATTTTACGTACTTACATCTTTATCGTCCACTTCACCATGTTGAAATACAGGCTAGCTCAGGATCTCTGTTTTTGTCCATTTTGTTCCACGCGATTGCCCCGTACCTACAGAGTGCCCGGTACAGGGTAGACATTCAGTACAGAGCTGTGGAAAAGATGACTGCCAGCTGCTTTCAGTACATCATCAACTTCCCTTTGTCTCCATGCAGACATCTGATGGAAGACCTCAGGCTCTGGGGCAGTTTTAAAAAGTGACCACCTGTTCTTTGGCCTCCCTTCCATCAAGAAGCAGGATTGTGGCCCTTGGATCTGGGCAGCTTGTGACAATAGCATGTGGGAAGTGACACTGTGTAACTTCTCAGGCTAGGCCAGAAAGGGAAGGCAACCCCTTCTCTTAGGAAGCTCCACCTGGAGCCCAGCCACCATGCTGAGGAGCCCAAGCCACAGGGAGAGGCCACGTTAGGGGTCTGGTCAGTAGATCCCACCTTTCAGTGGTCCCAGCCCAGGGCCCAGATGTGTGGTATGGAGCGTCTGAAGATCCCAGCCCTTTACCTTTCACATCTTCCCAGGTGAGGCCCCAGACGCCATGAAAAGAGATGAGCCATTTCTGTCCAAATTCCTGATTCACAGAAACAGTAAGTATTAAAAAAAAAAAAAAAAAAAAGGTTGATGTTCTATGCCCCTAAGTTTGGGGTGGTCTGTTACACACCAATGGGTAACCAGAATCCACATCTTTATTTTCTTAAATCAAATAAACGTGGTCAGACCCCCAACCTACTAAGCTTGTCAGGATATTCCATTTTAGTCGTGCTTTGGGAAGTCCTTTCCTGATCCTCTGAGTGTGGAACAGTCATTGGAAAGAATCTTCCATCCTGACTGCTTGGTGAATCATCTCTCCCGAGCAGGAGACCCATCTTCCCAGGCAAGTCCAGGGAGCGTCATGCACCCATGTTCCCTGAACAGGGCTCTGTGCCAGGCTCCGGGACACAACAGAGAAGAAAACGGAGCAAGTTCCTGCCCTCTGGGAGCTTACATTTTAGACCAGCAGTAAATAGACAATCGCTGACTAAGGTTTAAGCCTTTCCACGCAGTGGACCCGTTTTTTTTTTGTTTTTTTTTTTGTCTAATTTTCTTAAATTGAAGTGTAGTCCGTTTGCATGTTGTGTTAGTTCCTGGCAAACAGCAAAGTGATTCTGTTATCTTTGTTGATGCAGTCTATCACTTAGCACATACTCTCTAATTCTGCAAACCATAGCCCTCGATATGAGTATCAACTCTCAAAGTAAACCCGGAAGGAAAATGTGTGAGATCATCAAATTCTCATAAACTGAGGCACGTGTGGCCTTTGACTTAGATTTCCTGTTCAGTGAAGCTTGGCGCTCACTTTGGAACTGTTCTTTTTGTTCCCCTGACGCTTGCATTAGAAGTTAGTCTGACCCTTCACGTCTCTGTCGATTGGCTAATGATCTGAAACCACCAGGGCTGGAAATTCAGTCACAGCCTCAGTGTAATTTAAAGACCTATCACTAATGTGTGTGTGTGTTTATTTTTTTGAATTTTATTTTATTTATTTTTTTATACAGCAGGTTCTTATTAGTTACCTACTTTATACATATGAGTGTATGTATGTCAATCCCAATCCCCCAGTTCATCACACCACCACCGCCCCCCGCCACTTCCCCGCCTTGGTGTCCATACGATTGTTCTCTACGTCTGTGTCTCTATTCCTGCCATGCAAACCGGTTCATCTGTGCTATTTTTCTAGGTTCCACATATATGCGTTAATATAAGATATTGTTTTTCTCTTTCTGACTTTGTGTGTGTGTTTTTCATCTCAGGCTTTCATTGCCCATGTGATTATTATTTTGTAATGAACTGGCAATCAAAGACACACAACAAAATTTAAGTCACTGCTAGATTAATTTGTGGAAGAAATGAAATTTCTTACATTTGGTCCCCCTCTCTTCACTTTCGTCTCCAACCCAAGTATCCACATTTCCTCCACTGTACACTCTGGAAGCCCAGGGCTCCCCGGCTGCCAACCTGCCCCACATTCCTTTCTGTCCCTCCTTCTTCCCTAACCACCCAAGCACCTCTTAGGAGCCTTTCCATTTTAATTAGGAAAATAGCTCATAGAATGTGAGGCGTGGGTGGTGGGGGAGGGACAGGCGGGGCTTTAGGGACAACTTGGTCCAGCCTCCTCATGTTGAGGCTGGGAAGTCTAAGGACCAGAGAGGTAGCGTGACTTGCCCAAGATCAGCATTATCTTGGAAGCTGGAGAGAAATCTTAGCGGGGCACAGAGTGTGGGGTGAGGGCAAAGGGGAAGGTGGGAGAAGGAGGGAGTGGAGGCAGGATTTCACACGTCTGACAGCCCGGAAGGATTACATTTTAGCCTTAAATCACACTCTGTCGGCAGTTCTAATCTAAATGCAAACTCTAAATATAATTCATCTGAAGTATGTTCTGGAAATCCTTTTTCCTAAGTATGTCTTCAATTATTAAGACTCTTTCATTGGAGCTTGTATTTTCCTCAAATCAAGAAGAGAAGAGAATATTTCTCAGAGGCAGAAATTTGGGTGAGTTTTCCCTTTCACCTCCCTCTTTGAACTCTTTCGGCCTTGCTTGAATTCTTCACAATAAGCATACATAATTTTTACAAAAACTAAAAAGACCTCTTTAAACAAAAATTGGAATACTTTAATAATATATTTTATTACCTTAATTATACAGGTAATTACAGCTTTGCAGACCCGACCTCACAGAATTGGATTAAAAGCTAAATATGCAAGATACAAAAAAGCAGTTTAAAAAATTCATAGGATAGATCATGATTAATGTGAATGCCCCTTGGAGCATTTATAATTGTCCACAGGTATATTTTCACCTGAGCACACCCTAGCGTGGTCAGTTCTAGAATCCTCCCAGAATGGAAAGAGCTCTTTTGGAGAGCAGCACAAATCTGCTGGGATTGATATGTCGTTGACCTGTAATTTTCAAGGACTTCTAGATTTATCCAGAAAGATGCATAAGAACTGTTTGGAATGGGGGGAGGGGGAATCCAGATAACTGGATTTACCAATAGTAAAGCAATAAAATTAATTAAGAGCAGCTACTGCTGGGAAGTGGAAAGTAGAAATTTAATATTATTTTCCTGAATAATTTATGCTAATCACTCAATACAATGCCTAATGTATAGGCAGCACTCCGTAGATATTGTCAATCATTATTGTTATACGGTCCTGAGGACTACAATTCCCAAAATGCACTACTCCTCTTCCATTCTGCCTACAACTCCCAAAATGCACTGCTCCTCTTCCATCCAGCCCCTCTGCCAACTCATTACCATTCTGGGAAAAGTGGGGATGAGAGCTGGTGGGAAAAGGAGAATGGAGCCCCCAAGCCGGGAGAAGTAGCTGACCGCACAATTCCCTTGATGGTGTAGACCGTAGATCCCTAAATTAGGAGATAGAGTGATTTTTTTTTAAAAAATCATCCTGATTTTGTTCAGGCAAAGCCTTGGAGTACCACCATTAGTTGAATCCCCTGAATTGTCTGTTTATTTGTTTGCCTGTTCGATTTTACTTAGTTCTGTTTTGTGTTACAATTGATGTTAATTCCTTCATGATAATGGCATTAAGATGTCCGCTATGCGGCTTCCCTGGTGGCGCAGTGGTTGAGAGTCCGCCTGCCGATGCAGGGGACACGGGTTCATGCCCCGGCCCGGGAAGATCCCACATGCCACGGAACGGCTGGGCCCGTGAGCCATGGCCACTGAGCCTGCGCGTCCGGAGCCTGTGCTCCGCAACGGGAGAGGCCACAACAGTGAGAGGCCCGCGTACCACAAAAAAAAAAAAAAAAAAAAAAAATGTCTGCTAGTTATCAGTGTTCCACGTGGTAATGAGTTTTAGCATTCTGCTGTTTTTATGGTTGTGTTAGTGAGAAGTTAGAGGAGGGGCTGCATGATTTCAGACTGGAAATGAGACCAAATTTCTGAGTGATTCTTTGAGTTATTTTACATTTAGAACAAGAAAGGCACCAAGTGTTGCATCAAAAGACATTACACAGTGTAAAGTGTACATACGGTAGAGTCTTTCTCACACCTTAAAATTATACGAAGCATAGATTATTCAGGAAAAGAATAAAATGGCTCCAACTAAGAAGAGGCCAAGTCCCAAATTTTCAGGTAACCATATTTTATCTTAGGAACAATTTTGAGAGGTAATAAGAATGATATACATTACAATTTTAATGAGATGAATATTGCTATATCTATAAATTAAGTCAAATCATATGAAATTGTCATTTTTGTAGATCAGAAAATAGTTACATATTGGCAATTTCAAATGGTTCATCCTAGAAGCTGGATTTTTCACCAAACATTTATTGAGCACTTACTATGTGCAGGACTCTGCTGTGGGGCTCATACTTTTGAGGAAGACCTAGCACTAGCTCTCCAAAAGGCAACTTTTCAGAGATCCCACTGAGCTACTCTCAGATAGAGGTGTGGCTGACAGTTCAACAGGCAAGATGGACACACTGAAAAGCTTTTGTGTTGTTTTTAATGTAGACATAACTATCTCGAAGCTCAAGGACACAACAAAAGGTGCTGACGTCAACAGCTACCGTACATCACAAGGAACAGCCGCAGTTGCTTTGGGGACACATCGCTAGCAGCTGTTTACTCTTGCGTGACGTCACTGGATATGGGCCGCTTGTCGAGCAGCTACTGATGTGCCTGCCAGGAAGATTCACCTTCAACTGACAACAGTTTGGTTATAAAACCCACACCAAGAGCTGGTCTGATAAGAGACTATGATATCAAGTTACGCTGTGAAAAGCCACCATCATTAGCCGTTGCCAACGGAAACAACCACCAGCAGAAGAGAGACAATTCAGCTGGGAAGATGGGGCCTCCCCTTATCCTACTGTGACACACTGGAATGGGACATCCAGGAAAAGCAAAAAAATGTTCTTTTATGATACCTTTCACTCTGGAAAAAAAAGAACAATTTGCCAAGGAAATCTATTGAGTTTGAAGACCCCCATTTTTTTTTTAAAAGCAAATCTGCTCTTATTCTTATTTTTTTTTAATGTTTGAATGTTTTGGCTATGTTGGGTCTTTGTTGCTGCACGCGGGTTTTCACTAGTTGCGGCGAGCCGGGACTACATTTCATTGCGATGCGCGGGCTTCAGTAGTTGTGGCTCTCGGGCTCTAGAGCACAGGCTCAGTAGTTGTGGCGCACGGGCTTAGTGGCTCCGCGGCATGGGGGATCTTCCCGGACCAGGGATCAAACCCGTGTCCCCTGCACTGGCAGGCGGATTCTTTGTCACTGTCCCACCAGGGAAGTCCCGAAGGCCCCAAATTTTAAGGTGAAGGCTCAGATCAGCTACTGAGAGTTGAAGTGTAACCAGCCTTAGGATTCCCAAGGAAGACTGTGGCCAGACTGCATACAGTAAATGTTCGCTCATTGATAGGAAGCTTGCATCTGATGTAAACCTTCTCAAGGAAAAGACAGGCATCTGGAAATGCTTGCATTTTCTCAGTGAGTCTGTTTAATTTACCCTTAATTGTGCTCTGTGTGGCAAAGGTCAACAAACATCAAAAACCTTAAAAATGTTTAAATATCAAAGTGAGGTTGAGTAACCCATTGTGGTACAAGTAGGTGTAAAACAGATTAATTAAATACAATTAAGGAAATGTTATGGTAGTTTAAGCTAACTAAAAAGGAAGAGGAAATGCTCTCTATTCAACCATAAAATTATCAATGAAGAAAGTTTCATGAGCACCATCTGTTGAGATATTTAATATTAAACTAGATAAATAAGTCAAAAATACTTTGTCCTCTAATTAGAGGAAGATTCCAAACTGAGTCACAGAAAATCCTGAGATAATACAATCATTACTTTTTTGGGAACATGAGAACTTCAAAACTTGGAATTGTCATTAATTCATGGAGAGCTGCTATGAGGTCCCCTTCATAATTTGGAGATAAGAGAAGTGTTTTTTCTGATATCTCTCAAAAATAATCAAGGAAACCAGTGTGCTTCCACAAATCTCACAAAAAAATAAGAAGAAACCTCACTGAAATTGATCATGGCATTGATCATTGATGATTATAGATAACAGCTATAGATATATAGATACACACACATATACATATACATACATACACACAAACTATGTCTATGTCTGTCTATTTATCCACACATGTGATACAAAGATAAAGTAATAATTGGATCTATTACATAAAGTAATAATTGGATCTAACCAGATCTATTACATAAAGCAGCGTGCTTCCAAAAATGAATGGGTATAGGAAACCCTGTTTCTAATGGCCACAAATAATCTGACCTTCAAACTGAATTGACAGAAGAGCAAAGAAGGCTCATCAGACTCATCATAACAGTCAACGTGACACAACTTGCAACCTACATGTCCATTGATAGGTGAATGGATGAAGAAGATGTGGTATATCTATCTATCTATCTATCTATCTATCTATCTATCTCTCTATCTACACAATGGACTATATTACTCAGCTTTAAAAAGAATGAAATCATGCCATTTGCAGCAATGTGGATGGACCTAGAGATCATCATACTAAGTGAAGTAAGTCAGATAAATACAAATATATGATATCACTTATATGTGGAATCTAAAAAAAAAAAAAAGATACAAATGAACTTATTTACAAAGCAGAAATAGACTCACAGACATAGGAAACAAACTTACAGTTACCAAAGGGGAAAGGAAGGGGAGGGATAAATTAAGAGTTTGGGATTAACAGATGCCCACTACTACATATAAAATAGATAAACAACAAGGACCTACTGTATAGCACAGGGAAATATATTCAATATCTTATAATAAGCTATGATGGAAAAGGATCTGAAAAAAATGTGTTCGTGTCTGTGTGTGTGCGTGTGTATGTGATAACTAAATCACTTTGCTGTACACCTGAAACATGATAAATCCACTATACTTCAATAAAAAAATTACACATCCTATGACATAACATATATTAAAAAGGCATAACAATGTTACCTATTATTAATGGATTTTAGCCATTATTATAAAAACAATTGCACATCCCGCAGTTTGGGGCCACTGACCTCTGCCTGGTAACCCCATTTCTTAGGTGCTTTACCATCTGGAGGGAATACAGGCATGGGGATTCCAGGTGTCAGAAAGGTAGGTCCCTCTGGGGGCATCAATGTTCCTTTCCAATATTTCCAGTTCTTTCCTTCCAGACAGTCCAAGAATCGTTCTTCCCTGCTCCGTGCAGTCCAGACGTGGTTGCATGACTTGCTTTGGCAGTTGTGAGTGTCGGTGGCATGTGTTACTTTGGAGGGAAACATTTAAGTGGCAGCAGGGAGACCCTCCAGTGCACTCGCTTTCCCTGTCTCACCAGTCGAAGAAATGCAGTGACTGCGGAGGTGACACCAAGCCACCGCACGGAAGAGTGGCCTGCAGTGGCCTTTGCACCAACAAGAACAACAGCTCTGTTGCTTTAAGCCTCCGAGGTTTGAAGCCATCATGGCAGCGTTGCCAAGCCTATTCTGACCGATACAAACCCCAACTGTAGATTAACCAAATTTCAGGCTTTAAATCAATCTCCTTTAAATGTAGTTAGGATAAATCAGTTTCCCAAGGCCTCATCAATCTTGGGGCAATTGACAACATGAAATGTCTAAATCTTTCAAGTTAAAGAACAGTACCTGAAACTGCAAAGACCCTGTTGGGGTCAAATCCCAGAAGTATCAGCCTTGTCTCGTTAACATTCTTCAAGAAGATCAGGAAGGGGCTGCAGACCTCAGCTCAGGGAAGGCTCCTGACCATGAATGGAGGAGAATCCACACGCCTTCTGTCCACAGCAACTACACACAACACAAGGCAACATCACTGCAACCCCTGGTTGGCTCTGGGCAGAGTTTGACCCCAGTCACAAAACTGGTTGACATCCAGATTACCTTTGACAGCCTTTAAATAGCCCACAAAGTACGACAGACTCAGCTTGGGTGTTTTTGTTTGTTTTGCATTTATTTACATACATTCCTGTGCACCAACTGTTGTGCAACTGGAAGTGCAACTGGAAAATCTGAGCTAAACCACAGGAAGGAAAAATGGGACTTGGATGTGCAAATGTCCAGCTATTAAATCATTTTGCCCTTAAAAAGCTACCAAACCCCTAACAATGGCAGGGAGACGGGGACACGAATACCTGCTAGTAGCTGGGTTTGTTGTTTCAAGGACTAACACCCCCAACCCAAGGCCTGATCATGCCGTGACACAGAACTTGAAAACTTATGCTCAGTGAAGGAAGCCAGACATAAAAGACCCCCTATGTGTGAACCTTTATATGAAATGCCCAGAATATGGAAATCCATAGAGAAGAAAGCAGACGCGTGGTTTATGGTGAGAATGAGCGCTGGCTGGATTTGCTTCTCAGCCTGACCCAGGTTCCTGGACCTCCCACCCCGCCGAGTCAGGATTTCCTGCTGTGGTCTCAGGGGCCACCTCTCCCTCCTGGGCCCCTGGTCACTGCTCCCCCAGATCTGGGGATGGAGTGTCGCATTACGTGAGGGTGAGGGTCTGAGTCCTTGCACAGACACAAGTGCGGTGCAGCTGTGGGGTAGCTTGCCGATCTCCACGCTCTTGGGAGAGTGCATCACAGGCTTAAATGAGAGGAGGAGAGTTTGGCCTTATTCTTGGCCTGAATTTCCTCACCTCATGAGCTGATTCTGCCAACGCCATTAATCTGTTCCTAAACCACGTGTTGGCCCACGGACGACGTTCATCTATCTTCACCGATGACACATTGTTCCTTCCTCTATTAAAACTATATTCTAATTGCGAAGGGGCTCTGCCTGGAAGCCCTCCATCGCTCCAAGTCTCTGCCTGCATCCTTAATTTGGCAGGACTTGTCTGAACACAAGAAATACTTGGAGTCTCAGGAAAGCCGAGCAGGTCTAACTGAGGCAGCAAAAAAGGATACTGCTCTAAGTAAGCCATCGGAATGTCCCCTGCGCAGAAGTGATTCTGCCTCCCCTGAAACATTGATGCCGTTAGCCCAGCGCAAGTGAAGTTCATGACCAGAGCATTCTGCTAGACTCATGCTGGCCGATCTGTTACCTACAAGCTCTGGAAATCAGCCTCCGGGTGAGAGGAGATGCTGCCTGTCTGCGGCTGGCTAGTTCACATCCACTTCCTACCCAGTCCGGCAAAACAGCATGGTCCTCCAGTGAGCCGATGGATGGACAGACAGAGGAAGGCCTGCCAGGGTCCAGCATTTTGGGGCTCAGGATGGGCAGGAAGTGGGTTTTCCCATCATTTCCCTGTATTTTATGTGGTCTTCATCTCCCAGGAAGTGCCCCTGGGACCCCAGGGACATCACATGGCTGGGGACAGCAGAAAGAGGACAGCCCCGAGGTGTGGGGAGAACTAGGTAATACGGGGCTGTACCAGGAGCTTGGGGAACGGGTCAGACTAATCCTACTGACTTTGAAGGAAAGAAGATACTCAGAAGGTCAAGAGAGCAATGACCAGATCTCCCAAGTTGAGTTGGGGTGGCTTCACCTCTCCTCCCTCCCACGCCTTGACCTCCCAGGGCCACACGCCTGGGTGGAGCCCCGGAAACCAGGTTCAGAATGGGCATCAGCACGGCTGGGTCTGGCCCTTCTTCCCACGTTCTCCTCTCTTTTTCCTCACAAACTTGCCCTTGTGGGGAGTCCATGTGGAATAGGCTCATCTGGCGTGGAGTCTTCATGGCTGGGACCCTCTTGAAGAGTTCCCCTGAAACCTAGATGTAGGAAAAGCGGAAAGGCTAGGGCCGTGCATTCGAGGCCGACGGCAGGCTGCCCAACACAGCATAACTCAGGGAACATGCGCTCGAGTTTAGAATTGGGGAAACCACGGGTTACCTCTTTTTTTTTTCTATTTTGTTTATTTGTTTATTTTACATATACATGTATCTATTCTTTTTCAAATTCTTTTCCCAATTAGGTTGTTAATAATATTGAGCAGAGTTCCCTGTGCTATACAGTAGGTCCTTGTTGGACGGACCTAGGGCTACCTCTTAATAGGTGTAGCCTCCTGTCTGTGCACCCAAACTCAGACCATCGTATTGAATTGACCTGAAAATTGTTTCATTTAATCACTACTCTGGCAGCAGAGTTGTACTCTAGCTTCCAGAGAGAATCACCAGCCTTATTCTAAACACAGATTCATCACACAGAATTTTCCAGGCTTTGTGATGGAGGGCAGAATCCACCTTCACGCTGGTCGCTCTATAATTAAGTTCTCCCACCTATCGGAGCAGAAACTCTGAAAAGGCTTTCTGCAGAGTTTAGGACTCTATTCTACCTTCACTCGTTGGGAAAGCAGTATCAGGAGTTATGACTTCCTGTCCGTTTGATCTCATTGTCTGAGTCTATATTCTAAAGGTGCCAATGTACAGTTTACTCTGAGTGGTTAGATGCCCTGGAAACGCTTCACTGAGCATCTCCATGAACCCGTGTTAATTATTTACTAGTCTTAATAGGTTCCTCTTTAACAGTTTACGTGTTAGAGGTCATTGTCAACTCGGAGCCCCTGGATCTGGGTAAAGCCACTTGTCCCCACAGAGCTCACCTGGGAAGAAGGAATCACGAAAGCCTTGCCAACTGTTCGCAAGGCCTCTGGCGTCGCCTAGTTTGTCTGGTCACTGAACGGACAGCAGAATGTCCTCATGTCTTCTCCAGCCACAGAGGAAACTTGACCCTCATTTCTTCATGGCAGCAGCTCACCAAGTCTTCTCATGGTGGGTCATCCAGCCAGATGCACCCCACTGTACATAGTAGCCAGGAGGCCTGAGCACTGCCCCCCAAATGAAAGAAAAGAAAACACGCTAGAACTTGAACGAGCAGCATTGCACACAACTCACAAGTACGACACTGGACATTTTGCTAGAACTTTCTCTCCCAATAGTCCTTCCTCCTCCCAGCAGTCCTGGGAGAGAAACAGTGCAGCCCTTGGAGGCTGAGTGCACATGCTCCCTGGTAAAGGGGGTGATGCACACACCCTCTGTGCCCAGGCCAACACTGGGGACATCTCCTTCCCCTCGACAGCATGGCTGCCTCTTCCTTTAGCACTGACCTTCTGGCTGACCTTGGCTGACCTCAGGGACAGTACACACTCCTCTGCCTTAGAAAGTCTCCTTCGGTGTTTTTGAAGGTGATTAATGTCCATAGAACTCTGAACACACACAACCGCCTGTTAATGAAAAGCAGAAATGGGAGAGAGGATGTGGTCTTCTCCGTCCTGAGTGAGTCAAGTTCTGGCCCGGGTGCCTCATCCTGAGTCACTGGGCCGCTTCCTGCTGCTTCCTCATCAGCTATGGGTCCTGGAAAACACATTGATGGTTTCCTTTCCTAAGCTCAGCAGACGGTCTAGCTCAGCTCTTCACCGTTTAGTAGAGAAGAATTCAATGTTTGTCGAATGAATCCAGTATATAAAATTTCTCTTTTTATAGATGATCTGGCAAATAGTAAGATCTCTTAAGGAGAAGGTGAAATGAGAATTGTCGTAACGTGCTTTGCTGATCCTGTGTTCTTTTGAGCTTCAGCCAACAAAGTAGCTAAGTAGATGCTGCTGGTAAACGCGTTAACACCCTTGCTATAGGTCAGCTGATCATCCTCGGATGTCTCCACACTGACAAGGCACCTTCCTGCTCCTCCCGCCTCCTTGCAGAAATCAAATTAATCTACTATTAGAGGGACCACACCACAACTCTCATGGGCCCTTTGCCTTTGTAGGTCCCCCCGACATTCTGATAGAATTTTTGTGGGCCCAGTTATGGGCTGAAGTGTATGGCCCACCCCCAGCCCCACAAATTCACCTGTTGGAGTCTAACCCCCAGGACTTCAGAATGTGACTGTTTTTGGAGATAGAGCTTTTAATGAAGTAATTAAGATAAAATGAGGCCACGAGGATGTCCCTAATCCTATCTGACTGGAGTCCTTATAAGAAATGATTAGGACACACAGAGACATCAGGGGTGAGCTCACAGAGGAAAGACCATGTGAAGAGGCAGCGAGAAGACGGCCATCTACAAGCCAAGGAGAGAGGCCTCAGAGAAACCAATCCTGCTGACACCTTGATCTTGGACTTGCAGCCTCAGAACTGTGAGGAAATAAAGGTCTGTTGGGTAAGCCACCTAGACTATAGCACTTCGTTATGACATTCCAGGCAAACTAATCCAGGCCCTAAAAAATTTCATTTATTTCTGATGTGACAAAAAAACTTAAAACATCTTTGACCCTAAACGTTTATCTTTTTCTGGTTTTAAAAGAAATTGGAACATTTCTGTGGGCTCCTTGATGTATGGTGGGCTTTGAGCATAGTGCCCCTCGTACCTGTTGGAGAAGTCAGCCCCACCATCACTGAGAGCACCTGGACCATTTGGCACTGAAACCGGTTTTCCCACTGATGCTGGTTTCCATCCCTGTATTCCACCCAGGGTGCCCGGCACAGCAGCTCTCATTTCATTATGACCCAAAGCCAGACCGCTCGGATAAACAAGTGTTTCCATTTTGTAATCCAGCCTCCGCCGAGAACCTTTGTGGGGTGAGGCAATTTGGAAATACTTTGATAAATGCCGATTTAATAATCAGCAAGGGGGCCTCAGACAATGATTCATAGTCAGAACAATGTCGCCTCCAGGTGACTGTGCCCCAGCAGTGGGCAAAATCTCTCAGTCCCCTTGATTAAACTCAGTGATGCATTTGAAATCCAAGTAAGATTCCAGAGGTGGAAAGGACTCGTAAGAGGTCACAGAGACTGTTTCACTTAGCACGAAGCAATTATACAAATTTTATGTGTGACTTTGATGAGACAGAGGGGTTATTCATTAGATCAAGAAGCCACTTGAGCTCTCTTTATTACCTTGCCATTGTCCCCCAGTTCGGCAGGGCTTGGACAGGGCTGGGGCCCAAAGCAAGAGGATTCTGCGGGGAAATGTGGGCCCATCCAGTGTAGAAGGGGGCTGGACATGTCAGCCGGGGGAGGCATCTACAAGAACACAGAGACATGAAAGAGGCTGGCATACTCAAGGCAGGCAAGTGGGTGGGACCGAGTCAGGGATGCAAAAGGAGAAGAGAGGACCTAAAGGCAGAAGGGACTAGACTGGTCCTGGGGGGCTCTTAAGCGTCCCATGCGGCTGAGCTTCACAGAGCCCATTCCCAGGAGATCCTGATGTTTCCAGAACAGGAGATGTGAAGCTGTGTGTAGTGGACTGAATAATAACCACCCCCTGCAAAAGATGTCCATGGCCTGATCCCCCAAATCTGTAACTATGTGACCTTAAATGGCAAAAAGGGAATTTGCAGATGTGATTAAGACAAAGGTTTTGAGATGAAGGGGTTAACCTGGATTATTGGGTGGGATCAAGACTCAGAGGAGGAGATGTGAAAAACAGAGGCAAAGATAAGAGAGCGAGAGTGAGAGCGAGAGCGAGAGCGAGAGCGAAAGCGAGAGAGAGAGAGAGAGAGAGAGAGAGAGAGAGAGAGAGAGAGAGAGAAAACTGGAAAGGCAAGAAAGCAGAGGCTCTTCTAGAGCGTCCAGAAGGAGCACAGTCCTGCTGCCCTGTTTTAGGGTGGCCCTCCAGAGCTGTAGTGCAATGTTTGTGGGTTTTTTTTAAGGCCACTCAGTTTGTGGTCATTTGTGACAGCAGCCATAGGAAACTAATACATGTGTAAGAAATGGCATCTCATCCAACCCTGAGCAGGCACAGCTGTCTCCTCTGGAGATACGATCGTTCTGCCCAAGGGTCCCCAAGACCAGCCAGCCCACAGCCAAATCACTGTGCTCCTAGTTTTTCATCTTCAACAGGAATCTTAGTAGTAAGTTGGGAAAGGCTGTCTCAGGGGCTGCTAGCCCCATACAATTTTAAACCAGAAGTCCACTACTGCAACTTGATAGATTTTTAATAATATTCAAAGCAAGGGTAGTTGCCATGGCAAATACCATAAATATCACTTCAGCAACTCAGAGATGCTACTGCTTAAATAATTGATTGAGGTGTTGGCTGTGTTCGCTGCCCTGTGGGTAAACACTGGCTGTATGTGATCTTTTTTTAAGACAATTGACTCTAGATGTTTACTTCTGTCCCTTTTAAATATAATATCCAATGCTTCCAAGGAAATGCTTTTAGTCGTAAGTGAGTTCTGTATTCTTCACTTAAGTAATTCATGTGGCCCCAGAGTCCCTGGGGAGAAGTTAAAAGCTGACAGTCTTCAGCTCGGTTCATAGAAGGAATTTCTATGAATTAGATTTGGGGAACGGAAGCCACAGACTGGACCGTTCTGTGGATTAAGCAGGATGGTGTGAGATACTGACAAGATCTTTCCTTGCCCTCAGAAGTTACTCAAGAATGAAACGTTTGCCACGAAGATGACACACCTCTCCGGGTTTCACCTCTCCAGGGCCACCATCAGGGAGGAGCCGATGTGCACCATGAAACTCTCTGCTGTCCCCATGGAAAGAGAGGCCAAACTGGTCAGAGGCTCCTGCCATTGAAAGCGGGTCCGGGAGAGTCAAGGTTGATTGCCTTTTGTGCAGAAAACGCTATTGCTGAAGAGCCAAAGCCATACTTTCCTCCTCATCTCTCCCTGGAACCTTCCCCTTAAACTGCCTTTCCTTTGAGAGCCAGGGTAGCATCACTAAAGTCTGAGAACGGTGAACAGCAGCATGTCTATACTCGAAATTCAAGAAAGAAAAGAGTTGACTGTTCTTGGCCATAGTAACCACCACAGTCAGTTTTTAATTTTTTAATGGAAGTATAGTTGACTTACAATATTTCAGGCATACAGCAAAGTGATTCAGTTATGTGTGTGTGTGTGTGTGTATTCTTTTTCAGATTCTTTTCCATTATAGGGTATTATAAGACATTGAATATAGTTCCCTGTGCTATGCAGTAGGTCCTTGTTGCTTATCTATTTTATATACAGCAGTGTGTATCTGTTAATCTCAAATGCCTAATTTATCCCTCCCCTCGCTTCCCCCTTTGGTAACCATAAGTTTGTTTTCTATGTCTGTGGTCGATTTCTGTGTTGTAAATAAGTTCATTTGTATCATATTTTTAGATTCCACATATAAGTGATATCACATGATATTTGTCTTTCTCTGTCTGGCTTACTTCACTTAGTATGATAATCTCTAGGTCCATCCGTGTTGCTGCAAATGACATTATTTCATTCCTTTTTACGGTTGAGTAGTATTCCATTGCATATATGCACCACATCTTCTTTATCCATTCAATGGACATTTAGGTTGTTTCCACGTCTTGGCTATGGTAAATAGTGCTGCTAGGGACATTGGGGGGGCATGTGTCTTTTCGTATTAGAGTGTTCTCCGGATATATGCCCAGGAGTGGGATTGCTGGATCATCTGGTAACTCTATTTTTAGGTTTTAAAGGAACCTCCACAGTCAGTTTTTAAATTTGTCTCCATCGGTGAAAAACATCTTCCTCCCATCGGTGGGTACACTTTAAGAACCAGTCAATCAGTAACAGCTAAATCCAGTCAGTAACCACCGTTCCACACTTAAAGGACAATTATTCCTTTGAAGAAAGTCCTTCAATCCCCGAATCCATGCTTCTCAAATCCTATATAAGATCAGCAGCTTGCTTTTTTACAGACTCATGGGTCCAACAAGCATATCTCTCCCTTTCTTAGAGAGCAATGCTCTCAGCTTTGGTTTCAGATATCTACAGTAGAGGTTGCCTCTTGCTTGAAAGTAGCTGAACCACTAACCCCACAAAGTCAGCGGTATGCTGGTAAATTTTTAACAACCAGCTCTCCAGATGGAAAAAAAAAAGTTCTGATGTGTGGCTTTTGCCAATTCTCATGGTATAAATACTCCCACCAAGGCTATTTCAAGATGCCAAGGCAACGTCGATCTGCTCACAGAATTCCCGAAAATTTAATAATCGGCTCTTATGAGGAGGTTCTTGCCATCTCCGTCATACCACTGACTTAGTGCTGGGGATGGAAAGGCTCCATCATTATCCAGTGGTCGAGTGGGTATCACGGAAGGTGGATGGGCTTAAGCTACACTGTTGGCAGCATCTAAGAGGACTGCCTACTTGGCAAGAGAGCCCAGAAGCAGGAGGTCAGCAGATGGACCACAGTGGTGGGAGCTGAGGGGTAGATGAGGCTCTCAAGTCTTAGCTTGTTCTCCCGTCCCTGGACACATGAGAGCCAGCGCGTGGATGCCTGCTGCAGAAAGAGAACTCATGGCTGCTCCAAGCAGACAGAAGACCATCCATCAACAGTCACAGGTCCAGCACCTTGCTTCCACAGAGAGGGGGTTGCCATATATGGGAACCATGGTTCCACCAAACCAGCAGCAGACAGCCGATCCACACATAGGGATAGAGAAGGGGACAGATTTTCTCCTTTCCCTCCTTAGTGCCCCAACCCCAGGCCAGGAAGAAGGAGGCCAGACCCAACAGCCTCCATTCCAAGCCATTAGAGCCTGCCCAGAACTTTAAGTCAAATATGAGATTGAAACTAGTGAACAAGACTGAATCTCAATAATAAAATGAGAATTCTTCAGTAGGTGAGGAAGCCTGGAAGGTTATGAGATCCAGGTAAAGTTGTGGGAAGGGAGGCTGCTCCCTGGTGGGAAAGGCAGGTGGATGCAATCAGATCCTGTGGAAAGAGTACGGCCCCTGTCACAGCACTGCACAGGGAAAGGCCCCCAAAGGTGAGTTGCTGAGACACCCAGCCGTCCCCAAGATCCCTGCCTCCATTCGAGGTCCAACCTCATTTAAAATGCCCTACAGACATTGCTCAGAGGGTTCAGGTTGCTGTGTGTGTTGGTGCCATGAAGAGCGCTCCCTCTTCATGGCAACAACAACGGAGCCATTCAGGAATCGAGGCTGCTGGCAACTCTGCCACCTTCCCCGCATGGCTTTCAAAGTCAGAGTCGCCCTGGGCATTGACGTCCAGCCAACAGATGGTCCAAGAGCATGGAAGTTAGGACATGGGGAGCTTCACCAGGCCAGACATGGCACACATCGATTCTGCCCAGATCACACTGGCGAGATGCAGTTACGGACACATTCCTCTGCAGATGCTGGGAAATGTGACCTCGCTGAGAACTCAGAAAGACAGAGATGATTCAGGTACTCAGCTGGCAGTGTGCCACATCTGCATCCCCACAGATGCAATCACTCCTCATATTCTAGAGTTTACACTTCCACACGTTGTCTTATGCACATTTTTGTACTTTGTAACGGACTTATGGACTGCTTTATAAACTGCTTATTTCACAAGACGATTATAAACATCCTTTTTAGTCCACTGATACTTCTACATCATGAATTTAATGATTACACAGTAGGCCATTGGACGTAGATGCCATAATGTAATTAATCAGCCTATCGTGTGACAAGGCCTGACTTGTGTGGGTAATTTTTTTCTTCTTCTCTAATTAAAAGTCTCATTTATTTTTATTCTTCTTTTAGTAATTCAAGTGCTTGATGTTTTGAGGTTCAACACTATTTCCTAACCACTCAGATTGCAAAAACAAGCGTGGCGTTTAGTGTATTGTGGGCAGGTGGGAGGGGGTGAAGCCCAGATCAAATAATCACACACCTCAGTATACGATGACAAACTAAGATGTTATTAAAGGGAAAGAACACAGTGCTGGGAGGGGATCACAGAAAACCTGACTGAATGATGGATGGATTGGGAGGGCTTGGTCACCGGAGGCTCTTCCCTAAGAAAGTGGCATTTAGCTAAAATCAAACCTCTGAAATCGCTGGTCTCGAGTCATCTTGCCAGGAGTTTAAAATTTGATGCTTACAACACTTAATTTGAAAGAGAATATATTTTGAATCATAACATCAACAGCGAAAGAAACATGAGTTTAAATTCTGCTTTCAAGGTCAAGTCTCCTAGCAGAGGCCAAGCATGTAGGAAGGGGTCCCCAGGCTGCCTTATGCCTGCCTGCCATTCTTGGAAATAACTGAGAGGGGAGAAAATTCCATCCATGCCAGCCAGGGGCCTTTGAGCCGAGAGTAACCAGACTGGGTCCTGAATGTCCCAGTCTGTGGCCAGTGCCTCTGGGTGGCGTGACTTTGCCGCTGAGCTGGCCCAGTGGGGCTGTGGAGACACATTCAGCCTGTCACTTGGTAAAGTTTTAGCAGAATTAAAAGGCTTTAAGTGGCTAAGAATACTGGGCTGTGGAATTCTTTTCAGTTCCCACTGAATATTCACACCAAGACCCAACTGAGTGTCCAAAACCTGACACCATACATAGGAAAGAATTCACTTCAATGAAATGAATCACTAATTGCAAACATAGCCTTCAGGCACTTGGGGCGGAAATGGTTCTAATTTCTCAAGAACAAAGGCATGGCAGACTCTAGGTCCACCCACCTCACCACAAATAACTCAGTTTCATTTTTTATGGCTGAGTAATATTCCATTGTATATATGTGCCACATCTTCTTTATCCATTCATCTGTTGATGGACACGTAGGTTGCTTCCATATCCTGGCTATTGTAAATAGAGCTGCAATGAACATTTTGGTACATGACTCTTTTTGAATTCTGGTTTTCTCAGGGTACAGAGTGAAGTAACTCAGAAAGAGAAAAAGAAATACCGTATGCTAACGCATATATATGGAATCTAAGAAAAAAAAAAAAGGTCATGAAGAACCTAGGGGCAAGACGGTAATAAAGACACAGACCTACTAGAGAATGGACTTGAGGATACGGGGAGGGGGAAGGGTAAGCTGGGACAAAGTGAGAGAGTGGCATGGACGTATATACACTAACAAACGTAAAATACATAGCTAGTGGGAAGCAGCTGCATAGCACAGGGAGATCAGCTCGGTGCTTTGTGACCACTTAGAGGGGTGGGATAGGGAGGGTGGGAGGGAGGGAGACGCAAGAGGGAAGAGATATGGAAACATATGTAAATGTATGACTGATTCACTTTGTTATAAAGCAGAAACTAACACACCATTGTAAAGCAATTATACTCCAATAAAGATGTTAAAAAAAAAAAAAAGAGCAAAGGCATGGCGGTTTGACAGCTTTGTTGACCGTCACAGAAACTTCCCATGAAAGGGGGTCAGTGCTTCATCCCCGGGAGGTCTGAAGAAGGTTTATTCTGGCCTTAAATGGGACATGAGAGGTGGAAACTTAGCAAAAAATGAGTCCTTCCTTATAGTAACTTTATCTTCTGCCTTCAAAGTGTTCAGAAAAGAAAGACCTGGCTGATCTTAAGGCCGCTCAGAAATTTCTGGAACACTCTCCTTAACGTGCAGGAATCTTCTAGAAAATGGTCTGACTGACTCATGCAAAGCAGGCAAAGCCTGGGGAAGCAGCTGTGTGGGTCCCACTAGCACGTGTGTCAGTGGCCTCACGCCCAGGCCCTGTCCCCCACTCTCCCAGGTGGGTCCACTCTGATGCTATAACTTCAAGGCCATGGAAAGAACCCTCTGGTCCATAAATGAATGGAGTTGAACAAATCTGTCCACACTGGTCATTTCAAAAGCAACACCTAATGCTATAGAGTAATGACCCTAGACCAGGAGCCCTGGGTCTGAATCCCAGCTCCGTCACCTACTAACAGTGTAACTTTGGACAAGCTCCCTAATCTCTCAGCCTCTGTGTCCTCATCTGTAAAATGACAATGATGACAAGATCTAACCCATAGTCTTAGTGGGAGGATTAAAGACGTTGATATATGGAAAGTACTCAAAATAGTGCTGGGTCGGTGGTAAGAGCTTAATAGGTGTCATTGCTATTAAAGCATCCTTAAAAACCGTCTGGGCGGATGCGGGGCCGCCCTGGACAGCAGGCTTGGAGCACAGGGTCTCATCAGGCTTCACAAGCCTTTCATCTCCCAGGCTAGTGGGACAGATTCCAAAACGGGCTTCCCCATCCCTGGCTGCACACAGCGCCCCTGCCCTCGCCCACTTCCCGGCCCTGCTCACCGGCTGTGCCCCGCAGCTTCAGCTGTGGCCCTGACCACTGTCGGGGGATGTGGTGGTAGAACCATGTGGTCCTCAGGCAAAGTCCTTGGCCCCATCGACCCTCTCTGGTCTCCTGCCCACGGTCAGGATGACAATGCCCACCTCTCCAAACCCAGGCTGCAGTGCCCAGGCCCCGGTTGCTGAGCCCTTATCCATGTCAGGTGGCCATCTAGTGCCCGAGGAGAGGAACTGAACGGCTCCCATCTCAGGCGGCCGGGGATTCCGGGAAAGTAGGACTGGAAGATTCCACGGCAATTGTTAAATCCCAGGGACCACTCATTTTAAGAATCCCTTCTAAAGAATCCCAGATCCGGCCCCTCGGGGACTCGATGTGCATTTTTGAACAACTCGAGATGCTAGGGCCCTATTCCACGGTTGTCCCGTTCCTTATATTTTTAAAATTGCTCCTTTACCCCAACCTTTCCAAACATGAATAGCAGTTGGAGGTAGAAAGGATAGGACTGGGCTGGGCCTGACTCTTGGTGTATGTATCATTGTTGCCAAGCTTCCATTTTATTTTCATTTCTTTTCCCTGGTTATTAAGCATCTCCATCGTTCCCTACGTGCTACTTAGGTCTGGGAATAGAAAGTAACAAAAGGTACACGGTCTCCGCCCTCGTGGGCTGTGGCAAGGCCGGAGAGGAGCCAAGTGCAGTCATTGGACGGGAAGTGAGGAGGGCTTGGACCGGGGTCCTCATCCCCTCTGCACATCACCATCACCCAGCAGGCCTGGAAACTCATGACCAGGCCGCCACACAGACTCTCAAATTCAACCCTTCTGGGCCAGACATAGTGCTTTAAAGGTCCGTGGCGCAGATTGCCACACAGAGGGCGGCTTAACTCCCATTCCGAACTGGTTAGGATAATTAGACTGGGCCCCAAGAGGACGGGGAAACGTTTATTGCTCACATCCCAGGACTCCGGGGAGATCAGGTTGGCTGCAAGCCAGTCCAGGAGCTTGAGGGGGTGATGGGGGTGACTCTGGTAGGGGTAGACAGCAGGTTGGGGTTCCGGCACATGGGCCAGGATTTGAACTTCCCGCTGTGAGGGGGTCCCTCAGCCTTCTTACCAGCCTACCCGAATGTGGGCTGATGGGGAGGGAGTGGATGGCGTCTGCAGACTCTCAGTGGCCAAATATCATGAATGGAGGCTTCCTTTATTTCATTCCCCAGGCAGCCAAGGCTGAGAACCACTGCCTGAGACCACCAGTGTTTCCCCACCCCACAAAGAGAAGATTCGAGGGAACTTGTTAAAACACTGATTCCTAGGCCCTCACCCAGCCCCACTGGATGAGAATTTCCAGGAAAGAGGCTGGGAATCTGATGCCCATCCTCTGGGAGGTGTGAGAAAGCTGGGCTAGATGCTGGCCCCAGGAATGCTGACGGTCACTCCCGCTGTGAGTCCCTTCACAGTTGACAAAGGGTTTAACACAAGCTGTGTCACTTGACTTTCATGCCAGCTAGGAAGTAGGGAGGCGGGATGTTCACGTTCATTTTCAGAAGAGGCGCCAGGAGCTCAGGGACGTCAAAGGACTCAAGCATCCACAATGCTTGTTGGAGGCCTGGAGACTCCCCTTTCAAGTGATGCTGCCATGGATACCAGCGGCTCTGTCCTGGGGTGGGGGTCCCAGGGGAGATTCCCTTTAGTCTTCTGAGCTTGCATCTCCCACTGGAGATGTCCATGTCCTCTGCGTTTCAGATCTCACCATTTTTTTTTTTTTTTTTTTTTTTTTGTGGTACACTGTTGTGGCCTCTCCCGTTACAGAGCACAGGCTCCGGACGCACTGGCTCAGCGGCCATGGCTCATAGGCCCCGCCGCTCCGCAGCATGTGGGATCCTCCCGGACCGGGGCACGAACCCGCGTCCCCTGCATCGGCAGGCGGACTCTCAACCACTGCACCACCAGGGAAGCCCATAGAACAGCCACTTTTGAAAATAGTTTGGCAGCTTCTTAAAAAGTTAAGCACACACTTATCATATAACCCAGCAATTCCACTCCTGCGTATCCACAGAGAAATGCAAACACGTGTCCACACAAAACCTTGAATGTGAATGGCTAGCAGCATTATCTGCAAGAGCCAAAAAGTAGAAACAACACACGTTTCCACCAAATGATGAATGGATAAGCAGAGTGGAGTGTGTCCATCCAATGGGAAAGTTCTTGACACTGAAAAGGACCAGACTCCTAATAGGTGCAAAAACATGGATGAACTCCCAAAACATGGTGCTAAGCCAGACACAAAAGACTACGTGCAGAACGATTTCACGTATTCGAAATTTCTAGAAAAGGCAGAACAGTGGCAGCAGAAATCAGATCAGTGGCCGCCTCGGTGGGGCTGGGAGTAGGGGTGGACCGACACTTTGGACTGGTGATGGAAATGTTCCTAAACTAGATTGTCGTGATGGTTACATGACTGCATAAACGTACTAAAAGTCACTGTACACGTTAAAAGGGTATGTAGGGCTTCCCTGGTGGTGCAGTGGTTGAGAGTCCACCTGCCGATGCAGGGGACGTGGGTTCGTGCCCCGGTCCGGGAAGATCCCACATGCCGCGGAGCGGCGGGGCCCGTGAGCCATGGCCGCTGAGCCTGCGTGTCCGGAGCCTGTGCTCCGCAACGGGAGAGGCCACAACAGTGAGAGGCCCGCGTACCGCAAAAAAAAAAAGGTATGTAAATAATACCTCAGTAAAGCTGTTTGAGAAATCTGGTTGAGTAAAGCAAAACACAACTTAGGAAACACATGGTGACGATATAGAAGGCCTCATATTTCAAGGTATCGCTTGATTTTGGATTCACCTTTCTATTCCCCTAAGCAGATCGTGCATGGCCTGTGTCAACCAGAAGCTCAGCACAGACTGAAAATGAGGAAGAGATGCACCGAGCTGGCTGCTTCCTCAGTGTCGCTCACGTCCTAAGCACTCCTTGCATTATCTCATTCAATCCCCAAGGTGCACCTAGGCGGGCACCACGTCATCATCATTATCCCCGGTTTACAGCTGGGGATGGAGAAGATACATAACCCGTCCCAGGTCCCAGGCTGGGAAGCAGGGGGCTGCAACTGGAGCGCAGAACCACCGTTCTAAGCTGGGCCTGTGCTTTGGCACATTTTCTCATTTGCCCCTGGCATCGGCCTCCTTTTCCTGTGGGGAGACATCATTGCACACAGGGCTCATTTTGGACAGAGGCCACATCCAGAGTCTCCTGTGTGGCTGTCGTGGGCTCTTTTTTTTTTTAGTGTATTATTATTATTTTTAACATCTTTATTGGAGTATAATTGCTTTACAATGGTTAGTTGCTGCTGTATAACAAAGTGAGTAGCTATACATACACATATGTCCCCACATCCCCTCCCTCTTGCGTCTCCCTCCCACCCTCCCTATCCCAGTCCTCTAGGTGCTCACAGAGCACCGAGCTGATCTCCCTGTGCTATGCAGCTGCTTCCCATTAACTATCTATTTTACATTGATAGTGTATATACGTCCATGCCATTTTCTCACTTCGTCCCAGCTTACCCTTCCCCCTCCCCGTGACCTCAAGTCCATTCTCTATGTCTGCGTCTTTAATTCCTGTCCTGCCCCTAGGTTCTTCAGAACCTTTTTTTTTTTTTAGATTCCATATATGTGTGTTAACATACGGTATTTGTTTTTCTCTTTCTGACTTACTTCACTCTGTATGACAGACTCTAGGTCCATCCACCTCACTACATACAAATAACTCAATTTTGTTTCTTTTTATGGCTGAGTAATATTCCATTGTATATTTGTGCCACATCTTCTTTATCCTTTCATCTGTCGATGGACACTTAGGTTGCTTCCATGTCCTGGCAATTGTAAATAGTGCTGTAATGAACATTGTGGTACATGATTCTTTTTGAATTATGGTTTTCTCAGGATATATGCCCAGTAGTGGGATTGCTGGGTCATATGGTAGTTCTATTTTTAGTGTTTTAAGGAACCTCCATACTGTTCTCCACAGTGGCTGTATCAATTTACATTCCCACCAACAGTGCAAGAGGGTTCCCTTTTCTCCACACCCTCTCCAGCATTTATCGTTTCTAGATTTTTTGATGATGGCCATTCTGACTGGTGTGAGGTGATACCTCATTGTAGTTTTGATTTACATTTCTCTAATGATTAGTGATGTCAAGCATCCTTTCATGTGTTTGTTGGCAGTCTATATATCTTCTTTGGCGAAATGTCTATTTAGGTCTTCTGCCCATTTTTGGATTGGGTTGTTTGTTTTTTTGATACTGAGCTGCATGAGCTGCTTGTATATTTTGGAGATTAATCCTTTGTCCGTTGCTTCATTTGCAAGTATTTTCTCCCATTCTGCGGGTTGACTCCCAAGTTGGCCCCTCCAGGCACAGCCTCACTCCGCACAGTGCAAGGGCATTTCCAGCTGTGTGGAGGCAGCCCTGTCGGGACACCTTGTTAGCATCTCACACACATCGGGGCCAAAAATCAAGCTGACTGCATCCTTTTCCGCTCCTCCGGGTCTGTGTGATTTAGTTTGCTGGAGCTGCCATGGCGAAGTACGGCAGACTGGGTGGCCTGAACAACAGGAAGTTATTTTCTCATAGTTCTGGAGGCCAGCAGTCTGACATCTGGCCATGGCAGGGTTGGTTTCTCCTGAGGCCTCTCGCCTTGTCTTGTACACGGCTGTCCTCACATGGGCGTCCTTTGCACTGTCACCTGAGTCCTGATCGCCTCCTCTTATAAGGATACCAGTCCTCTTGGGTTAGGGGCTGCCCCAATGACCTCATTTTAACTTAATTACCTCTTTAAAGATCTTAGCTCCAAATACAGACACCTTCTGAGGTATTATGGGTTAGCCCTTCAACACATGAATTCTGGGGGGACACAGTTTGGTCATAACCACCATGTCTCAGCTGAGGCCTTGTCTTGCCTGCTCCCCTGGTTACTCCAAGCCTGCAGGTCCTGTCTGTCCCACCTCCTCCCTCCATGGCCCCATTACATTCTGAGTAGCTCGTTCATCTCCCTGACAATCAGGCCCACCCAGAGCCAGTTAAAGAGCTGTTCAGTGATGGTCATGGAAGATAAGAAGGGAGAGAGAGTAGCCGACGGGAAACCAGGAGGTATCCAAAGGGAGGAAGAAGATGTGAAACGACCCGGGAAAGATGCTACTAAGAAGGGCTAGAGGACAGCTGTGCTCTTCTAGCCAAGGAGACGATGGGCTGGAAGAAGGCTGTGAGCGAGCACCGAGCAGCAAAAGCTCACCTGAACTCTGCGCTCGTGAGGACAAAGAACCAGCCCAGGGTCTGCACGTGACAAGTTCTCTGCAGAAGAGCACGGACTTGATGGAGGCCATGCAGAGTCTTAGGAAGATCTCAGAAATCCAGGCCGCCCTGAGGGAGCCGTGGAGTTATGACAGAGACGGGGATCCTGGAAGAGTGTTCCAGGACACTTTTGAAAGCATAAACAGGAAGAAGTGGAAGAAGTGGAAATTGACAAAATTGTGTTTGACATTATAGGAGGGCCTTGGGCAAAGCACCTGGTAAAGGGACTGAGACCCTTCCAGAGCCTGGACCCGCAGGAGAGATAGGGACTCAGAAGGGGGAGGGGGGGCAGAGGTGCTGTAGGCCGTGCAGCATCCCGCCCCCCACCACGCTCCACAGTGAGGGGCCAGCAGCTGTGCCCACCCACAGTCACTCTCTGAAGCAGCCACCGTTTCCTGCACCTCCGTCATGAGGCATTGCATTCTGGAGAAGGTTCTCTGCTAATATAACTCCTCTGTCCGCAGAGGTTGTGAGAGGCTGTCTTAGGTCTCAGAGGGATTGTTCTTGTGAGGGGTGATGTAATTAAGTGCATTATTTTTATGGGGATGAACAGAAGCCTCTTGCTGTGGGAAGGGCAAAGAATTCTGTCTCAACACAAAATACTTCTGAGAATAGAGTTGATTGCCTGAAAGTTGAGAACGCTGCACCTAGTTCCAGTCCTTTAAACACTATATAAATGGCTTTTAATACATTTCTGCCTTACAGAAAAGCAGTGGTCCCCAGGAGTAGCTGTGCTCTACCTGAATCTGGTCACAGCGTGAATATTCCAGGTGCCCAGCATATAGTAAACAGTAAAGAATGGTAGTGATATTAGCAGTGATGGTAAGAGTTGATGTTGTTATTGTTCTGCCTCTAGTGTTCAGTCTAGGACCGCTCTGTTTTCTTTGGCTTCCTTCTACTCCTGATGCAGGATGCCCTAGCCTGTTTGCGCCCCCCTTTAGGTTTCTATCTCCACCTGACTTCTGCTTTACAGTCTTAACTGATGGATCTCCGGATTCTCCCCCTAGAAAGTTCTGTTTCTTTTTCAATTCCTATTTCTGCTCCAGACCTACTTTTTTTTAAAACCAGTTCACGCTCAATTTCTCTTCTATGTTCCAAATTCCTCACCTTGAGACTTTTGGTTTAAGTACCCATGAATCCTAAGTCATTTATACTGGACATAATTAGACAAAGAAGGGGCTGAGAACCGAGAATGTGGTAGAGTTGATGGCTCAGACATGGTGAAGAGGTTTACAAAGAGCCTTGGAGAAGATGAAGAAAAGGAACCCAAGCTTTGGGCACATACCTGAGCAGTCTATAGATGGCGTCCATAGCCCGGCTGTGGCACGAAGCTCTCTCATGGGCACAATGGGAGCACATGACCCTTTGTCTATTGGGCAGGGCTGAGAAATAACAAATGGGAACCAGAAAAGCTCATTTCTGGGCTGTTCACCTCAGTGGAGACCTTAACACCTATCAGTGCCTAGTTATTTTGGAATTCTAACAGCTAATTACACCCTCTTGCTTTGCACCCCTCTTCTTCTTGGTCTCATTTGAGCCGGACGTGCCACTGCCATCTCTCTCTACCAAACTCATTCCCATAATTTCTGTTCTTAGTCTCCCCTCACTCAACTTTTCACTCTTCCTCTGCCCCCCAAATATTCCATATTCTCCAGGATGGGGGGGAACAATTTCATGGTTAATACACCGACCAAAGAATGAAACACTTCACCAAATGTTCCTTCTCCAATTTTGCCTTAACACAAGCCCAGTGCACCCTGGGGGTAGTGTTCCTCAAGACTCTTCCGGTGGAGGCTGATGGGTTTCTGACACCACCATACTCCCCCTACTCACTACTGCCTCCAGGATACGACCCCTCCTTCTTAATAGCCAGCTGCCCACCAGACATCTCCAACTGGATGTTCTATCTCAACTCACCGTGGCCAACCTTAACGCATATTCTCACTCCCAAACCTGCCCGCCCCACTGTGGTCCCCATCTCAGTGCATGACTCACCACCAGCCCAGTTGGTGCCCATCGTTGACACCCCTCAACCCATCCTTGACACCCCTCAGCCCATCCTTAACACCCCTCTTGCCCTTAAGTGCAGCCAGTCAGTGAATCCCACTGGGTCTGCTCTCCAGGTGTCTACCGTCTTTTCCACCTCTCTCTACCCACCCTATAATCACTGTACTCATTCAGGGTCTCATTACCTTTCTCCTGGATAAACCCCCCAACTCCGTAATTGCTCTCCCAGTCTCCCCTCTCCCCCTCAAGATCCCTTCTCCGCCCAGCCAAAGATTTCTAAAATGCAAATCTGATCATGTCATTTCTCTACTTAAAACATTTTAATGACTCTCATTGCCTAGAGTAAAATTCAAATTCTTTACTGCGGATTATAAGGTCATTCATAATGGAACAGGGATAAAATAAAATCTACTTGGTAAGTATTTACATTCCTTCTCCTCTGTGAGCCCGCCCACTGCCCTCCACACACACATACACTTTCTAATGAAGGAGGCTACCGTGATCTGGGCTTTAATTCACTGCTCAGGGTGACGAGTGAGCCACAGAACTAGAAGAAACCCAGGATGCCTAGATTGATTTGCTTCAAAATCAAACAAGAGCAAGTTGCTAAAGAATTCAAAGACATGCTCCTGGTACCCAGGGAAGCTGGGTTTGGACCTCCAGCTTTAGGCTGCCCAGGAAGGGCAGCCCATCTCGTTGCAGGGCCTTTGGTCCAGGGGCAATGCTGAAAGAGACAACGTCCCAATGGGAACACATTACCATACATATCAAAAACAAGCCAAAGCCGCTGCCTAGAGAGCTTGCATAATTATTTCAGATGTGAAGGGAAGCACATATGTGGGGCTTAAATGTTTAATAAGCTATTTGCTTGAAAAGTGTGTCTATATTCTCAACTCTTCTTTTGGAAATAATAAAAATAGCTAAATATCTCAGGCGCTTTCTCTATGATATCCTCTCTCTTTAATTCTCTTACCTGTATAACGTCCCATTTACTCGTAGGGAAATTGAGACTTGGAGCGGTTATGTAAAAAGTACACAGCTAGTAAGTGGAAGAGCCCGAACAAACTCCAACCTGCCTGGTGCCAAAATCCAGGCAGGTAATGGGTGTGCTGGAGCACCTGACATCTCTTTTGAAGGAAGGCAGGTGCCTTGTGTTGGATTCTCTAGGAGCAAAGCCTGAATCAAGGACTTGGGTGCAGGTGAAATATTGAGAGGATGCTCTTTAAGAGACACTTGTAAGGAAAGAAGCAGCAGAGGAGGGAAGGTGAAGGAGCAAAGGAAGAACGTGTCCTCAGGTGAACTCTAGCCATGGGTTAATCCATGGAGTGAGGGGAAGGGTGTCTCTGGAACACAAAATGCTCCTTAGAATTGTGCCAGCTGGAAGCAAGGGAAGCTGGCTCTTATACTTTCTGTATTGGTCAGCCATTGAGGGATGGCTGTCCCAGAAGGTAAAGGGAATCTAGCAGATTCTACTACTCCAAAAATAATTAAGCAAACAAACAGCGGAATTTCTCAAATCCTCTAAGTTGGGGATAAAAACGCCATTCTTCCCCGCCCATCAAAACAAGTCTGTGAGCCCCTTAGGGCTTCCTAAAACATTACACCGGAATCACAAAGAAGTGGCCAGTGATAGTCAGAACGCTAAGACGGTCCCCAGGATCCCTGTCCCAGTAATCCCTCCCCTGAGCGCCAGCAGGAAGAAACAGGCAGCTGTGTTGTAAAATGGTGATGGGGAGGGCCATGGAGCAGAGGACTGAAGGACGTATCTGGAAGCTGTTGAGAGCAGTCCCCTGTTGACAGCCAGGGAAAAGAGAAAACAGAAGCCTCTATGCCACGGGCGTAAGATCAGTCCTACTAATAGCAGGACGGGGGTTGGATGCAGACTCCTCCCCTGTCAAGCCCCCAGATGAGAACACAGCCTAGTCAACACCTTGACTGCAACCTTGTGAGGCCCTGGGCAGCAGACTCACCTAAGCCATTTCCGAATTCCCGTCCCGTGGAACCTGAGATGATCAATGTGTCGCTTTAAGCTGCTAAATTTGTGATGACTTTACAGGCAGCCATTGGAAATTCACACAGGGCAACCTTAAGTAATGGACGAACTTTGTGATCCATGCGATAACCAGCATTTATACGTGTGTAAATATATTCCAGAAATACAAGGACTCTTATTATACCTGTAGGAAAAGGAATTAGAAAACTACTATCAAGTGTGGCATGATATGATCACCAAGCAACACGTAGTTAAATGCTGCAGAGTTCATTTTGGGACTCTTTACAATGCTCTATACAGATCACCTCAAGCACATCAGAACACAACACATCATAATTTAACAAGCCACAGAGATTCTGATTCTCTAATTTGTTAATAAAGTCCCACAGTTCACATCTCAAATAATTGCTCTATATTACTTACAATATAATTTTAATAGCTTTATATTTGTTAACAGTAGAAAGTTTCCCATTCATTTAATTTTATTGTAAAGAAATAACACTTAAACGTCAGGGTTAGAATAACAAAGTTAAACTAGCTGTATTTTAAATGGCTTCGTCCTACTTATTTAAAAAACCCATAAAGATAGTCAAATAGAGAGAGAAAAAGCCAGAGATCAATTTCGAGGTGAAGTTTCTGCCACGGTATAGACTATGTAGATAGGCTGGAAATATACACTCCACCTTCTGAACTTAAAAAAAAATAGATTTTCTACAATTTCTCGCTCCTTTTTTTTTTAACCAGAAAAACAAAACAAAACAAAAACTCTGGAAGCCAAAAAGCCAGATAGGCATCAGTCAGCTCTGCAGACGCTGTCTCCTGGAATAAGTAGGTCCAGAGCCCATCATTCTCCTATCAAGCCCTCTCCCCATCACCTACTCTCTCCCACTCCAGTTCTAAGACTGGAGCTCACAGCAGGCAGCAGGGAAGGCAAGAGAGGGGATGTGCTTCCTGGGATGCTCCAAACTGCAAGTAAGGGTAGCTTCAAGCCAGGACCCCTGTCTGCAGGGGAAGCCAGGCCTTACACCAACCTCACTAGTCAAAGAACTTCAACTCACCACCAATTTAGTTAAGAAAAATAAAATGACTGATGGAGCAGGACAGCAGTCAGTGTTAGTCCTGCACTGGCAGGGATCGGAATTTACCTTTACTGAAGCTTATTCTAGACCTGGAGCTGTGCTCATCTGGCTGAGTCAGGGTCTGACTCCACAGCCTGGACATCTAACCGTGGGGCTCCAAGAACTGGGAGTGCCTAAAAGGCTTTGCAAATTGGCCATGGGGATAGATAGATAGATAGATAGATAGATAGATAGATAGATAGATAGGTAGATGATAGATAGATAGACAGACATAGATCAAGCTGCCTTTATGTTTATATCTGAGAGCCAGCCTCCCAGAGGACAAGGAGAGGGGCAAATCCTGTTCCAGCCATCCTGTTTGTTGGCAAATGCTTAGCCAGGATGGAAGTCTTCTCATTCCTGAATGAATAAGAGGGAAAAAAACCCAACAGCCTCAGCCCTCTGTAGCGTCTGCCTCATAAGAGTATGCAAATGATAACGCAAGTAATTAGCATCAGTAATTAGAAAATGTGTTGGAGGTACTGACGACCTCTCCCAGAGACGCAGTTCCCATCCAGAGCAGCAGAAAGATTTGTTCGCAAATTACTTCCCACCAACTCTATTAGAAATTCATTTCTGGGCCATTTATTTATTTATTTATGCTGCACAGGATATGCAAGAATCAATTTATTGCTATCTGGAGACGACTTTCACTGATGAGGACAAAGACATTTCCCTGTCACTCTTCACACGTTCATTAGCATCCGCTCATTTTCCCCAGTGGCTCTCAGGAGCTGCCTTTCTTGACTCCCTGTTGTGTGATTTGCAAATGTAACCTTTGCATCTAAGATCTCATATCCTCTCCTTAGGAAGGGCCTGGGTGTCTTGCCAGGAGACCCGCTGGTACCAGGGCACGTCTTCTCTTGGCATCTTCACCTGTGGCGTCAGGGCATCTTGACCCCATCTTTGCAGCCACCATGCCCCTCCATTCCTGGGGGACCCGGAGAACAGCTCTGGGTATTGGGACAGTTTTCTTTTCGATTATCAATGTTCTGCCCCCTCCCCATTAATTCATGCCCTGGAATCCTAGTTCTGGGGCCTTGCAGAACATGCCTGGGAAACCCCGGGAGTAGAGAAAAGGGAATACAACTTTGATTCAGAAGCCATGTTCTCCCTGAACTCATTTCTTTATCTGTGAAGACACTGTCTAGTCTATATCACAAACATTTTAGAAAATGCTGTCTCCCAATTTTACATAAATACTATCCCTTCTAAAAGAGTTGAATCACATTGCTTTTATTATAATATTTCTTTTGAATATGCACGCAGAAAGGCCCCAGAGGGAGGGTCAGTGAGCCTCAGAGCCAGGTGTTGGTGGGGGGAGGCTGAGGCTGACAGCTGGACTTGGTATGTTTAGTGCCTTTCTATCCTCTACAACAAAAACAAATTGACAAAATGATTAAGGGAGTGCCCGGGAAAGCTGGTCACACAGCTTGGTGTGGAGGCTGGAGGAGAGGGACAGGGACAGCAGCAAGTGACCGGCAGGGTGAAGAGCCTTCCTGAGCTCAGGGACCCCAGCCAAGGACAGGGGGCACGGCAGGTGGTGGACACCCACCCAAGGCTCTAAGCGCAGCAGCAGGATCATGGGAGAACCGTGCTGTCTTCCCACCACGGACTCCCACCATGGAGGAATCACTGAGCGAGAAAACACCAGGAAGAGACTGTTAAGCCAACAGGTGGGTGTTCAGAGCGTAGATATGGATGGCATTCCCATAAAGTGGTCATTTTTATGGGTGCAGCTGAAAATCCCATGGCCTCCCTTCTTACCAATTACTCTTATTTTCAAAAAGATATGCCTTCAAGTATGGAAAAGTTAGTTTTGATTCCTATGACCTCGGTTTTATAGAATGATCTAACATATACCATTTTTTGTTTGTTTTTTTAATGTCTGCTGTGTTTCTTTTTTAATTTTTATTGGAGTATAGTTGATTTACACTGTTGTGTTAGTTTCAGGTGTACACACTACTATATATATGATAGATAACTGAGAAGGACCTACTGTAGAGCACAGGGAACTCTACTCAATACTGTGTAATGGCCTACATGGGAAAAGAATCTAAAAAAGAGTGGATATATGTATATGTATAACTGATTCACTTTACCATACACCTAACATATACTATTATTTAAAGAGAGAACTAACATATTGCGGGCCATATCCGTAAACAAAGGATGTTTGCAGCCATCAAGCTATCACGTTATAGTCACTGCAGCCACCCCGGAGGGTGCACCTGAGGAAACTCAGGATGAGAAAACACAGGATACTGGCCCCAGACAGCTGAGGTGCATATCAAAGGAATGATTTCAGTAAGCCCAGACTCTTGCATCTTCCCATACAGAGAAAAGCACTAAAATCCTTAAGATATCTGGTTTTCTTCTATTAACAGTAATCTTTTGATGTTCCGACTACCTGGCCTTTGTTGCAAAAACTCCTATATATCCTGGCTTATATCCGCTCTCCGAGATTCCATCTCCCGAACTTGAAGTCCTACGAATGTCCCCGAATAAAACGTAACTCTCAACTTTTAGGCTGTGAATTGTTTTCCGTCAACAAAAGTCTTTTAACTTTTACTATTAATTTTCCTTCCCCCTCCTAACCGAATCAAAAAAGGCCGTCTTCACTCCTTTCTGCTTCTCACCCAGAGGAACACAGGTCCTTGGCAAATACGTTTTTAATGGATAAATGAGGTATTTAATAAAACTCCAGCATTGCAAATAAAAATATAAAATCCAGTTAGCTCAAATTACCTCTTCATAGACCTTTATATTAATCAGATTTGACTATAAAAGTCTGCATCCTCCAATCAGGAAACTAAAGAAATGAGACTGTGATAGGGCTCAGGGGGGTGCTTTAGATGTTTCATTTCTCCTCCTCTCTTCTGGTTCCAGCTTTTCCCAGGCTCTTGCTGTTTATTGTTTGTTTGTCTTTTTAGCACTCTGATACAATCAACCGGATGGTACCAGGAGGAATTCCTTATGATGAAGGATGGACACTATATTTTCTGCACCAATCAGAGTGAGCCCTCCATCACAACACAAGATGAGGTTTCTCAGCTACAGCCTCATTCTTTTTCCCATTTTCAGCTGCCTGGTTTTCTTTCTCTCCCTTTCTCCAAAAATTCCCTAACCATTTATACAATTCCAGGATATCTCTGCAATATTCACATTACTGAACATCACAGGGAGGGGTGGTCTCTGAGGGAGGTCTGCCATCAGAGCTGTGAAGTTTGATCTTTCTTTTCTTGACCTGTAAATCATGGAGATGTGCTCACTTGCATAAATCGATAAGAATGTATATCTGATCTTTTATTTCACGATATTGTGTACCTAGTTCATTAGAGAGTACCCATGCCTTCAGCATTTCATATAGATGTTACAGAAACTAGTTCACAGCTCCATCTTTTTAATATTCAAAACAAGCTTAACATGGGCACTTTTACGCTTTGAGAGTTAAGCCACAAGTCGGGATAAAAGCAGAGGAAGCCTAAAAGTGAGAAACAGTTATTAAACAATTCTTCAACAATGCACGTGGACATTGTGACAAGTGGTTTGTAAATATTGGTATAAACTTAGATTGTCATGTTTTTCCAAACCCTGAGTGTTATGGACTTTGAAAATACAGTTCAAAGAGAAATGAGACACATTTTTATTGTTCTTGAAAGGAAAAGAAACACTGTATTTATGATGTGAGAGAAATAATAAAAGTTTCCTTGGAGAGAAAAAAGGAGTTATGCCAAAATTAATTTCTGAAGGATTTTGAAGTCATAAAAGACTTCTCTTTAGACGGGAAGAAATATTGGAGAGGCAAGGAGAAGTGTGACTGAGGATTGTGGTATAACTGTGGTTAGTGGATTAAGAGAACAGGATGAAATCAGTACATATTACCAATGTTTGGATGCTTACTACAAAACTAAATTTTAATTTTTAAGGTAACTGTTACTGAAAAAAGAAAAAAATATATATATATATACATAATTATATTTAAACAAAAGGGACCATTAGATAAGGTATAAAAAATTACATGTGTGCAATAATTTTACAAATTCATTGCAAACCACAATGCCAGAAATTCAATATACCTAGAGCTCTCCAATCACTTCTCTGCTGCTATCTATCTAAGGGATCTGGGCTGTTTGTAACACGGTCTTCAAAAGTAAGTTACTGTGCTGTCAGCACTCTTAGATCTGGGGTTGACTAGCCAATCATTACAGTGAGGGCAGAGGGCTCATTTTTAATTCTACTGCCTAAAAATAAACTTACACAGCTCAAGGAGGAACAGAGGCTAGAAGCTCACTGACTTGACAGATTCCTATGGAGTGGGAATTGTGACCAAATTCATGGACCCTGAAGGATTCACTGCTGGTGTACAAAGCTTGGCGGCTGAAACTGAGAAAAGGTGATGGCTTGTTAGCTTTATTTCCCCGTGACTATTTTATACTTCAGTTACTGCGAGTTAAAGTTAGAAATGTAAACTAGAACTCCAGGATCACTCCTGTAGTTACCATTGTGTCTCTTTCCTTATTTCTATGAAGTAAAATTGTAAAAATTAAAAGTTTATTTAATGAAAATATTTTATACTATCCAAAACAAATACTAGATGTTTCTAGCCAAGATGGATTAACAGAGACACTCCTGCCTTAAACAACCAGAAGATGATCAAAATATATGACATAATGTATTTTAGAAAGTGGATACTTGGAAGCACAGGCTCCCTGAGAGGAAAGAAACATAAAGATCCCTAAGATTTCCCCAGCTTATGGACTAGAAACAGTTTCCAGTCTGCAGGACAGAAAAGGGAACCCAAACAGAGCCCAGTGGTCTCCCTGAGTTGAGGAAAAGGAGACTGAAGTTTGGAAAGGCAAAAGTGGCTAGAATTTTCCTGGTAAAATACTAGAAGGGAAAGAGCTACGAAGAAAAAGTGAGAATTCTGGAGACTGCCAAAGAAGAGCCTTCAGATCTTGGGCTGAGTGTTGACCTGTGAATATGTGAGAGGAAGCTGAGTCCAGGAAAGGATCTCAAAGAAGTGAAGGCAGAAGGAGTCCCTGAATTCACGTAGGGCTGGGAATACCTTGTGTTCCCACCATGCAGAATGGAAGACCTTGAGACATGGGGCATTGGGTAAAATCCTCAGAGTATTGCTTTAGTAGTGGGGCGACTTGCCTGGGCATTAGCTCTAGACTAAAAGTGGCCCTGGATGATCCTCAACAAAGCTTAAAAGCAGGCTCAGAAATATCTAACCAATTCCAACTAATTTAACCAAGTGATAGAATAAAGTTCGACACTAGTAATAGAATATGAAAAATCTAGCATTCAAGAACAAAAAATCGACAATGGCCTGTGTTCATCAGAAGCTAACAGACAAACAAGGAAGCACACGAAAAATTAATCAATAGAACCTGAGCCAGAAATGAAAGGAATAATAAAACTAGTGAAAAAAAGGGCTTCCCTGGTGGCACAGTGGTTGAGAGTCCACCTGCCGATGCAGGGGACACGGGTTTGTGCCCCGGTCCGGGAAGATCCCACATGCCGCGGAGCGGCTAGGCCCATGAGCCATGGCCGGCTGGGCCTGCGCGTCCGGAGCCTGTGCTCCGCAACGGAAGAGGCCACAACAGTGAGAGGCCCGCATACCACAAAAAAAAAACAAAAAAAACTAGTGAAAAAGGATGATGAAATGGCTATCATAAATAGTCTACATATGTTCAAGAAGGTATAAGAAAACAGAGCGTGATGAGGCAAGAACTATATCAAAAGACCCAAATAGAACACCTGGAGATAAAACATAAAATATCTGAAATGAAAAATGCACTAGATGCAATTAACATCAAATAGGTGCTACAGAAAAAAAGACAAATGTGAATACAAAGCAACAGAAACTATCCAAAATGAAACAGAAAGAAAAAGGACAAGAAAAAAAAATTCAGACTATCAATTACTATGGGACAAAGTCAGCTGGTCTGAGATACATACATGGAATCCCAAGAGGAAAGGGCAGAGGACAGAAAAGATATTTGAAGAAAAAATGGCTAACTCTAAAGTTTTCCAGATTTGATAAAAACTATAAACCCCCAAATCAAAGAAGTTCAAGTAAAATTAACTTGAAGAAAACTGTAACAAGGTACATAATAATAAAATTTCTAAAACCTAGTGACAAAGAAAAAATATACGTTAAAATCTGCCTAAGAGGAAGGATACTTCATGATCAGAGAGAAACAGATAATAATGACAGAAAAATTCCCATCTTAAGTTATGCAAGCCAGACGACAGTGAGGCAATATTTTTTCTAAAACACTGAAAGAAAAAAACTATTAACCCAGAATTCTTCACTCAGTGAAAAAAAAAAAAAAAAACTATTTTTTAAATAAAGACTTTTTCAGAAAAACAAATGCTAAGTGAATATATTTCTATCAGAACTCCATTGCAAGAAATGTTAAAGAAAGTTGTTTGTGCAGAAGGTACCAGATGAAAACTTGGTTTTATCAAAAGGAAGAAAGAGCACTGAAAATGATCATTACTTGAGTAAACATAAAAGACATTTTTCTATCTTTAAAATCTTTTAAAATATAATTACCTGTTTATTAAAAATTAATAAGATACTGTTGGCTTGATAACATATTTAAAAGTAAAATATATGAAAAGGACAACACAAAGTGTAAGAGAGAGAGAACAGAAATATACTGTTGAAAATTCTTACATTATATATAAAGTGATATAATATTATTTGAAAGTAGATTCTGATGCTGTGTAACAGGAAATAACATAGTGCTGCAGGTCAATTACACTTCAAAAACAAACAAACTCATAGAAAAAAAGACCAGAGGTGGGGAGGGTAGGGAGAGGGGGAATTTGATAAACATGGTCACAAGGTACGAACTTCCAGTTACAAGTTAAATAAGCTGGGGCTGTGACGTACAGCATGATAAACATAATTAACACTGTTTTACGTTATCTATGAAAGTTGATGAGAGAGTAAATCCTAAGAGTTCTCATCACAAAGAAAGAAATATTTTTTCTATTTCTTTAATGTATCTGTATGAGATGATGGATGTTCACTAAACTTATTTTAATAATTGTTTCATGATGTATGTAGGTCAAATCATTATGCTGTACACCTTAAATTTATACAGTGGTATATGTCACTTATATTTCAATCGAACTGGAATGAATGAATAGAGAGTCCATAATCAGCTGACTGTCAGTAAATGAGACTATCCTAGATGCAGAACTGAGGCTTCCTTGATGAAGGAGCAATTCTGCCTGTGGACAGCAGCTTCAGCTGGTGCTTGAGAGCTCCAGTCTCCCCTTCCAGACGGCCACCTCTGCAACTTCAGATTTTCCCACACTCACATAAGCCAGCTCCTTGCAGCAATCCTCTTAATATCTACCTCCTACTAACTCCCAGTCTCTAGTTGAACCCTGACTGATATACCTATCAGTTAAAGGGCAGAGACTTTCCAAGTAGATAAAACAGCAAAACTCAACTTTATGCTGTCGACAAGAAATCCACTTTAGGGCTTCCCTAGTGGCGCAGTGGTTGAGAGTCTGCCTGCCGATGCAGGGGACACGGGTGCGTGCCCCGGTCCGGGAAGATCCCACATGCCGCGGAGCGGCTGGGCCCGTGAGCCATGGCCGCTGAGCCTGCGCGTCCGGAGCCTGTGCTCCGCCACGGGAGAGGCCACAACAGTGAGAGGCCCGCGTACCGCAAAAAAAAAAAAAAAGAAAGAAATCCACTTTAAACATAAAGACACCGATAGGTTAAAAGTAGAAGGATGTAGAAAGGATATATCAAGCAAACACTGATGAAAAGAAAGCTAGAGTGTTTTTATTAATAGCAGACAAAGCAAATTTCAGAGCAAGCAATATTAAAAGGGATAAAGAGGAACATTTCATGGTTATAAAGTTCACCAAGAGAGCATAGCAGTTTTAAATGTGCGTGCATCTATTAACAGAGCTTCAAAATGCAGGAACTGACGGAAGGCAAAACGAAACTCCCAATACAGAGTGAGATTTCACTTCCTTTGTACTCAATGAAAGAGTTTTCAAAATAGAGCAAAAATCAGTAAATATGTAGAAAACTTGAATAAGGGATCAAAATAGAAATTAAAATGTTGTTCAGACATAGCCTCAGAAGCCACACACTGTCACTTCTGCTACATTCTACTGGGCACACAGGGCCAGTACCGATTCAATGTGCAGGGTATAAAAATACCAAGAGATGAGAATCATTTGTGGCCATCTTAGAGGCTGGCTAGTACAGAATAATAAGATGTGAAATGTCGTGGGTGAGATCATCATTATCTAGGATTATAAAGTATGATATACTAATATACTTGATAATACAGTAGAAGAACGACAGCCAGTCTCAGGGGTGATGCTTTATAGGAGCATCGTAATCAAAGCAATGCTGTCGTTGCTTTTATATCATAAACAAAGAGATAACTGGAATCAATGCACATTGGTTATAAAAACATTTCTACAACAAGTCAAAGTGGATTTTGATACAATGGTGGCACGGCCTGTGACGGCACTGCTAATAGGAGGTGGGGTGGTACAGCTGGGAAGGGATCTTAACAAACTTGCTGCAATCTATATTAAAGACTATATAGGTATAATTACTAGAAATATATGTATTTTTCATGCACATCATTTGAGATTTTTTGTTGAGAAGCCCAACAAGAATCAGTGAGGCAACCCAGAGATTAGCAACAGCCTGAAGCTGATGTCATTGCCAGGTGGAGAAACAAAGGGAAGAGGTGGTGCTACCAAGGCACAGGGACGGGGTCCTGCGTTAGAAGCTGGGTGTGTCTGGTCTGAGCTGGACCCAAGGAGGAGCCATGGCCCCTGCCATCGATGCCACCAAAGGCAGAGAGAGAGGAAAAGAAATCTTTGGCTTTTCCCTTCCTTCACCCTCTAATCTCTCAACAGTACCTCCCTTTAGCCAATTCTTTCTGGAAGCCAGTTGATAGACGTATTAGTTTCCTATCGCTTCTGTAACAAATTAGCACGAACTTACAACTCACAATGACACAAATTTATGATTGTACAAGTCAGAAGGTCAGAAGTCCAGAATCTGTTTCTCTGGGCTAAAGTCACAGTGTTGGCTGGACTGGTTCCTTCTGGAGGCTTGAGGGGAGACTGTTTCCTTACCTTTTCCAGCTCTAGAACTACGTCTCTTGCATTCCTTGGCTCCTAGCCGTTTCTTCCCCCTTTAAAGCCAGTAGTGTAACATCCTCAAATTTCTCTCTGACTTTTTTTGTTTTTTAAAGATGTTGGGGGTAGGAGTTTATTAATTAATTTATTTATTTTTGCTGTGTTGCATCTTCGTTTCTGTGCGAGGGCTTTCTCTAGTTGTGGCAAGCGGGGGCCACTCTTCATCGCGGTGCGCGGGCCTCTCACTATGGCGGCCTCTCTTGTTGTGGAGCACGGGCTCCAGATGCACAGGCTCAGTAGTTGTGGCTCACGGGCCTAGTTGCTTCGCGGCATGTGGGATCCGCCCAGACCAGGGCTTGAACCCGTGTCCCCTGCATTAGCAGGCAGATTCTCAACCACTGCGCCACCAGGGAAGCCCCCTCTCTGACTTTTTGCTCCCACTTTCTGCTTCTGTTGTCACATCTCCTTCTCTGACTCTGACCAATTACAGCAGACCCATCTGTATACTTCAGGGTAAACTTCCCATCTCAAGATCTCTTAACTTAATCACATCTTCAAAGTCCCTTTTGCCATGTAAAGAATTACATTCACAGGTCCTGGGAATTAGGACATGGACATATCTTTGGGGGGTCAGTAGTCCGTCTACCACAATAAGGGAGCCTGGGAAGTGTCACCTGCAGGGGTGACACTTGGGTTATAGACAAGAAAGGGATTGGGAAAGGAATGGCTCTTAGGGCAAACAGGCTCAAAACAGGCACTCATCTTTTTCTCCAAATTTTCACTGTTGAAATCTTACAAAAAAGATTTCATTTCTTTGTCTTAATCTCCCTGTGCACTATTTATGAATTTTTGTCTTAATCTCATCCCCTCCCCAAAACAGAATAGACATTTGAGAAAATGCTGCTGAACTGGACTTGATTCACTGGCAGACAATGATAACTGGTAAGTTTTTCCTCTGAGTTTGAGCGTACAGAAGCTGAGTGGTTTTTTAAATCATATTTTAATCTTTCACTCATTCCTTCCCTTCCAAATTGTACATGTTTGATTTCCTGTTTGGGGTTTGCCAAAGAACAAAAGGTGCAATCTCAAAATATTATCATTTAAGACATTTAAAATCTTTATAGTGTTGTTACAATAACAACACTTGGTCTTGTTAGTAAACATGGATCCCAACTTGTGAGGTGTATGCAGTTCTCCAGTACCTCTCCATACATCACCCTCCTACCTCCTGCCCAGGGATCCACAATCTAGCATCACACCCCCCACTAACCTCTACCCACCATCTCCCACAAAAGCACTGCCCAGATATGCAACTTAGAGGCTGGTCCCCAAGGAAAAGAGACCTTGGCAACTCCAGTGGTTCTTTGGCTTAAGTCAGGATCACTGTTTATGCACACGTGGAGGACCATGACCCAAAATGGCCCCTGGCCGTCCTGTTCATTGATCAGACCAAGCACGTGATAGGATTCAGCTGGTACACAAGGAAGGTCAGTTAATGGCTACTCTTCAGACAGCAGAGGAAATCTTCGATTAGTGACCACCATCTGCATTATTTACTGCCATTAGGCGTAGCCATGAGGGGCCAAAATGTAAGATTGCAATTAATTGTAGATGTCTAAAAACGAAACAAGACACAAACAAAACAAACAAACAAACAAAACACTAGACTGTAAACTCCATGAGGGCAGGAAGTCTGGTAGAGTCTTGTTCACCACAGAATCTTCAGCATCTAGGACAGCGCCTGGCACCTACTGGGCACTTCAACACATTAAATGAGTATACTGCCTAATTTCACTTAAAAAAAAATTATTTGCTGAGATGTTACTACATAGCTCTTTGGACTGAGGATCTGGAAACTTTACTCATTACTAAGAGCCATTCTGTCTTTCCCCAAATCATTTATATGGATAAGTTCAAAATACAAAAGAATTTGAACGAATAGTAAAATAAACATTCATGTGCTCACTATCTAGGTTCAATAACTGTTAACAATTATTTAATGTATTTGATTTAATATATTTGATTTATTTCTCTCAGTATTACATGTATTTATATAAGTGTATATCATATATATTTTTATATATGAGAGTAGGCATGTGTATCAGAGTTCATCAGAGAGGAAGAACCACTAGAAGTCTATATATCGGCATATCTGTATTTGTTTCCATGTATCTGGAAGGCTGCTATCTTTGTGTCTGATGCTGGAGGTTGAAGTCCACGGACAGGGCAGGAGTCAGAAGGACAGATTGATGTAAAATGGGGGTGATCAAGGCTGGAACCCCACAACGGTGGACAGATGGCGAGTCTTCAGAGAACAGTGGAAGTCTGCAAGTCATAAACTCACGTCATTCTTACCACCACCAACCTTAGAAAAAGGAGTCCTGCAGAAGCCAGGGCCCTACCTCAAGAGCTGAGCACACACCTGGCCCAGGAGTTGGAGAACAGGGGGAGGATCTTGGGGAAGGTGGAGTGGTTGCAGGCCCAGCTGCCTTCTCATGCCGACCAGGCGAGAGGTGAGCCGGCTGCTCAGGGAGGACATGCAAGAACGACAGAATGGCTGCCGCATCCTTCTGCCCTCAAAGCCTCCCAAGAATGTCGTCTGTGGCCCACCCTAACAAGAAGCCTCCCAGAAAGGGAATTCTGGGAAAGGTAGGTTGACCTAGCCAAGTTGAGACATTACAAAGCCACCGTTTCAAATTGTTTCAAAAATGTTGCCATTTCACCTCTTAAATACTGCAACTTTTACCCCAAATTCCATTCTTAAATGGCAGGAGAGAACAGTCATTTGAGGAACTTATAATGGCAAATGCTCAGCTTCCATGTGTCATACGGAGTGAAGTGTTTGAAACAAGCCCCATGCACCACTGCAGTTTGATTTTACTCTTATTTAATAAAAGATCTGCTTTTTAAAAAAGAGTTTGCTCAATTCATCTGGCCTGGTCTAACATTCAATTCTATTTTGCTCCACCAAGCACAGAATAAGATTATCTGAACCGTTGTGACAACTGCTAAACTTTTGTTTTCTTCAGGAAAAACAAGTTAACATGAAATCTCTGAGGGAGAGCCTGCTTCCCAGCGAACAGCTTGAGTTTTAAAATGAGCCCATTGACAAATGGTTTTTCTTTCATTCTCAAGCTGTTACAACAAAATTTCCATCCCCTAAAAAGAAAATATTTCAAATCTCTCTTCTTGAAGATCTGTGTTGGCGGGCTCATGAAATATCCCTGTCTCCTGTTTTGTTTTCATTTCTTGGCACTCCTTGGCTAGGTCGTGCTAGAGTGAAGACTAAAGCTATTAAAAAATTTATGTATTGTCTCTCATTAGAGTCAGAATATCCCTTCAGCTGCGGAAACTTTAGCTGAATTAGGAGAAGCAGATGAAGAATTTGTAGCCAAGCAAAACTCCATAGCAACAAGTAATTAAAGTTGACTATAACAATGACATTTGCTTGGTTTTTTTTTTTTTTAATTCTTAAGCAAGATACAGCATGAAAGAATGTCTCAGAATTTTGAGGCATATAAGCTGGCAACAAGTAAGAACCATTCATGTTACGTTCAGTCATTCAAAAAATGGGTGCATATTTTAAGCTTCATAAAAACTTTGCTTTGAGAATTGCAACAAAATCAGCTCCCCAGTTAAGCCCGGGTTGAATTCCACACGTACGTTTCTAACCTGCTTGCAACCCTGAGTGGATTCTCCCCCAGTGATTCTCTCTATCTCTGGTGGTTTGGTTTGCAGACTAGTTCACAGAAGCTTGTCTTACCCACATACACCCAAATTACAGGTCTAATCATACTCTTTCAACTACTTGTCACTGCATTGTTTTGAGGAAAGTGAATTCTGAATTCCAAGTTGTGATGCCAAGAACACATCTTCTCCAAACCCAACAGCCAAAACAGGCAACTGTAGTGGGTTTAAATTTTACTTAGTAAAATGTAACTCTAGGTTAGCACTTCCCAAAGCATCCCTTGGGAAGCTTCCCAAATGAGGGGGGAGGGGAAGACTGATCAAATAAATTTAGGAAATTGTAGGGGAGGAAAAACAATTTTCCCTCTACCCATCTGAGTAGAGACCCCTGTCATAAAAGACAGATTAACAAGAGAAAAACAAACTGAAGCTTATTAAAATGTATATCTCATATATATATATATATAGACACACACACACATACATATATGACATACACATGTTATATATACATACATGGGAGATTCCCAGGGAAAAATGAGTAACTCCTCAAAGCGGCCTAAACCACCAGCTTAAATGCCATCTGTAGCTAAAGAAAGGTGTGTGTGAGGTAGGGGAGGCCAGTTACAGAGAAGGTCCTAGGAAACCCAAGGTAACAAAGGTAAGGTTGTTATGAAATTCAGCTCAACACCTTCTCCACTGATGAAAGTTTCCCGTGAAAGATTTAGAGCCATCGTTCTCTTCCTGGTACGGAGAGAGAGACACCCTTACAAATAGAGATTTCCTTTATATATGGAAGTTTCCCTTTCAAAAGGGTAACTTCTACTCCATTTTCAGAACTTCTGCTGTGTCGGCCCTTTCTCCAAATACTCAACTCAAAACAATCCTTATGCCAGAGAGACATATTTTGGGGTGGCATATTTTGCAACCCTTCAAAATGCTGCATACCCTCTCTGTCTTAGAAATTTTCAGGTCGTATTGGTGTATGTTAAAAAGTGATTAAAGGGCTTCCCTGGTGGCGCAGTGGTTGGGAGTCCGCCTGCCGATGCGATGGACGCGGGTTCGTGCCCCGGTCCGGGAAGATCCCACATGTCGCGGAGCGGCTGGGCCCGTGAGCCATGGCCGCTGAGCCTGCGCGTCCGGAGCCTGTGCTCCGCCACGGGAGAGGCCACAACAGTGAGAGGCCCGCGTACCGCAAAAAAAAACAAAAAAAAAACCTAAAACATTTTATTCAACACCAAAAGTTCTTTTTTTTCTTTCTTCTGATTTTTACAAGAAATGTAAACATTTTCCTGGGCTCCTAAAAGTGTCACGTACCTTATGCCTTCTACAGCTAATGAAGAAGGCGGCGCCGATGTGACTTCATTAAAGGAATGTGGAACCACGTGTTAGGTTACCTGTGGTACATCGGTAACTTGTAATGGGGCGTGTAATAGCTTGTCATTGGCTTTGAGTGTACAGGGCTCAAAGTCACTGTCAATCTGAATTGCAGATTTAACTATTTGCCCAAAGGAAGAGCAGAGACCCTGGAGCAATAAGAGCTGACATTTTAAATACTAAGGAGTAGGGGCCTTGTTTTGTTCTAGGTAGAGATCCCGGCCACTCAAAGTGTGGTCTTCATCCAAGGAGTGCCTGGTATCACCACTTGGAAACTTGTCAGAAGTACAGACGGATGGGGTGCAAGACATGCTACCCCCAAATATGGAACCTTGGCATATTGAGTATTTTTAGCTGAAGGAGCTTGAGAAAACAGCAGAAACAGCAAGGTCACTTTGACCTTGACCCTCACCCTCCTCCCCTGGACACAGAACCCTCATGTGAAAGGTGCCTTCCCTATGCCCTGAGCAAAGGAGCATCCTTCTCTCCGAAGAAACACTGAGAAGAATCTGAACAAAAGGGGTTGCTAATTTTCCCCTAGTTTGTACACTTACCTCGCACTTTTCGACTTATATTTATTTCTATACTACTGTTCACTCCTTATCAAACCCAGTACAAAAAGCCTCGGGTTTAACTGTTTCTTCAGGTCTTCATTTCCTTATGAAGATTCCCATGTTATGTAAAACTTACAGTAAATATGTGTGTGTGCTTTTCTACTGCTCATCTGGCTTTTTCAGACCCAGCCAGGAACTCTAAAAGGGTCAACATTTTCCTCCCCCAAAAAGAATCTCAAGGCCAAGCTCAGACCTAAACGAAACAGAATTTATATTTTAATAAGAACCCCGGGTGATGTTCACGCACATCAAAGTTTGAGATGCACTATGTGAATGAAAAATATTGCTTGCCATATCAGTAAACAGAGGATGTTGTAGCCATCGAGTCATCACATTATGACCGCCCCAACGGTGAGCCCTAAGGGAACTCAGGATAGAGGCAGGATGCCCCCCATCTAGCAAATGGCTGCTGCAGCCACCCCCGAAGTTGCACCTGAGGACACTCAGGACGAGAAAACACAGGATGCTGGCCCCAAATAGCTGAGGTGCGTATCAAAGGAATGATTTCAGTGAGCCCAGACTCTTGCATCTTCCCATACATAGGAAAGCGCTAATTTCCTTAACTTGCGATGTCTGGTTTTCCTTAATTAACAGCAATCTTTTGATGTTCCGACTAGCTGGTCTTTGTTGCACAAACTGCTGTATATCCTGGTTTCTCCCTTGCCTCTTCAGAGCAGTGGCTTAGAGCATCTGAGAGGCTGTGTCCCAGGCCTAAGTCCTCAGTTTTGTCTGCCAAGTGAAACATAATTCTCAACTTCTAGGTTGTGCGTTTTCTTTCAGTCGACAACTCTATGTATAAACCATTTAATGAGGCATGAGAATTGGTGATTTATTGTTCCAACAGAAAACAAGGAAAGAGGAGGAGGGATTTTAGAGTGAGGCAGAAAACCTACTCGTTCAAGCCAGAAGTTGTAAAGTTAACTTTGTTTATGGTGGAGCTTGGGGTGGTCAAGGTATCGATAGTTTTCAAACAATACCAACACCACCAAAAAGAAACCTAACATAAAAATAGCACAAAAATTGTAAAGGAAAGTTGAGGTACCCCAGTGAGGGGACTTTGACCCAAAGAGGGGTGAGGCAACATCTCTTCCTAAGGGACTGCAGAGTCTTGGCCTCCAGGCTGGGATTCCAGGAGGAGGCCATGTGCTCTTGGGGGAGGAGTTGGGAGGAGCCAGAGCAAAATAAACCAACACAGAAGCCCCAGCCAGGGAACTGAGGACACAGACGTCAGTGAGGCTGCAGCAGGGGAAATGGGAGACTCTGAGGATGGAGACAGCGTCCAGGGCTAAGTCACTGCAGGTCCTCCACTGAGGCTCAGATGCTGTCTGAAATACCCTAGAACCAGGATTAGGGCAGACAGAAAATGACACAGATGTAGAGAATGGACTTGAGGACACAGGGAGGGGAAAGGGTAAGCTGGGACCAAGTGAGAGAGAGGCATGGACATATATACACTACCAGATGTACAGTAGGTAGTGGGAAGCAGCCGCATAGCACAGGGAGATCAGCTGGGTGCTTTGTGACCACCTAGAGGGGTGGGATAGGGAAGGTGGGAGGGAGACACAAGGGAGAGGAGGTATGGGGATATATGTATATGTATAGCTGATTCACTTTGTTATAAAGCGGAAACTAACACACCATTGTAAACCAATTATACTCCAATAAAGATGTTTAAAAAAAAAAAAAGAAAGAAAGAAAATGATGGGCGAGTCCAGTGTGGGAGAAAACAAATTTTTCCCTCTACCCTCCTAGGTTCTTGGCTAAGTCTGCCTCTCCACCCCGGAGTTAAAAGGCAAGTTAACAGGAGAAAGGCAAACAGAAGTCTCATAACATGTATACCTCCCATATACATGAGAGAGACCCAGGAAAACTGAGTAAAACTCTCTGAAATGGCCCAAGCCACCACACCATCGCCAGCTAAAGATAAAAGAAGATGCTAGGGGTTAGGGAGCCAGTAAAGGGAGGTTATCAGGAAAAGCACAGTAAACAAGGGTAAGGTGGTCTTGCAGTTGTACGTCCTTGCCTTCTCCAGTGATAAGAGTTTCATGACTTCTACTTGGTTTTCAGAGCTTTTTCTGTGTCTGCTGCTTCTTAAAAAATAACCAGCTCAAGATAGTCCTTATGCCAAAGATGCATATTTTGGGGCAGCAAATTCTGCTCCCCTTCCCCGGCCATGGGGATCCCAGGAGACTCCCAGGGTAAAGACCACAAGCCCACAGTAGAAGTCACTTTGACCTGAAAAGGCTCCTCAAGCACCTCCTCCTCCACAAAACTGCACACCAATGTAATATGGTGTCCTTGTAAAAAGATCGTTGGAATGTTTGCCACAAGAAAAATACCCCGTCGATCATGAAACCCCATACAGGATGCTACATTTCCTTGGCTTTTCCCTCTCAGCCTTTTTTCTGGTTTTGTGAGAGGTTAGATGGCTTCTCTCCACCCACATTGGTTGTCGTTGAGATGGCACAAAACTCTATTTCATCTTCTGGCTTCTAATTGATAGAATAGTAAAGTCTAAAACGTTGGCTCATCTTTTTCATGTTATTTTTTTAAATGCATTATTTATTTTTTAAATATGTAATCAATATACCTGGGATAAAAATTTTTAAAAAATAGAAAATGTTATGTAATGAAGAATAGATCCCTCATTTACTTTCTACAGCTACATATTTGCCTTCTTTGTCTCCTGGTTTTCACTGATTCTATCATTTCTAATGCCCGTAACCAAGTGCTTTGGTCTTAACCCTACAGCGAGCGTAATGAATTCAGTGCTCACGGGTGGTCTTTTCCCTGTATTTTTTTCTATTGACCTTTCAACTAGCTGAATGTCATCTAGCAGTTTCTTTAAAAGCAACTCATGGGGATGATATTCTCTAAGCTCTTGCACGTTCAAAGATGCTTTGCTGCTGCCTTTATTTGTCACATAAGGCATAGGAGGCTATAAAATTCTTGTGTCAATGGATTTTTTCTTTAGGACTTTGTAGATTTTGCTCTGTCATTTCAAGGACTGATTGAGGCTGTGAGTGCTCTGAGCATGACTGATTTTCCCCCCTAAGAGCTCATTTGATCTCTTGGTCTATGTGTCCAAAGGATTCTATCTTTCTTTCTGAAGTTCAGTAACTTTACTAAGAGGAGTCTCCACATTGATGGTCCAATGTAAATATTTTCCTCTAGGACAAATGTTGTAATCTTTCAAACTGAAGAGCCACTTCTTCCTTTATTTCTGGAAATTGCGCTTGAATTACAACTTTAAATATTGTTCCTGTCCACTATGTTGTTACCTTCTTTAGAGACATCGATTATGTGTGTGTTGGATCTCCTTTGTCTGTCTTGCTTAGTTCTCACTTCTCTCCAATTCTTTTATAACTCTTGGCTCATATTAGTTTCATTTTTCCCATCTTTCTCAATCCTGTCACCCATAACCTTTGATCTGCTTTCAATGGCAGTGCTTTCTTTCTGCACTGCTTCTAGTTCACTTTTCTTTTCTATTATCGAGGTGGAAAAGTTTTCCCTTCCTTTCTTCTATGTTCTTTGGCCAGTCTAATAATTAAATTGATGTGAGACAGATTAACAGGAGAAAAACAAATTTAATTTCATACATACAGGAGTCCCAAAGATATGAGACTAGAGTAATGTGCTATCCTGAGTTAATGAAATGGAGCAGAGCCCTATGGTCCTTCCCCCCCACCCCACCCCATGTCCTCAGTTTGCCTTTGTCTGTGGAAAAATTTTAACCAAGACTAAGTTTAATCAGGGAAGTGAGAAAATGCAGAAACAAAGGAACATAGTCGAGGGAGACCAAATAATAATAGTCTAGTCAGTAAGCAAAGTCAAGGACCTTTAGTTCCTCTTCATGGGCTACAGATATTATTCTGAGGCATATCCTGTGAGCCGTCTTATAGACACTGAAAGCCCCACCAGGTGGAAGAAGTTAACTACATGATGATCAGGCTGCACCATGACATAAGCTGTCACAATTCCGAGAACTGGCCTCAAAGAAATGGGAACAAACTGACCCTGGTACTGAAGATTAACCGTACTACTTAAAACAATCAAGATGATGCTGATCAGACCACTGCATGACGAATTTCAAGATGATGGTCAGAGCTGACTGTGCTGTTTCTGCATCCGTCTATAAAAGCTCTTGCCCCCTGATTGTCAGTGGAGGGGAGTCGCCCTTTGGACAGGAGTCTGCCCCCCACTCTCCCCCTCCCCCCCGCACCCGGTTGCCAGCAACCAAGATAAAGCAAACTTTCCTTTCCACCAACCTGGCCTCTTTATTGGCTTTTGAGCGGTGAGCAGCCGGATCCCACTTTCATTTACACTAAAGAATGGGATCGGGACCTGGGGCTCCAAAGGGGAGGAGGGCCATTCACAGGAGAGGAGCCGATGCTCGGTAATTAGATGTTGCCCTGCCATACAGAGAGGCCATTCAGATAAGAGAAATGTCCCCGTAGATGAACCAAGCAGAAGGTCCTCTCCTCCAAAGTGCCCCACAGAGACCCACAGCTCTACTGAGCTATTAACCAGGAGCCAATTCTGAAACATCCACCCACTTTGACCATACCCGCCTCACCTGCTCCCTGGAGGGTATCAGGGAAAGGACTTCAAGCAAGACCCCCTCTCTCTGTGTCTCTCTGTCTCTGTCTCTGTCTCTCTCTCCCCCTCCCACTTCCCTCCCTCTCCTGCACAGAGACCATAGGGGTTCTCCTGTCTGCTGCTGCCCTGGACAGATATGTTCGCCAGGGCCTCCACTACAATTTGATGGACAAGTAGAAAGATAGTCTTTCCAATCCATCAGTAACAAAACAGGAGTTTCAATTCCTAGTAGATACTTGTGTTTCTAAGTGAAACTATTCAGAACTCTGAGTACAGGAGATCGGATTATTTGTGCCATTTAAAGCCCAGCCAAAAACTTGTCTCATGGTCTACTGTATTCCCAGTGCCAAACACAGCACTTGGTATACAGTAGATGCTCAATAGGTATTTTAAAGTGTGTATAAATATATGCATTAATAGGCTTCCTCTGGGAAAGTAATTGAGTGGGTAACACAGGGTCAGTCATGTAATAAATTTGTGCTAAATGTCAGGTATGTTGCTGTTTTCCTTTTCCCTACAATCCCAGTATTTGAGAGGACAGAGATCTCACCACTGATTTCCCCAAGATATCACAAAAGGAAATGATAAGATCACTTAATTTCTCCAGTCTTTCCTTAAACCTGTTTTGGCATATTTCCAAAAATACATATGCTCCCAAAAGAGAAAACAAACATGTAGTCTTCATGGAGGTAACAGTTGGTATCAAGAAATATACTCTTTGTTCTTCTGTCTTTGAAGACTTAACTTGTTACGTCACGATGAGCTAACTCTCTTTCCTGAGTACCTGAGACAAGCATCACTGGTCTCCGGAGCTTACCTGAGAGCCCCCCTGCTGCCTTCACACACCTACAGTCGGGACCAATTACATCATCAGTTTATGATGGATCCTGCCCCAGGGAGCCTTCAGATGAGACCCCAGCCCTGGCCGACACCCTGAGTGCAGCCTGTGAGGGACAGTGGTGCAGAAAGCCCAGCTAAGCCACGCTTAGGTTCCTGATCCACAGAAGCTGTGAGATAATAAAGATGTATTATTTCAAGCTTAGGTAATTTGTTACACAGAAATAGATAACGAATACAGCATCATTTGGAAGATCTCCTTTTCCCAAATTTCTTATATACTGTATTAGTTTTCTAGGGCTGCCTTAACGAAGTTCCACAAACTGGATGGCTTAAAATGGCAGAAATGTATTCTCTTACAGTTCTGGAGACTGGAAGTCTGAAATCAATGTGTCAGTAGGGCCATGATCTCTCCGAAAGCTGTAAGGACATCCTGCCTTACCTCCTCCAACCTTCGGACAATTGCTGCAAGCCTTGGTGTTCCCTGGCTTGAAGCCGCATTACTCAGTCTGGGCCTCCATTGTCACATGGCCTCCTCCCTGTGTGTCTGTCTTCACATGGGCATCTTCTTATAAGGATACTAATCACATTGGACTAGGGCCTACTCTGTTCCTGTATGACCTTATCTCAACTTAACTAATCACACCTGCTGTGACCCTATTGCCAAACAAGAATACATTCTGAGGTACTAGGGGTTCAGACCTCACATATCTTTTTTTTGTGGGGGGAAGGGGACTAAATTCAACCCCTAACATATAAAAGGATGCTTTTAACTAGCATGATGCCATTTTCTGAGTTACACAACTCAGCAACAGCTTAATCTCTTTTGACCACAGCCTTTACACGAAGGGTAAAGGTTTGTCTTATTCCTGATCTACGTGTGACTGATTAAATAGAAAATGAAAAGTGAGAATTGTCAGGGGCGTCAATCACTTGTAAATATTTAGCTGACACTCTGAAAACCAGTGATGCAGGACTGCAGAATAAATGCTTCCTCCAGTGCCCTTTATACTATTTCCAGTGGACATGGTTATTGCTCAGTGAGGAAGGTGGCAGGTATGAAAAGGATGTCATTTTGTTCTTACCACTAATGTGAGTAATAGAAGAGCTGGGAAGTTTATGGATGTGGAAGATGACAGTAGTTGAAGAAGAAAGAAAATGTTTGGTATAGTTTCCAGATGAGTGTTTTTATGACGGTAACAAGACCTAACATTTAAATGATGCTCTACAATTTAACCTTTGTATATCACTCCAGGGGCCCCCCCACCCGACGATGTGCCTCTTACGTAGTAGGCACCCAGCTAATCTAACTGATCCCCAAAACGAGCTGGGGTGCAGCTCAGGCAGGAAATGTGCTAGGCAGGGGTTATTATCTTCATTTTCAGATGAGTGAGCGGAGGCCTGGGGACACTAAGTTTTTCAGAGTGACATTGAAATGACATATGCTCAAGGTCACTTCCAGGTGTTAAAACCAGGTTGTCTGATTCATGATCTAATACCTTTGTCCTTTAATGTAATGCCCAGAACAACAACAACAGAAAGGTGTGTTATGGAGGAAGGAATCACAGGTTCCACGAAAACAAGACAGAGAAGAGTGCGTCCTTTGTTTCTGGACAAAGAAAAAGGTCCAGGCGTGGTGGGGACGGGCAGACTACAGCTTTCTCTTATCTCCTTCTTTTCTTCCCTATAACACACAGGCGAGATATTCTTAGGATATCTTGGAAGCCCTTTCTGAGCATTACAACAGCAAGGGGCAGAAATATTCTAATCAAAAGACAAGACTAATTGGGGAACAGGAGTCTCAATTAGCTTTTGCCTGCCAATATCAAAGCTCTAAAATGTTAGCAGCCTGGCAAGCACCTTGGCTCCTCAGCAAAGATCAAGAAGGATCTCAGTAAGTTCGGTCATCCAGATATGGTCTCCCAAGCAAACATTGCTTCCTTGATTTTATCATTTTCTCTGAACGTTAAAGACCCCATCTCCCCTCCTGACCCCAGTCCAGGGAGGTCCACTGATCCACCAAACATAGTGTGCTCGGCAAAACATGTGGAAGGTCAGCTCCAGTGCATAGAGGTTATGGGATGGGAAGAGCTGTGGACTTGTCATCGGGAGACTGGGCCCCAGTTCCTGGTCTTTCTCTAAGTAGCTGTTGATGGCGGGCAAGCGCTTGAGGCATGGCCTCATGGACTGTGGTTTCCTGTCTGAAATGAGATGCACTGAACGTGATAGCCTATCCCACAACCCTAACAGCCAGCCCCAAGTGACCTACACGATGAAGCATGAGTCGGCTCTGGAAGTGCAGGTGTCGGACAGGTCTGGGGCTCAGCTGAACGCACTGGCTCTGGATCCACATCTCAGCTTCTGTCATCTCTGCCCTCTGTCGTGCATCAACTTCGTTCTGAAGAAAGATATACCCGAAAAGCAAGAAAATGTGTCCAGCAGCCTCCAGCAGCCTCTTAGTTGCTTGTCCCTGGCCTGCATGGATTCACATGTCCATTTCTGAACCAGTCCTGTGCTGGGCTCAGACCACGCTGACCCAGTTTTCCGAGGAGATAGAAGACTTCCACGCTTCCGCTGCAGATGCCTTCCGAAGTTTCACTTGACCCTAAAGACTCAACAACTTTTATGAAATAACAAAAATATTTAAATCCCAAGTTAGAAAAATTAAGGAAACCCAAATGGTGACATAATATTAAGGAAATGTAAATTTAAATAATTTAAGTAAATTGTCCCTGGGTCTTCTTAGGGATACAGTGGGCAACTTGAGGATCAGTGTGTACTGGCTTTTCGTTAACTTCAAAAGGTTGTTATGTGGGGACTTCCCTGGCGGTCCAGTGGTTACGTCTCTGTGCTCCTGATGCAGGGGGTGTGGGTTCGATCCCTGCTCAGGCCACTAAGGTCCCACATGCCATGCAGCATGAACAGAAATTTTTTTTTAACTAAATAAATTTAAAAAAAAAAAGAAAATATATGAGGAATTCCTTTAAAAAGGGAGTGTTATGTGGAAATATTATCTTTCTTAATGATAATTTTACTACTACAGGCCTTTCCTCCTGATACATGGTGCTTGACACAAAGGTGCCAAGAAGAAGCAGGTGGGAATGCTACTCTGCATCTGTTTCATACTTTTTGGTGTATGTGCTCATGCACTGTGTGTACACGTGTGTATACGTGCCTACGTGTTTATGTTTCTCTCTTAGAATCAAGGAGTATTATTCAGTAGTTAATAACAAACTGATAACAAACTAATAATGACTCTCCTATTTGATTGTGCTAATCAGCTTCTTACTAGACTCAATTTTTGAAGTCATTTTCAGATTCCGAGTCAGAATTACATAGATATTTTTCGTAAGCTTATGGCAGGCCACAATCTCTTATAAACTTACAAATGAGACACCATAACTAGAGGGGTAATGATTCCATGATTTTTCTTATTGTCTCTAGATATAACCTTGTGTATCAAGATAGTAGTTTGTATAAAAATCAGATGTTTTATTCAGGCGAGCAGATAAGGTAAAGCTACTGGTACTGCTGCATCAGGTTAATATGCTTGTGATCTTTGTGATTGTCATTCTGACTCCAGATACCATCTTTGAATGATGTACATAGGAAGGCTTCATGTGGTTCAGACACGCCTGCCTCAATACTTAAAAATGAATGTGCAAATGCCCTTCAAATGGGCCATTTAAACATTAGCAGGAGGATAGAATCTTGGAAATCTATCCTGGAAATCTTTAGCCCACTACCCTCACGGTCCAGAATGTGTCACCAAGGTCAAGTGATACTCACAAACATTCCCAAGGTAAAAAAAATTAGATGTCAGCAAAATACAAGTTGAATCCCAAATCCTTTGGGTCTAGATAAATATAGTTTTCAGTGATGGTTTTTTCTATGCTGACTTCCTCAGAACAAAGACACCCAGGGCTTCCCTGGTGGCGCAGTGATTGAGAGTCCGCCTACCCATGCAGGGGACGCGGGTTCGTGCCCCGGTCCGGGAAGATCCCACATGCCGCGGAGCGGCTGGGCCCGTGAGCCATGGTCGCTGAGCCTGCGTGTCTGGAGCCTGTGCTCCGCAACGGGAGAGGCCACAGCAGTGAGAGGCCCACGTACTGCAAAAAAAAAAAAAAGACACCCAAAGACTTCCTGCGATAACATTACTTCCAGCATCTATCATGTTTATGTTTTTAAGTATTAAAGACTGAGGAGGAAACTGACCCAAGACACATTTTTTCTGGATGCTTAAGGATGATTTGCTATATTTCAGGGTTTGCTTTTAGAGTTGAGACCAATAAAAGAAAAGGCACAAAGAAACACATTTTAATATACAGCTGGTGTCAAAATTGAGGGATGTGAGCTAATTGTGACTAAAATGTATCAGATGGGTGACCCAGACGGGCTAAGTACTAGGTTGTGCCTGGTTTACAGAAGGTTGTGTTTCACGCTTACAAGGCCAGCATTTGTAAGTATTGCTCTATAAGTGAGTCACGGGGTTATTACACGTCTTGCACCAACTAGCATAAAATAACATTTACAGAAATGACAGGCTTCAAGCAAGACAGGCTCATGCAGAGTGAAGGGTGTACCCTTGGACCCGGTAGTTCCACCCCAGGACACCTTCACATGCAAGTTATCAGATACTCAAAATGAACGTTCACGTGCATTTAATTCCTTATTATTCAGTTAGCTGAATTTTCAGATATTAAATATTTTACAATACAGGATTGATTGGCTTCCTTATACTATAGAATAGTGTGCTGTCATTAAAAACAATTACCACAATGTCTCATAGCATGGAAAAATATTTATAATATAGTTAGTATTGGTTTTCTCGGGCTGTCAAAACAAATTACCCCAACTGGGTGGCTTAAAACCACAGAAATTTATCCTCTACACTTGTGGAGGCTGGGAGTCCTAAATCAGGGTGTCACCTGAAGTGTCGGCAGGACCGGCTCCCACCCAAGGCTCTGGGGAGAATCCTTCCTGGCCTCTCCCAGCTGCTGGAGGCTCAAGGAGTTCGCTGGACTGCATGACTCCAATCTCAGCCTCTCTTTTCACATCACCTTCTCCTCTGTGTGTTTCTGTCTCCCCGCTTCTTATAAGAACACCTGCCGTTGGATTTAGGACCCACGCTAAATTCATGGCGATTTCATTTTGAGATCCTTAAATGAATAATGTCAGCAAAGACCCTTTTCCCGGATAAGATCACATTCACGGGTCCTGTGAGGGCATGGTTTTTTTCTGGGGGGTGTAGCACAATTCCACCTATTACAATCAGAAAGGCGGTATATAGACTTTGTACAGTCCCACCTCAACAACGTAATAACATATTTATATACATATATACACACCTGTAACAGGATGTTAGAACGGGACTGGGAAACCAAAATGAGTGTGGAAAAACCCCCAAACCATCCCCAGATGCACAGCTTCAAAAGGAATGAAGGAACCCGCGGCCCAGCACCTGGGCCTCTTAGCAAGACCGGATTTGGAAAGGATCAGAGAGAGGCTCTGGGGAGGATACAGGTGCAGAGATGTCTTTGGAGAGAATGCTGGCCTTGCTGTGGGCAAGCCCCCTTGGGGGAGGGGAGAGAGGATGCTAGTTCCCAACCCATAGCCCAGGGGGAGCGTCAAGATGAAGCTGAGTGATACTGAGGACAGGTGTCTAATCCACAGCAAGAAAGAGGAAATGGACTGTGGACAGGGGTCCAACTGCCCCCAGGAGGTGGCGAGAACAAGAGAGGAGCTGACCAAAGGCTTTGAAGGCAGGACCAGGGGAGGGCTGCCGTGGGGGTGGGAGGTCTTCCTGCTCTACAGGGTTGATGGGCGCACACAACTCGTGGTTGTTTCCTGGGACCAGATGTGGAGTAAGGGGGAAAGCCAGTGCAATGGTTTCCCAGGGCTGCCACAGCAAAGTACCACAAACTGGGTGGCCTCACACACACAGATTTATTCTCTCACAGTTCTAGAGGCGGGGCTGGCTCTCTCCGGAGACTCTGAAGGAGAATCTGGTCCATCCTCTCTTCCAGCTCCTGGCGGCTTCGGCAACCCGTGGACTTCCTTGGCCAGCAGAGACCACCACTCCAACCTCTGCCTGGGTCATCACGTGGATGTCTTCCCTCCATCTCTGTGTTTTCTCTTCTTATAAGGACACCAGTCACAAGATTAGGGCCCATCCTGATCCAGTATGACTTCATCTTAACTACTTACATCTGCAGAGACCATGTGTCCAAATAAAATCACATCCTGAGGTTCTGGGTAGACATGTATTTTGGGGAAACACTATTTCAACCCAGGACAGCTGGCATGGAGTCACTTGGTTCAGTCCAGTGTGGCTGCATGGAGAGGCCAGAAGAACCTGGAGAAGGAGGTGGCGGGTGCTGCAGGATACCCCAAGGCTGAGCAAGGGGTCACAGGGACCATTTGAAATGGAGCTCAGGGCCAAGACCAAGGAATTCCAGGAGGGAGGGACCAGAGGGCATTTCCAAAGAGCCCCAAGTAGAAGAACAAAACCAGCCTTACCCTATGCCAGGTCTCAGGGCACAAAGCCACCCAGCCCCCTAAGAATTGTCCAGTCGCCCCTGTCTGCTTGCAAGGCCAGGATGAGAACGGAATACCGTGTCCCGGTCCCATTGCCCACCGCAGGCTCAGCCGGGAGAGAAGATGGGATGCTCAGCTTAGAGTTTTGACTATACCATGGGATATAGGCCAATATGTGTACATCAGTATGTGATTCCCAACTACGCCCTGTAACATGGCATTATCCTCATTAAAGATACAAGGCTGTTTTAGGACTAAAACTAACCAGAGAGCTTTTTTTTTTTTTTTAACATCTTTATTGGAGTATAATTGCTTTACAATGGTGTGTTAGTTTCTGCTTTGTAACAAAGTGAATCAGTTATACATATACATATGTCCCCATATCTCTTCCCTCTTGCGTCTCCCTCCCTCCTACCCTCCCTATCCCACCCCTCTAGGTGGTCACAAAGCACCGAGCTGATCTCCCTGTGCTATGCGGCTGCTTCCCACTAGCTATCTATTTTATGTTTGGTAGTGTATATATGTCCATGCCTCTCTCTCACTTCGTCCCAGCTTATCCTTCCTCCCCGCCGTGTCCTCAAGTCCATTCTTTACGTCTGCGTCTTTATTCCCGTCCTGCCCCTAGGTTCTTCAGAACCATTTTTTTTTTAAGATTCCATATATATGTGTTAGCATACTGTGTTGTGTTTCTCTTTTCTGACTTACTTCATTCTGTATGACAGACTCTAGGTCCATCCACCTCGCTACAAATAACTCAATTTTGTTTCTTTTTATGGCTGCATAATATTCCACTGTATGTATGTGCCACATCTTCTTCAGAGATTTTAAAGGGAGTTCGAGAGACAAATGTACATGGGTGGGATTTTCCGTGAATTTTATTTATTTATGTTTTAATGTGGAGCTTCCTTTTAAAACGAACGACACTTCCTTGAGAATGTGGGTTTTGCTACCTGAAAAGCTAACTATTAGAGTGGAGAATGTGTGGCCTTGGAATGGGAGGTAGTAACCACACCCACCCTCTGAGACACCAGTGTTGAACTGGGTGATGTCCCAGCAGGTCCTGGCCCAGCCAGGGGACACAGGAGAGGGACCCGCTATGACAAAGCAGAGAAACATGGAGGGGGAGGAGAGGGGGAGAAGTGGGCAGGCTGCAGCGGCTGCTGGGGCCTCGCAGAGCTCTGCCTCTGAAGCAGCAGCTACAGCCCCTGTGCTTCTGCCTACAGGCTGACACACATTTCCCAGCTTCACCGTGACCTAGTTACCAGGCCCTGGCGACACCACCAAGCCGGCCCACAGAGTTGTGCTGAGCCAATCCTGCCACCTAGTGCCCGCAGCTCCGGGAGCCTAGGGAGGTCGCTTGCTTTTCTCTCCCTTCTCCTCTATTCACCAAGCCATGACCTCCCCAGTACCCTCGTTCAGAGGAAAATAAGGCTCAGATGTCTCATCTGCTCATGAATTTTTGTTTTTCTTTCGAGGTAGGCTTTGCTTGGCTTTGAGGGATGCCAATTTTCTGTTGAGTGATAGTAAAGCGAATGTTATTTGGACACCAAAGAAAGAATGCCAAGGTCCTGGGCAAGGAAAAGGAAAACTTGGAATAAACCCCAGCTGCTCATCTCACTTCATCAGCTGAGAAGTCCAGACCTTTGGTCTAGGGAAGAAGAAAATAGACGGGCAACAGTGTGAGTGTGTAACAGCATGCTTTGGGGTAAGACAATTCGTCACCCTCTCCCGCCTGGAGTCCCCGTGGCAGATTCAGAGAACCAAGCTCCCTACATCAGCTCGTGGAGTCACTTAATGCACATTTATCAGAGGGGCAGGTGGGAGGCAGGGGGCACTGGCCGTGACTTTGTAAGAAGCATGCGTGGCAGCCTCTAGCGGCCAGAGTGGTCCATCAAGAGAACAGTTTGGCGACAATGCCCTTTGCTTCACATCTACGGAGAGAACTTCAAATCCATTGATTAACTTTCCAAAGATTTCATTCTTTTTTTCATTTTTTGAGGGAAGGGAGGGCAGAATTCAGAAAGCTGGGATTTGAGCCCTAGGTTTGCCTCTTACTAACCATGAGAGAAGTTTTTTTCTAAGTCATCTTTTCCCCAGTCAGTCAAACTGAGGTAGTATCAGTAGCCACCCAATAGGGCAGTTTTAAGAATTAAGGGATGGGGGGCTTCCCTGGTGGCGCAGTGGTTGAGAGTCCGCCTGCTGATGCAGGGGACGCGGGTTCGTGCCCCGGTCCGGGAGGATCCCACATGCCACGGAGCGGCTGGGTCTGAGCGTCCGGAGCCTGTGCTCCGCAACGGGAGAGGCCACAACAGTGAGAGGCCCGTGTACCGCAAAAAAAAAAAAAAAAAAAAAAAAAAAAAAAAAAGAATTAAGGGATGGGATACATGTAAAGTGACTGGTCTGCAGCGTTCAGTAGGCGACAGCTGTTTGGTAATTTGACCGTGGTGGTAGGGTAGGCTGAAGAGTGTCCTCCCCAAACATGTCTATGTCCTGGCCCCTAAAGTCTGTGAACATGGGAGTTTACATGGTAAAGGGGATCTTGCAGATGTGATTAAGTTAAAGATCTTGGGGTGGAGATACCCTGAAATATCCATTTCACAGTGTGTGTAGAAGCGGCACAAGGGTGTCTTTATGGAGGGGTTCCCTGCTGTCGTCTTGTCCAGGCTTCCCAAAGAGGTCAGAGCTAGAGGAGGGAAGGCTAGTGGTGACCACACTCCTCCACCCACGGCTGAGGTCAGGGCTGCGCCATTCAAAGGACAGCCACGAGGTCACTGAACAACCCCGCTTCAGCGAGCAGAGCGTGTGGGTCCCACACTCAGCCCCCATACTTTGTGAATCTCAGCTGTGGCCAAGAGCCAGTGAGCCAACTTTCCCACTACGCAAAGCGAGCTTTCTGCCAAAGCAGGAATCGCCGAGAAAGTACCCAAGGGATTGAGGTCTTTGCCCCCCGAGCCGCTTACTTAGAAAAGGGCCCCAACTGGTGACCCAGTAGAGAAAGGACTGATGGATCTGAGAACACCCCTAAACCCAGACGTGGTCCCCCCCACCGCAGTGAGACTGAAACCAAGGCTTCCGCGAAGTGTCAGGATAATACACTAAGTCGTTACCGGTCATTTGTACCTTGATTCCAATTTGCCTTTTTCTTCCTGCTCCTTCAGTGAATTGCTCTGCTTGCTACAGCCTATAAACGCTGGCAAGGCTAGGCCACACCTCACATCCGATCTTCTATACTTTCCAGAACTTTCCTGGCTAGACCCATCGACTTGTTTTATTTCGACTTCAAGATCAGCTTGTCAGGTTAGGAAAACAAATTCTGTTGACATTTTAAATCAAATATGATTACATCAACTTCGTAGACTAATTTAGAAAAAAACTGACATCTTTAGGCTTTCGAGTTTTGCTTCATAAGAATAAGATATATCTGGGGGAGGGATAAATTGGGAGTTTGGGATTAATAGATGCATACTACCAGGTATAAAGTAGATAAACAACAAAGATTTGCTGTAGAGCACAGGGAACTATATTCAATACCTTGTGATAAACTGTAATGGAAAAGAAAAAAAAGAATAAGATATGTTTCCATTTACTGAATCTTCTTCTATGTCCTTTAATAGAGTTTAAGGGTTTTGTGTGTGTGTTCTCCATGTTTCTTTTAAAATTTATTTGTTGGTATTATTCTTTTTATTGTTACCATAACATCTTTTGTCTTATATCTTATAATATAAAATTGACTAGTATGAGGTTAGGGGGTTGTCTTCCTACTCAACTGTCATGCTGTTTTTAACAGGTTTTCAGTTGATATTCTAGAATATTCCATGCATTGAGCCATAGCTTTTGCAAATAGTATTAGCTTTGCCTCCTCCTCTTCATAACTGAGTGTAACCTATGGTTTCCCGCTCTGCTGTCTTTATCTGGTTTTGGTATCGATATTGTGAAACCCCTTCTACCTTTACAATCTCTCCGTGGCGCCCCCCCTGCCCGGCAACCCCCAGCACCCTGGTCCTTATCTGAACATCCATGGAGGACAGGTGTGATGTCTTTAATGGTCAGAATAAGATATTAACCGCGTATAAAGTAACCTACATTTCTGTAATTTGCCGGTCTCTGAATTCATCAGCCTTTCCCAAACGTTTGGGCTAACACATTCCTGTCACTTTATCCTGGAGGCAGAGAATAGGATTAAACAAACACTAAGCCTGCAACGTTCAGTCTTTGCCTCGTGATAGTCATGGGACCTGCAGCAGGAGTCTGTCAGGTCGTGCATCTGGCAACAGAACACTCTGATTTGTGATGTCAGCGTGTACATGGGGATCGTTCCAGCCAGTCCCCTCCCTGAGCACCGCTACCTTGCGCTAGCTCAGCCCGGCACTGCCTTTCCTTGGGGGGTCAGCAGGCCCGCAGGCAGAGACACTGAGTGAACTCTCCTCACGGCATTAGCTTCTCATCTAAAAATGTGAGAGTTACTCCTATTAAAAGAAAAGAAAAGAAAAGAAAAGATCAAGCGATGGAAGAAAGAGGAGAAGTAAGCCATTTATTATCGACTGGAACTGATCAAAAGAAAAATCACACAATTTGTAAAGTATCTTGCTTCATTGGAACTTCTATTCCTTCCAATGCATTTTGCTGTTAAAAGAAAGAAGGGGAGGATTAGACCCTGTGGCACGCATTTCACACTCTTACAATGGAGGCACAGGGCCCAGGATTCCTGGGCGCTATCGAAAAGGAATCCGAGAGGGCACCAGAGACTAGAGCAACTATGCAAAGCAGCCAGTTCCCTGAACAAGGAAAAGGGTGAGAGACACCTGCAGGGAGAAGAGGAGGTAATGGAGTCCAGGGAATGGAGACGAAGGCCCAGAAATGAAGGTCAAGTCTCAAAAAGCGAAGCGTCAGAGGTTCCCCGAGGAAAGGCTGCAGCCAGGTCGCGGGCTCAGTCTGGTCTAAGGAGGTGCTGATGGTGGGACGTTGTGAGGGAGGGAATCGATCAAGCCACTTAAGAAGAGCCTGGCTGTAGCTGTGGTCTTTTGAGGGCTGGGGTTGGAGGTAGGACAATTCATTCATTCACTCATTCATCCGTCTTATTCGTCCATTCAATAAACATGTGTGCATTGAGTATCCACTGGGGATTATGAAGATTAATAAGGCATAGCCCCAATCTCCGGAAGAAGAAGACAGAAATCACAGGCAAGTAGAGAAGACAGAGGCGGTCAGAGGACAGAATGGTAAATGCAGTTCCAGCTTCCCACGTTCGGGAGACCTCGAGGAAAAAGGTTTCTGCAGAAGACGTGTGAGCTAGACTCCAAGCACAAGCTGGGAGGCAGGGTCACTGGGCCTGGGAGCGAAGGTCAGACCCAGACTGGGGACCATGGAACAGTCAGCCGTGTGAGTCTTCCACGTGAAGCAAAGGCCAAGAGAAACCAGGGACACAGACAGGGACCCTACCATTGCGGGGAGTGCCCGATTTCTCGTGTCCCAAATCACTAGTGAGTTTAGATTCCACCTCCCAGGTGATCAGGACTTTGACCTGTAAGGACTGATGTGAAGATAACTCTGGTGACAGTACAGAGGTGGCTTTTGAGACCATCAGGAACATGCTGACCACCCCAGGCTAGAGTGATGAGGCCAGAACATGGTGAGGAGGGTCAGAGCCAAGAAACGTTTCAGAGGAAGGACCGGCAGGCAGAGCACAGTGGTAGCTGGATGGCGGTAGGGAGGGGGGTCCAAGACAAATCCGTGTCCGGTCTGGGCAACTGGAAGCTGAGTTGGATACAGGAGGAAGAGTAAGTTCCGAAGGGAAGAACTCCATTCTGAGGATGTTGTGGAACATCCCGGGGCTGTTTAGTCAAGCCTGGGGTTCAGGTGAGAGGGACGGTGTGTAAACAGTCCCCAGACAGGTGGGCCTCAAAGCCCTAGGGTGCCTGGGATGACCTGGGAGAGGGAGGACGGCGGGTGGAGGGAGAGCCAAGGCTAGAGCCCTGGTGACCATCACCCCCATTCGAAGAACAGAGACATCTTGGCCAAGAGGAGGGCCAAGGAGGCCGTGTCTCGGAGGCTGTGTCTCAGAGGCCAGAGGATTTCAGGGAAGAAGGGAGTTCTCATCAGCGTCAGATTCTGTCATGAGGTTCATCAGGCAAGGGATGGGCAGGGACCAGGCAGGAACGAAGGGCGGATACAGAGCAGGGCAGAGCCAGTGCCCTGCAAGAGGGGAGGGGGGATCCTGGAGGCAGCAGGTGCAGAGGCCTTTTCCTTAAAGACCAGATGGAAAGGAACAAGAGGGATTACAGAGAAACTAGGGATAAACCAAGGGTAGGGACCATTGTACAGTAGATCCCATCATTCCCAGAGATTTGTCTACTTGCTAATATTTACTTGTAACCTCCAGATCAATACTCCTGGTGCTTCTGAGTCATTCTAGGATGTTCACAGAGTGACAGAGATCTGCCCACGTTCCCAAGCGAGCTCATTCAAGGCCATCTGCCCCCGTCTCCGCTCCCATGTTGTAAACGAGTGTCCTTTTGCAGTCTACTTAGTGTCATGTTTCTTGCATGTCTGTACTTTTTCTTGCTGATTTTGCTGTTTAAAATGGCCCCCACGTGTAGTCCTGAAGTGCTCTCGTGTCCTGAGCATGAGAAGGCTGTGATGTGCCTTGCGGAGAAAATACATCCGTGGGATAAGCTTCCCTCAGGCACGAGTGACAGTGCCATTGGCTGTGAGTTCAGTATTAATGAATCAACCATATGTATTACATAAGACGTCTTTCAACAGACACACACATAAAACAAGCATACTGATTACTGGACAAAATGTGACCAAAGGCTGGTAGGAACCTAACCCTGTATTTCCCGCAGGAGCCATGGTTCAGGATTTGCTGATTCAGCGTCTGCAGCCACTTTATAGAACATCATTACTGTGAGTAACGAGAACGCACTGCACTTGGTGGGGCAATTGGTAGGCATGTGCTGTGAAGGAGCATCAGAGCAGTGTGTGAGACGCCAGATTTCCACCTCCGGGCGCTGGCTGGGCTTGTCTATCTTATGTGTTGGGGGCAGGGAGGGTGTCTGGCTTCCCCAGCGGGTGGGCTGTCATGGAAAATCATGACAAGAGGTTGTGACTAATAGGCTTCATTTCTGAATACTGAAATCACTCAACAGGTTCACCGAAGAGGCCCAGGTTCTAGGGTCACCTCCCTACATAGTCGCCGGCGGGTAGGTATGCTGTTAACATTGCCGGTCAGTTCAGGTTTTGGCCTTCCAGGTGTGCTTTACTCCATAGGTGCTTCACCCAACACGCGACAACTGTGTCTTAAACAAATGATCCTTGAGGTTTTGCCCTCTTGTGCTATTTTCTAAATGTGTACATAGTGACGTGAGGTCAAGTAATTCAGGAAGAAAAAGAGGTGCTTTGGGGACAGACATCGCGAGTTAATCCTAACCCAGCACCAGCTCTGAGAGGAGGGCCCTCCGAGGCCTTAGCTTCCTCATCTACAGAACGGAGATATAGTGATAAAACTCCACTTAGATGGTTGCAAGATTTACGTAAGGCAACGTAGGTGGAAGGTCCAAACACAGACCCAGGCACCCTTAAGAGCTCTGATCTTCATGGGTGCAGAGCCAGGCACGAAGTGGGGATTCGATGAATATTTTTTGGACAAATGGATCAAATCAGGAGACTGATTCTTTTCACCATGCAGTTACTGACAAAAGACCTCTCTAAGAACTGCTGCTCTGGGCCATAGAGCATAGGAATTCCACACTAATAGTTCCACGCTAATTGATCATTGCCACAGAAAGGAAAGAGCATCGCTCACGCTGCTGTGGTTTGGGTGGCGGCAGAGTGGTTTGTGGTCTTCAGGCCACTACGTCATGCAAAAGTCAGAGCTGGGCAGCTCTAAAGATCAAGAAAGTGTGAAGCTCTCAGACAGATATCTTGCGACATGAGAGCTGGGACCTGATTTTCCCCTGTTCCTATTTTAGGGTAGCAAATAAGAAAAAGCATCTCAGACCTCTTTGTTTAAATACTCCCTTTCACTACCCACACCTACATATTAAATGATTTTCTAGCAATCTGAAAGAATCCTAGAACAGTGGTTGTTAAATTACAAAAACACTTCCTCAGCTCCTAATTTGTTGCAGAAACTGCGCTAAGCTCTGAGGATTCTGTGATTCTCAGCGAGCCGAAGTCTCTGCCTTCAGAAAGATCCCCACAGGAAACATGTCATCCACAGTTTGAAAAGAGTTGTCCTGAACTTGTTCCCACATTGGTTCGTTCCTTCCTTTCAACCTGCGGGAACCCTTATTATAGTCTAGGCACTATTTTTAGCGTTAGGAACTAGACAATGGATATTGTTATTAATAACTTAGTATAGACATATTATTAACTGTATTTTTCATGTTATTAAACTAAAATAATAAAGATGACAAGGTAACACATCCTAAAAGAGCTCCTTGTCTAGCAGGGACTAAAGCAAATAGAATAATAATCATAAATCTTTGAAGAACTGAGCCCGAGAGTTTAGGGACTATGTCACTCTCCCAGCTCCTAAGTAGCAGAGAAAGCTTGGAAAAGGATTCCAGACACAGTGGACTGGCTCTTCACTGGACCCCCTGTGCTGGCCTTATCTTAGGATTCTAGGAAACTCAGAGCACAGTGTGGAAACCGGCCCCGCTGAGGGTCATGGCAGGGCAGGGATATAACTGGGACATCAAGGTCAATGTCCAGGCCAGGGCGGCAGTGTTTGGCCTTTAGTCTGCGCTGCCTTTAAGGAGACATGTTTTAAGTGATCAATTTCTTTACAGAAGTCAGATCATAAATTTATATTGGGATATATGTATGTGTATATATATACGTTTATATATACATATATATATATATATATATATATCTCCAATATAATCATTAATAAATAACATACAGCCAGTCCATTGAGAATTCTATTTTCTCCTGCTGAGGATGTTCTGTAAAGCAAAAAGAAATCATTTAAGTTTATAAAAAAAGAAAATGCTGAGTCTGTTTCTTTGTAATGAGTACTTTCTTGATTTCAGCCTGAAGCTGGTTTTTATTTTTAGGGTGTGTATAGCTTCAAAAGAAAGCCTACCATTTGCATCTTTTATCCAACACAGCCTCACTGGTAAATTTCCCTTCGATTTTAGGAAAATGTCAGTTGACCTCTTTCAAATTCCGGGGTTAAAAATTTATCATACTAGGCTTAGCTGAATTTTTTGATAACAGAAGGTCAAGAACCCAAAGTGAGAGTCTGTCATCCACTCAGAAAATACTTCCAGAATGCTTGCTGGGGGCCTGGCTCTGCGCGGGGCCATGGGAGATGCTGGCGACAGAAATTGTCTCTCTCCTCGCCTCGGATGAGGACTTTAGGGAAGCCATAAGGGGATGTATCTCTGACGTGCGGAGACCCCTTGGGAAAGAAACGCTGAGCTGAGATGTAAGTGAGGAGGAATTAGCCAGGTGGATGTTCCAGGTAGAAGTCTGATCAGGAGGAACTGCAGGTCTTTCAGTTTTGCAGGAGCTTCAGGGCTGGTGGCCTTGGGAGAGATGAGGCTGGAGAAGTGGGCAGGGGCCGGATCACGAAGCCCTTTGCAGGCCACGCGAGGGAGTCTGGACTTTATCCTGAAGGCATACAGTGTTATGTAAACTGTAAAACCCGTGAAAGCCCAAGCTTCATGGTTAACTTGTGTGTGTGTATGTAAAAATGAATGTACACTGAATCCATATCTATAATTACATCCAACGATTCCTTTTAAATGTGCCTTTCGTCATGTTCCTTTAGTACTTGGGAGCCTTTAAAAAGACAGAGCTGCCTTTGCTCCAGTCCCTAGTAGCTACAGATTTATATATGCATGAGGCAGGGGTGCTCAGTGTGGGTTTGCAAAACCAGGACTCAGCCTCCAGCACTGGGGCAAATAGGCTGTTCTTCCTCCTGGCTCAGGGTCTGCCTCTGCTTTGCTATATAAGTGAAGTGAGCCTTAGGGGGTTAAATGGAGAAGGATCAGAGTCTCCTCTGCATTTCCAGATAAACCTGAGGGCAGCCTGCAAGGTGGACAGCGTGGAATCAGGACCCGAGGCAAGATCTCAGGCAACAGGTCAGTGGTGACAGTGATGAAACGATGGACTAAAGCCAGAGAAAATGTGTGGACCCCTGTGGATGTCGGGAGAAGATGAAGGGTAAAGAAGGGCCAATGATTGTAATAACCTATAATGGGAAAGAATCTAAAAAAGAATATATGCATACATACATATATATATATATATATATATATATATATATATATATATAAACTGAATCACTTTGCTGTACACCTGAAGCTAACACAACATTGTAAATTAACTATACTTCAGTAAAAATTTTTAAAAAGAGCCAATGATACTCTAAAATTTTGAGCTGGAAAAGATTCAGTGGATGCTGATGCCGTCTATCAAGACAGGGAGCTGAAGAGGAGGCTAGTTGACCTTCAGGAGCCCAGGGATGCTCTCTGCAACTGCATCCAGTGGGCAGGTGATGTTAGAGCCTGGATCTCGGGATAGAGTAAGGTGAGCGATGTGTGTTTGGAAGCAATCAGTGATCAAGTCAGGCAAGTGGAATAGACGGCAGTAATCTATAGAAGAAGGAAAGGACTGGGCAAAGGAGACCAGACAAATGGTCACCAGGATTGAAATGACTGATTAAGAAAAGGAAGGCAGGTTAGATGCTAGAGATCTGAAAGATCACTATCCAGTTTGCAAAAAGCAGAAAAGTGAATGGGAGGTGGGGAGGTAGGGGCAGCAGTCACAGACCACAATTTTGTCAAGATGCTTAGCAGAGAAGGAAGTAGGGAGGGAAGGCAGCTGTTGAGATGGGGAGACTGGGTCAGAGAAAGGGGGCTGTTCTGTTTGTGGTTTGTTTTTTTTCTTAGAGAAATTTGATCACATCAACAATGGCACATATAAAAGCCATGGGAAAAAGACTGAGGGTGCAAGAATGAAGAGACAGTCGAGGATCAGTATTTGGGAGGAGAGAAGAAAAGGTGGGAGGCCAGACAGGAGCTGAAGAGCAGACTACAGACGCTGCAGGTGTGGAGACCAGCAGATTTAAGACATCCCCACCCTCCAACCCCCCGCTGGTAGCTTCCATCTCTAAATACACGTGTTTTTAGCTGTGTCCCCTTACCTCAAGGCTGTCACTCAAAGCCAGTGTTTATTCTTGCTCTGGGCCACAGGTTCAGGCCCCTTCTATTTCCAGGAGGAAAGCCCCTTCTCATGATCCCTGAAGATAGAAAGGGGATATACAGGCTTTGTCATTCACATCAAAATCTAAGACAACATGGACTTAGTGACTATAAATTAATGACAAAGCCTGTGACCAGCACCACCAGAGCCCCTCCTGCCAAGAGGCTACCCAGGAACACCATGACCTCATCTTGCTTATCAAGTTCTCCCTCACTCTCGCCCGCACGGTGTGACAGCTGAACCCCCAGCCACACGCCTTCGAGGGCAGGGACTGTCACATTTATCTTTCAGTCCTCTGAGGGATCTGCCCAGGGCTTGTCACACACATTTGTTGAATTAAATTGAATTGTCATGTTCAAAGCAGTCTCTGAGATGTCTGCACCTCTGTGTCAGTGGAGGTCCCAATGCCCAAAATGTTTTTAGAATTCAGCTCTGAAATTACCTTCCAAGGAATATAAAATGGATCAGTCACATTAATTTATATCTATATAATATTTTTTTTGTCCCAAATGACATTTTCTCAGAGAGGTAGCCAGCCTCAGAGATGGCCCGCTGGTATTCACACTCTTGGGTATTCCCCTCCCACATCGGACCCGGGCTGGTCTGCGTGATTAATAAACTATGCAGAAGTGATGCTATATCCCTTCCAAAATTAGCTAATAAAAGACTGTGCCTTCTGTCTTGGGTGCTCTGTTGCTTGTTCATTCTCCTCTCTCTCTCTCTCTCTCTCTCTCTCTCTCTCTCTCTCTCATCATGTTCTCTGGCAGAAGCCAGCTGTCATGTTTTGAGGACATTCAGACAGCCCAGTGGAAAGGCCCATATGGTAGGAAACCAAAGCCCTCATTCCAATAGCCCCTGAAGAATTGAGGCCTGCCAACCACCATGTGAGTAACCTTGGAAGTGGATTCCTCAGTCCCAGCTAAGCCTTCAGATGAGATCACAGCCACAATCAACATCTTCTCTACCTCATTTTAGAGACCCTGAGCCAGAAACACCCAGCTTGGCTACTTCCAGGGTCCTGATCCTCAGAAACTGTGTGATATAAATGTTTGTTGTTTTAAGCTGCTAAGTTTTGTGGTAATTTGACACATAGCAATAGATGACTAATGCACCCAAGTTGGCTATTAATCTGATTAACTGAATTTATTTCCAAAATTAAATCCAAGAGCACATGTTTTCCATCACTACAGAGATTCAAAAGAATGAGCCCTAGACTTGGAAGATAATTCCTAAAAAAATTGTTCAAAAATGTTCTCAGCAGTGGTCACATTTTTAGAATAACTGTATTTCTCCCCAAGTGGCACATTGGAGGGGGTCTAAACTCAGGCTCTTTTTTAAGCAAGCCTCCGACTGTAAGCTTTAGTACTTCAAATAAATTCGGAAAAAGCCTAAGGATGGTCAGACACTGAGCTCAATGAAACATTAATATCTGTGTTATTCATTTTAATGGAGAACTCTGATCAGAGGGTAAATTTCACAACTCTTCTGTAAAGCAGCATGAAAAAAACAGAGGCTTTAGAGTCTGACAGATCTGTCTCTAAGTCCTGTCTCTGCCCCTCTCTACCTGGATCGAAGTCCTACGTTGGCCGTGTAGCCTTGGACAAGTTACAGAAACTCATTAAACCTCAGTTTGCCCATCTACAAAATGGGAAGGAACATAGTATTGCCTCTCAAGATGGTTGTGAAGCTGAAGGAGAAAACTGTCAAGCAATTAGTAGAGAGTTAGTATTTTGTGTCTACAACAAACAACATGAGTTGTTACTCATTTCTTCTGTGTCAGCAGACAAGACACCTGGTTTACAGTGCTCTCATGAAGGTTAAATGAGAAAACTGATCGTAAAAGGGAGAAACTAAATAACTGTTAGTTCTGTCTGCTTGCTCAAAAGTACAGTTGAGGTTGGAGGGCAAAGAGAAGTTGAAAAGAGTTTGGATTTTTCAGAAAATGCTCCAGATTGGGACAGGAGGCAGGTGAGTGCTGATTTCCTCAGCTAGATTTGATATTTTGATTCCTGACAAATTTTAAGTGAGTTTTGATGCCTCAAAGTTAGCTTTTCAATGATTTGCAAAGCTGGTTTATGAAGGACTGTTCTTTTTTTTTTGCATTTTCCCTTAAAATATTTTGCATTTCAGGGGTTTATCTCTTATGACATGACTTCAGCAGAGTCTGGCTTGATCAGAAAAGGATGTGTTCGGTGTCCTACAGAAGAAAACAGGAACACTTAGCAAGTGACCGTTCATAAAATGGCTCACTTTTTGATCTGTCAGGAGTGAGACCTGTAACGCAGTAACAGTCATAAGGCAGGCCCCCTCTGCCCACTTCTGGAATGTTCTAGGACTTTATTACTGATGCCGCAAATACGCTTTTCCAGGAAGGAAGCAGTGAGAGATCACCAAAGAGTTCTGCTGCCATCAGCTCCAATAGAAAAAATCCTCCTAGTTACCTATTTTACCAATAGGTAGAAATGTTTCCTAAGCCATAGAACACGAACTCAATCCCACTTCCAATGAGAGACCACTTAAGAAGGGGAAAAAAAGAAAGCCCTCCCTCCCCGAAGCAAGATTCTCAATGGGATGGTCACCTCTGCTCTTATGGCTGGAGGATTACAGAATTCAGCCCCAGCCAGTCAGATGAGGTTTAGTCCAGATCCTTCCACCTACACACTGTTTCATACCTGGCTCCTAAAACTGGTCGTGCACCCAGGAGGGAACAAGCGTGCTCAAGCTGGGGGACCCTCTTACGGTAAAAACCAACACCTGTCCTGCCCAACTGGCAGAGATGTTGGGACATGAAATGGAATCATATATGGAAAGGCTCTGCATAAATACAGAGTTGCCTAAATGAAGAGGTGTAACATTACTGCCTACTGTTAAGAAAGGAGCAAAAGCAAATGTTTGTTTTCTGTGGTTTCTGTAATTGTTCAAAGCTTATGTACAGATATTTCTAGTTTTAAATGACTCCTTGATAGAGAGCTTCAATATGAAGTTGATTCACACACACACACACACACACACACACACACACACACACACACACATATATATTAAAAAGAACGGATCTCAACTTACCAAGCAGATAACTGTTTCTTGAGGTAGAGGATCCCAAGATATCTCCCAAAACCATCTAAGTAAATGTAGGCATTAGTATGTATCAGCACATGAAAGAGAGGAAAGGAAGGACACTGCAAAATATGCAAATATTGTCAGGAGGACTCAGATGTATTATATCATTTATTTTTAATGAAATAAGGCAATACATTACATTAAATAACTTCATATGGTATTGAACATGTAATGTCTAAAAAAGCATGTGGGGAAAAGCAACTTACATGAAGTTTAAATTGTCTAAAAACGTTTCCATTAGACTCAAAATGACCCCCAATTGTTGTGGATGAGAAAGACAGAACCTCGTTATATGGACTTGCAAATCAGCTGTGTTTAGGTCAAATTTGTGAGTTTTCTCTCTATGAAGTCCCCATATGTGTTCAATTAAAAAAAAATCAAAAAGTGTGCACGAGTAGTCTTCATGAAGCCACTGAAAGCCCATAGTCACAAAGTAAGGTGGCTACTTGACTCACAACCTTTCTACAAGGTGTCTGGGCCACCTACCTGTTACCCTCTCCATCGTGAACAGTCAGTTAGCCTGCTGGCTTTTGTCAGAGTGATTGGTCTAGCAGGTGGCACAGTTTAGTGGGGGAAAGAATAATCTTTTCAATAAACGGTGCTGAGACAACTGGATATCCACATGCAAAAGACTGAGGCTGGACCCCTTCCTAATCAAAATGGACCATGCATCTAAATGTAAGAATCACACAAACAACAAAAGAAAAAAATGGATCAATTGGACTTCATTAAACTTTAAAACTTTTGTTCTTCAAAGTGCACCATAAAGAAAGTAAAAAAAAAACCTCACAGTTGGGAGAAAATATCTGCAAATTTTGTGTCTGATATGGAACTTATATACAAAATATATAAAGAAGTCTTACTACTCAACAAAAAAAGACAAATAACCCAATTTAAAATTTGGCAAAGGAACTTTTTTTCTTTTTTGGTCACTTTGCACAGCTTGCAGCATCTTAGTTCCCCAACCAGGGATCAAACCTGCGTCCTCGGTGGCAGTGAAATCGCGGAGTCCCAATCACTAGACCGCCAGGGAATTCCGACAAAGGATTTGAGTAGACGTTTTTCCAAAGAATATAAACAAATAGTCAATCATTGCTCATTAGGAAAATGCAACTCAAAACAATAATGATGCACCACTTCACACCCATTAGAATGGCTAAAATTAAAAAGACAGACAATGATAAGTGTTCATAAGGATGTGTAGAAACTGGAACCCTCATACATTGCTGGTGGGAATGTAACATGGTACAGCTATTATGGAAAACAGCGTGGCAGTTTCTCAAAAAGTTACACACAGAGTTACTTTACGCCCCAGAAATTCCACTCATAGGTAAATACCCAAGATAAATAAAAATATACGCCCACACAAAAACTGGCACATGAATGCTCACAGCATCATTATTTACAATAGTCAAAAAGTAGAAACGGGGATTTCCCTGGTGGCGCAGTTAAGACTCCACGCTCCCAATGCAGGGGGCCTGGGTTCAGTCCCTGCTCAGGGAACTAGATGCCACATGTCGCAACTAAGAGTTCTCGTGTCGCAACTAAGGAGCCCGGCAGCTACAACCAAGACTCAGTGCAACCAAATAAATAAATAAATAAATAAATTTTTTTTTAAAAAGAGATATGTATAAAAAAAAAGTAGAAACAACCCCCATTTTGATCAACTAATGAATGGATAAATTAAATGTGGCTTATCCATACAATGGATTATTATTCGACAATGAAAAGTACTGATACATGCTATAACATGTATGAACCTCCAAACATGCTAACTAATATAAACCATTCACAGAAGAACACATATTGTATGTTTCTATTTATATGAAATGGCTGGAAAAGGTAAATCTATAGACAAAGAAAGTAGATTAGCGGTTACTAAGGGCTGGAGAGGACGAGGAACAGGGTAAGGGGTCTTAGGGTTTCTTTTCCAGATGACGAAGTGTTCATGATTTAGATAGTGATGAGAGTTGTACAACCTCATGAACATACTAAAAACCACTGAACTGTACACATTAAAGGGGTGAATCGTATGGTCTGTGAATTATTGGGTTGGCTAAAAAGGTCGTTCGGCTTCTTCTGTAACATCGTATGGAAAAACCCGAACGAAATTTTTGGCCAACCCAATTTATTTCAATAACAGTGTTATTAAAAAAAAAAAATGGGACACATGACCTAAGATAGGACAACGGGAATAATACCAAGAGGTCTCTCCAGCTGGAGCTAGAGAGAAGTGCTCTGTTTCCTCCTAAGTTTAGAGGATATGAATCTGGAGTGGTTTGCAGTCTCGCCTCCAGTTACAAGGAGAAAACTCATCTGCAGTAAGGGGAGGAGGGACGGAGAAGGAAAAACATGAATGTGGCCCAGATAGTGTTGACAGTCGCTAGATTGAGTTGTCCAAGAGGACAACTCCTTCCTCTCCTTTCTGGGAACGTGAGCCAGGGAATTAGCTCATTTTGGCTTAGGTCGCTTCTAGTTGAATTTCTATCATTTGAAATGGGAGAGAGTAAATAAATGAAAGGCCTGTAACTCTCCTCCCCCGAGTCCAGAATTCCTGTTCACTCTTCCTCAGTTTCTCCTTTTGCACTGTTTTGGGTCTCATGGCTGAAACTCTAGCCAAACCTCATCCCATCCACTCGAAATCAGAAGGATTTGTCCAAAATCAAGTCCATTCATCATCCTACAGATGTTAGCATTTCGTCGTGTGGTTGACTGAAGTGCTGTATAGAAATCGTTTATCCTCTACATGCTTCTTTTTCAAAATTAAAAAAGAAAAATAAAAACTGCCCATAATTGAAATATTTATTTGGTTAAGAGAGAATATTAGCAATTTTAGAAATGTATTTGCTCAAATCTTTTTACAAAGCATTTATACTTATTAAAATTATGTAGTGGAAAACCTGAATGTTTTTATATTAGAGACACTTTCTCTCATTGTATGCTTACCAGATATTTTCCATTTGAGCTAAGTCTTATTTCGTAATAATTAGGATGTTTGGTCTTGCTCTCCATGGCTTCCATCTTTCTTCACATTATATTCCTTCCTCTGGAAATTCCTTTACTATCTACATATGTTTTTCAAGTGGCCTTTATGTTCATTACTCTGGGATATTTTTTTTCAGTTTTCTTTCTTTTATTCCCTACTTCCAACAATGATTTATTTGTTCTATGTCTAAATTCATTCCAGTCAATTGTCTTTCATGTTTGTAGTATCATCATTTATTTCACTGAAAATCGTTAACAGCTGTCGTCTAATTTTTTTTTCTGTTTCATGTAAGAAATCTATTTTAGAGTTGCCAGGAATTACTTTAAATCTCCATCTGCTTTCTTCTCCTTCTTTCGAATTGCAGAATCCTTTAATTTAAGGAATTTTTTCTTTGCTCATCATCCTTTATGATCTCCTAGTCTTTGAGGCAAAGCAACCTGGGAGTTTATTTTAAAATCTTGTTTGTTTCCGGGACTAACTTAACTTAGTATCAGAGTCTTCTTACAAAACTTGGGACTGGAAGAAAAGTGAGTAGTCTTCAGTCTGCAGTTAGAAAGTTGCGGTAGGTTTGTGGGTTGTGCAAACAATCAGAATCAACTTTCCAAATCAACTTTCCATCTCTTTCCAAAGAGACAGAAGAGGGGTTAAATTAGGGGGCCACTTATTAACTTCAAATGCGTTAAAGGTCATAGAAGAGCAGGCATCCATTTCTCTCGACATTCACCGCTAACTCCTAGGTCTACTTGGCACTCTCTCTCACCTGCCCTGCCAGCCTCCCAGTGCCCCCATCCATTCTTACCTAGTTCCAGTCTGTTCTTCATCTATTCTGTCACTTCCCTACTTATAACCCTTGACTAGCCCCAAGCCAAGGTCCTTGACATGACCCATGAGGTCCACCTTGACCAGGCTGGTGTCCTCTCCAGCCCCAACCTTATGCCTCTCTTCTCGTATTTTTCTCCCAGTCATGATGGATTTCTGTCCATTTGTACCCATCAGCTTAGCTTCCCTCACACATCAGGGAACTCCGTCAGGCTCTCCCCTGTGCTGGGAATCTCCTCATCCTTCCCCTCCACACCCTGTGCCCTTTGTCCTGAGGTCACCCACCCTTCAGCCCCCCGGGGAAAGCTCGCTCTGACCCCACACGCTATTGCATCCTCTTGCTACGTGCTCCCGAAAGCTTGCCTGGTAGTCAGGGTAACCCCTGCTTAATGGACACTCCCAGACTCATCCACAAACCCCACAAGAGCCAGAGCAGTGCTTCTCTTGCTCTCCACTGTCTCCTAGCTTCCCCCATGCAAACCACAAAATCAATACGCACGAAATGCTTGTGACATGATGCTTGGTCCCTGTCACTTCTGGGTTAGCTTGACCAGGCGTGGGCCACTGTGTCAGCTGTGAAGCATGCCTTACAACCTGGATACTTTACTGGAGTCGAGGCCCTGGGTACCTGAACTAGCAGCAAGGAGATAGGGTCCAGAAATCTCCTGGGGATTGACCCTCAAAAGTTGCCAGTGAGAACGAGATTGATCAATAACCTTATGCTCAACTGAACATTTTTGCAGAATTCTCCTTCCAACAGTGAAAACACCCCTGCAACAGGAGTTTCTCACTCCTTCCTAACTCTAAAATGGACTTCCATATAAAATATGGAAGTCCTGGGTATGTTCATAATAGAGGAATATTACTTTTATGTGTAATTCTTGAAGTTGAAATTGTATACTCTTTTCACGTAATTTTCACTACAGATTTAAATCTTGAAAAAATTAATAAAAATATACGTAGAGAAAGATGTCATTGGACAGATTTGGCTGTCTAATGGTAGAAACAATTTTTAAGTAGCAGTCAAAGATATTATCCATTATGAATAAACAAATAACGTAATCGTTATGTTTTTATCCCAAATTAGAGTCTAGAAGCTTCCTCCTCATATCATATTCTTGACAATCTCTTCCTCATTTTTCTTGTATTCATTCAAGTATTGACTGAACATCTACCCTGTATCAAACCTTGTCCTAGATGACAAAACACACATTCCCTGCCCTCATTTGATGTACATTCCAGTAAGGAAAGCAGTCAGTACACAGACAAATAAGTAATATAATTCCAAGTCAGAAATGTATATATACTGATTTCACAGTATTATTGCAGATGAATATCAGTGCAATTGAAGGAAAAAAGATGTGTCCTGCCATTTGCCAAGCATCTATTACGTACCAGATTCTGGACCAGATCTTTCATGTCCATCCACTTCCTTGGTTTTCTCAACTTCCTATCGGGTGGTCTCTATTACTGGCATTTAACAGATGAAGAAGCTTCAGATCATGGAGATTAAATTTCCTGACCTAGGTTGCAGAGCTGGTAAATGAACACTGATGTATCAAAAATGCCCCTCTTGGGCTTCCCTGGTGGCGCAGTGGTTGAGAGTCCGCCTGCCGATGCAGGGGACACGGGTTCGTGCCCCGGTCCGGGAAGATCCCACGTGCCGCGGAGCGGCTGGGCCCGTGAGCCATGGCCGCTGAGCCTGCACGTCCGGAGCCTGTGCTCCGCAACGGGAGAGGCCACAACAGTGAGAGGCCCGCGTACCGCAAAAAAAAAAAAAATGCCCCTCTTCATGCCACTAAACCACAGAGGCAGTGAGATGCATACTTAGATCTAAAACTTTGAAGATTTGCTCATTGTTATTTTAAGCTCACATCCTAAATCTTAGGAAAAGAGAGAGAATTGGAAGAAGTAAGGGATATTGAACATGAGGTTGCAGGTGTAAAAGGGAGATGCCAGCTGAGTCAGCAGAGCTATATCTGAGTGATGCTCCAGCTACTCTGTCACACCGGCCTGCCTGTCACAGACCCACACAGACCCTAAGAGGTAGGTGCTGTCCCAAAGGATGCCAAGCCCCTGCACCTACCTCTTCACTGCTGTTAGACTCGGAGGAGCTGGAGGACCACTGGCAGCGAACCCACACGTCCTGCACCTGCTCAGCAGACACCCACACGGTGCTTCTGCAAGCAACTGCCGGCTGGAAAAGGGGAAGCAGTGAGTTCCATGCCCGGCAGCTGGTAGAAATGGTTACGACCTATCTAAGAAATCAGGCAACACCATAGGGCTTGACGCAATGATGCAGACAGAAAGGAAAAATTCACAGAGACATTTCATTTTTCCAAAATGAAAATTTCTCAAGACCTAAGCAGAAACAAATGATGACTTAAATATCTCTTAGGCTTTTGCTACATTACAAGTCCTGAGGGAAAGCAAACGTTCCCTTCCTGAGCACTGAATGGGCTCCCTCGAATGGCTTTCCTTTTGAACAACAAGAAATGGGAAGATCTCCCAAGGACCCTGCTCTGCTCTCCCTTGGCCTCAGATTTCATTAGAAACAAATGCTAGTGACACTTGGGTTTGGGACCTTTGTGAAACAGAGCCACAGCGAAAAGTCTCACGAAACAACAAAACAATAGGTCCTCTTTTCAGGATTGACACCCCTGTGTAACGACCCAGAGATCACAACGATAAAGTAACAAAACCCTGAGACCTCGTACATCTGAACGAGAACGCCTCGGACAGTGAATTTGGGGTGCCTCCCATCCCTGGGGTTAACCAAGCATGGGGCCATGTGCTGGTCACTGAGGAGATGAAACTGACCACGCTGTGGTCCTGACCCCCATGGAGTCCAAGCTGGTGGAGGAGACAGATGTTATACAACAGTCAACTATAAAACAGTGCACCTCGCACCAGGAACACAGCTGGCATTTTAAATTCATTTAAAATAGAATTTGAAATGTCTCTGGGATTTTTCTTGGCTATTGGCCTCTTCGTATTCACTTTGCCTGGAACCATCATTATCCCTATTTTTAAATAGGAAAGCTGAGACAGCTGAGAAAGCTGAGGCAGCAGGAGTTAAATAATTTGCCAGGATTACTCAGGACTGCGGACTCCAAGAGCTCGAGTCCTCGACCACTGAGTCACGCCGCCCCTGCCCAGGGGACAGCGTGGACACAGTTAGTGGTGCCTCCCAGGGTGTTCAGACACCAGGCAGTGGCCAAGCCCTTGGTGTGGCTTTGAATCAGGTCCCGGCGATGTAGGAAGACAGGTGCTCCCTTGCGTTGTTTTCTGGGCTGGTGGCCTTTCCCCCGACTCTTACCACGTAGTAGCCCCTCTGGAAGTCACAGGTGGCGGGGTCTTCCCCAGAGCCCCTCCTGCACGTCGTCTCCCGGATGCGGAGCTCTATGTCCATGGTCAAGCTGTCCTCATCCAGGATGTTGACCTTCATGAAAACAAAGCGTCAGTCTGCCATAGATGTGTTTCTGAAGGTCACACGCTAGGAATGTGTCTCCTTGCCCAAGGAGAGAAAGTGACAGAACACCCCACCACTAAAGCTTTCAATTTTCGTGGCAATCACCCAGTTCCACGCCCTCATTCTGAAGACCAGGGGAAGAAGGGCTTTACCGAAGGCTCACAAGACTTTACTGAGACAATAGGACCAGAACTTGGGTGTCCTGCCTCCACGCTAAGCACTGCTGCTAATGACTTACATTTATGATGAATCCTCGGGATTTACAGATTCCGTATTTGCAAATTTGCCTACTTGCTAAAATGTACATCTGACCCCAATCAGTACCGGCTGCCCTCACGGCCACTCATGAAGACACGCTGGGCGGCAAAGAACTTGAGTCGCCAGATGCACGCGCTCCCGACCGGGGTCAGATGAGGTGATGAAAGGCTCAGGCTCTTTGCCTCAGCAGCCGGACCGTACACAAGTCAATTTCATGGTCTATTGTGTGTCACGGTTTTCTCATTCTTGTGCTTTTCCTTGGTGATTTTGCTGTTGAAATTGGCCCCCAAGCCTAGTGCTGACAAGCTGTCTAGTTTCCTAAGCACAGGAAGGCTATGATGTGCCTGACGGAGAAAATACATGTGTTAGCTGAGCTTTGCTCAGGCCTGAGTGACAGCGCTGGTACAGTGAGCTCAATGGTGACGAGTCACCATATATATTAAATAAGTCTTTAAGTGAAAACACACAGAAAACAAGGGCACATATTGATCAGTTAACCGAAATATTGTGACCAGAGGCTCTCAGAAACCTCACCCTGAATTTCCCCAGGATAAACGGCTCAGGATTCACTAACCCAGTGTTCGCAGAATATTTATGGAATGTAACTGCCGCAAATAACAAGAATCAACTTATTTTAAGTGTCAACGTACGTATGAGATTCAGATTTAATATCTAATATGTAAAAATTATCAATGACCAGGGTCATAAATAATGGCAAGGCTGAGTTTTTAGTCCTACTTGTTTTTAGAAAACTCTACTTGTATCAGCACTCTTCATCCTGAGTCAGAAAGAGACACAAAGACCCCTCCATCCCGAGCTTGGAGCTAGCCACTTATTTCCAAAGCAAAAGCAAAGTATTTTAAGTGTCATTTTCCTAAAAGAATGCTCCATACTTTCTTAATAATTCCTGAAATAAGTAAGTAGCAAGTACATCTCTGCTGTACAGTGTTATCCAGCCCCGCTTCCCGGTTGATCAGTTCGGATCTATGAATAAGATTACACAGTTTTCCACTCCTTTCCACCAAGGGTGGGATACTGGGGGTACCTTCCAAACTTCCTGATGAGTGTGCTGTTCCGATGACACGGACATCTCCTGACTTACTAAATGCCCACTGTGTGTGCTGCACCAGAAGCACAGCAGGGAAGACCCCACGGAGCACCCCACGGAGCTTAGATTCCACCTGGGGCAGGGTGGTGGGGCACCACGCAGCAAACACACTAAAGAAAACTGAACAAGGACCTTCCAGATGGCTATAGAGTTAAAAGAGCAACGTGGCAGTGGGGATGGAGAGCAGATAGTTTAGACGAGGCACCTGAGAAATCCTCCCAAGGAAGGCGTATTTAAGCTGGGACTTAAAGGATGGGAAGGAGCCCATCGTGTGAGGAAAACGCAGAGCCAATGTCCTGGGGCAGAAAAAGCCCAGCGGTGGTGGTGAAGCAAAATGAACAAAAGGAAAACCAAACACCCTGAAGGTGGAAAGGAGTGCGCCAGGTAGTCGATGGTCCCGTAGCCCGTGGGAACGAGTTTTGACTTCATTCTCATTGCAATGAGAAGTTCTCAGAGGCTTCGAAGAGGTAAGATCTGAGTCACCATGGCTGCTACAAAGAGAGCACACGGGGGCAGGGACAAGATGGCAGCAGGGAGGTGGGCTCCACTGCCCGACCCCACCCCAGGCTCCAAAAACTCCTTCCCTTTGAGCTCTTGAGCCCATCCTTTGGCAAATTTGAGTCAACCCTCACATTCACCTACTGCCCAGTGGGGAGAGAGGTGGTGACAGCACTGTGACAGTCGGTGGGACCACTTTCAGGCAGGGAGTAACGGGATAGTTTGCTTTGGAAAGAAGTGGTCACAGCGCCAAGCTCGGGATGGGGGCGTCTTTGTGTCTCTTTCTGACGCAGGATGAGGAGTGCTGATACAAGCCGAGTTTTCTAAAAACAAGTAGGATTAAAAACTCAATCTTGGGCTTCCCTGGTGGCGCAGTGGTTGAGAATCTGCCTGCCGATGCAGGGGACACAGGTTCGAGCCCTGGTCTGGGAGGATCCCACATGCCGCGGAGCAACTGGGCCCGTGAGCCACAACTACTGAGCCTGCGCGTCTGGAGCCTGTGCTCCGCAACAAGAGAGGCCACGACAGTGAGAGGCCCGCGCACCGCGATGAAGAGTGGCCCCCGCTCGCCGCAACTAGAAGAAAGCCCACGCACAGGAACGAAGACCCAACACAGCAAAAATAAATAAATTAATTAATTTTTTTAAAATTCTGAGATTTAAAAAAACTCATCCTTGCCGTTGTTTATGACCCTGTTTACTGATCATTTTTACATATTAGATATTAAATCTGAATCTCTTAAAAAAATTAAAAACTCTTCAGCTGGAGCGCATCAAGCAGGCTCTCCCTGCCAGCCCCACACCCCCCCCCCATCATGCTTCCACAATTTCTTAAAGCAACCTGATGAAAGCAAACTGGCAGGACAAAAGCTTAGTTTAGAAGATGAAAATGCAGGGGGTTTGTGTACTGATAATTTTAACTGTGAGATGATTTTGCAAACTTTTTGCATCTCTAAGCACTTTTAAGCACCCTTTCCAGAATATGGAGAAAAGTCAAATAACTCTGCTTTTTCATTTGAATTCACTTTCAGCCAGTGAATTTCTGCTCTGTGTTCTTTGAAAATGTGGGACAACCCAAATACTCAACCCTAAGGAATCAACTGGAGAAAATCCCAAACCCAGCGTTATGGCTGAAATAAATCATGGTCCTTTACAATCGGTGTTACAGTGTGGTCCTGTTTTTTTAAAAAATATATATTTTATACCCACATATGAAGAGAAAAAAATCCAAAAAGACATCCTGCCGCATGTTCATAGCGGGTGTCTCAGAGGGCTGGATAACAATGTTACTCTTGGTTTTCTCTTTCTTGTTGTATCCTGTGACTGTTTATAATGAGTATATTTTGATCTTTTTATTTCAAAAAGAAATAAAAATATACAAGCCATAAAATACCCGTAACAGTTCCTTTTGGAGAGTACAATGTTTAATGTTATGTGTCAGTTTAGCTGGGCCACAGTGTCCAGAGCTCTGGTCAAACATTGATCTGGATGGTTCTGTGAAGAGGTTTTTGGATGAGGTTAAAGTGGTGGACTTTGAGGAAAGCAGATTACCCTCCTTCATGTGGGTGGGCCTCATCCAATCAGTTGAAGGTCAGACTAGAGCCGAGACTGACCTTTTTCTCAGCAGGAAGCAATTCTGCCAATAGCCGGCCTTCAGACTTGAACCGCAACGTCAGTTTTTCCCTGGGTCTCCAGCCTCCTGGTCCACCCTGCAGATTTGGGCTTTACCAAGCCTCCACAGTAGTGTGGGCCAATTCTTTAAAATCTATCTCTCCCTGTCTCTGTCTGTCACTGACTCTGTCCATCTCTTCTCTGTTTCTCTGGAGAAGCCTGACTAACACAGTGATCATTTAGGATTTTCAAACTAAGCCCTTATGATTGGACAAAAAGTAAAGCTCAGGTATAGCTGCCTAGCAAAACGTAGAAAGCCAAGAAGCAAAACGTGCAAAGAGGAAAGGTAAAAATGGACAGAAATGGTCGTAGACACATAAAGGATCCCAAAGCTTCCGTGGCTTTGCCCCAAATATCCCAGAATCCATCTACTCCTCACCTTCCCCACACTAAGAGGCTCAGTTGCCATAGGTCACCATCTGCTTCTCACAGTTGCTGTCTGGGCTTCCTCCTGGCATCCCGCTCCACACAACAGCTGCAGAGATCTTAGAAGATCTTCTTGCACTTCATTTAAAACCTCCTCCCAACTACCTCCTGCAGGAGGTCCTCCCACGGCTGGAGGTTCTTGTCACTGAGTGAGTCTTAGCTCAAATACGGCACCTCTGTGGAGACTTCTCTCCCCTCTGACAGCTGCCCCAGCCCAGGCCCAGCCCATCCATCACCCTGTTTTATTTTCTCCACAGGACTCCCCACTCTCTGAGACTACCTTCACTTATAGAATTTGCACCCCATTCTCCCTTCATCCCCTCCCCTCCTCTCCCTCCCCTCTCTCTCTGCAGTGGTATCTGAGCTCCATGGGAGCACGGCCTGGTCCAGCCTCTCTGTTCCTCACCCCCAGCACAGGGCCTGTGTCCACCTTTCCTTTCTCTGCTTGTGTACATTGAGGAAACAGTCTGTGTGTGCCTAGTGTCAATGTTGGAACAAGGAAGTCATCGTGGCTGATTACGTTTCCCCGTGCTCTCCCATCCTTTTTAAACCTGGAGCCCAAGAGTTAAGTTACTTACAATCAATTGCAAGAGCATTTGATCCAAGTCCCTGGTAAATCGCAGTGGTTCTTAACCCTGGCTACACATTAGAATGACCAGGAAACATGTAAGAATATGAGCCCCACCCTCAGGGATTGGGATTTAATTAGTCACCATCCTGCCTGGACATCAGGAGTATTTCAATCTCCCAGATGATGCTGATGTGCAGGGGTCGAGAACCACTGGGCTTATGAAGCAAACTCAGGGATAAAGTAGTGGGGCCGGACCCCTCACCCTAAGCCCACCGAACTCTACCCCAAACCTCCTGCACATACGCAAACATGACCAAACCACTTATTTCCTTCGGACACACTCCTAGAAATGAAACTATGAGATCAAATGTTATAAACATTTGCTATTTTTAATGTTTAACGTGTTTATAAACATGCTTAACAAATTGCACGTTTGCAAAGATAATTTTACCAAATTACATTTTCTCTAGCAGTGTTTGAGATTTCCCTTTCACCTTTCCCCTGGTTATTTTCATTCTGATTTTGTCGGCTGTCGGAGAAGTGACACATTTTTCGCAATGTTTCGAGCTCATTTCTATTACTATTTTGTGAATGGTTTTGTACCCTCAGGGACAGTGATCTGATCTGTTCCCTCATCTCTTTCCTGAGGACTTTGCTTAGCTCTGAGTGGATCTCTCATGGCTACTGTTATGAAGGGAATTGGCATATTTGGGGCCATCTTCAGGGTGTTTATAGAAGGCATGACTAACGCATACAATAAAGCAAAATGTGAACCACTTCTAAGAAGAAAGACGTATCACCAGGACAGATCAAAGCAGGAGAGTTCTTCCTCCACTGGGAGAAGAAAGGAAGTTTTCATGGAAGGGACACGGTGAGTGTAACTTGGCCAATGAATTTGAATAGTGAGAAAAGGCTGGAAAGAAACGAGAATGTGCAGAATTCCAGGTAGCAGAGCAGCGCACAGGAGGCGGAGCGTCATCTCCCTCCTGTGTTCTCACTAAGGATCACACGCTCACATACATAGGTGTGTTTCTTTGCAGGTGCCTGTGTGTCTGGGCTCAGGTGTCTGATACCAAGATGGCCCACATGCTGGAATGTTCTCCGGATGACTACGCCTCATGCTAGCTCGTCTCTACTGGCCAGATTTCCATGGTGTCAGTAACTGGTTCTCTCGGGACCTGCCCTCATGATGTTATTCACTTAATTAACTACTAACTTTCTTCTGTAGCAAGCACTAGCTAAATTACAAGCAAATCTAAACTCATTTGCAAGCTTGGCAAGAGGACACCGATTGCCCCACACCAAACGTGGATTTCATTAAGTGCAAAAGATGGAAGCCCAAACAGCCAGTGTACGACGGAGGGGTTCTTCATTCTGCCCAGTCCTCCTCCAGAAGGAACTCGCCCTCTGGCCTGGCAGCTGACCACACGTATCTCGCCGTGCTCTCGCACCGCGACAGCCAGGCCAAGTGACCCCAGTCTGGCCACAACAGCCTGGTTCTGGACTAGCTAAAGCATCATCTTCGTGACCTATGACCCAATTAGAAAAGACAGCTGGGACAATTCAATTAATTTCCTGGGAATCTGGAAATAAGAAACTGAGCTAGTTTATGAAGGAGCTGGGTCAAGATGTATTTGGAGACTGGAGCTACGGAGCCATGAGCTGTGTGCCCTTCACAGGAGGAGAGGGGACAAACCAGGTGTGTGCTAAGGTGGTGCCCAGCAGGGATGGGAGAGGTGAGCATGAAGGTGGAGAGGAAGTAATGCCCTTCTGGCCTCTGCGAGGAGGCGGCCGCTGCCTGGACCCCTGGCCATGTCTCCACAGTTCGCAGTTCCCAGGCGGCCCGTCTGCAACGAGTTCTCACTTGTAGGACCAGGAACTTTGTAGAAGCTCCTCACCCCGCATCTTAACCTAAACTCTTAACCTAACCTAAACACTCCGGCAGGTATTTCTGCTGCCCCCCCACCCCCCTTGCACGGGACGACGAGCAGGAGGTGAAATCACCTGGGGCCCAGCCAGGAGGGAGGCGATCTGCAGGCTAGTTTCTCATTTCCTTGGAAGGATAATTCTGTTTCTTTCTTTGCCAATCACGGCCTTAGTCACTGGAAGCCCATGAAAATTCATCTTTTCCCCATTTCCCCAAGCTAACAGGAAACAGACTATTACAAAATTGACAAAGCAAAGTGGATTTCTTTGGCTCAAAAGCCAGAATTTATTTCCTATAAGTATTAGGAGCAGAACTGCTGAACTTGAAAAAGCCTCATTTCTAATAAACAAGCAGTTTTTAATAAAACATCTCAAAAGGAACCATGGGGACTTTGGGTCCAGAAGCAGGATGTGCAGAGGGTAACATCTGGAAATAGGGAATGATGCCAGAGGGAAGAAAAATGCAAGAAGAATCAGTCATCCGAAGTAGCTTTGAGAGCTTTACGACAATAATTATAATTAAATCCTTTCTCTATTAAAAAAAAAAAAGAGTGTGAAAGAGATGAGTAGCTATTATCTTTTTAAACTGGAAAATTTTTAACGTGTAACCCAGAAAAGGACAAAAGAAAAAACCAGAAAGCAGTATAAGGAGGACTAGAGCAGACATACCAAGCACTTACTCTTCTAACTGAGCTTCTGAACGCCCGAAACAGATAGGGGCTCAGCGACTGGGAATTCACTTTTGCCACGGAGGCGTTGACAGCTTCCCTCAAGGAAGACGGGTCATAGTCATACACGGGAAAACCTGGACTCATAAACACATGAGGACACAGTGAGACAGGATGCATGGATGAGGACAGCTCTGCATCATCAAGGGCAGGTGGCCTGACCCTGAACTCCTTACCTGCACAGTAGTGGAACCAGTAGTTCGTTCCAAGGACAAACATAATCAGCACCTTCATCACCATCTTCTCCATTCTGGGAAGGATCATTTCAGTTCCGATCCCAGCAGATTGTGTCTATGTGTTTGGGGGTGACCAGTCGTCCTGAAAGCAGCTCTTTATCCAGTGTGACCTGGCTTGCTCACTCTGACTGAAGCAGACTGCGGCTTCAACAGAGACAATTGATCCTGCAGTCAATATTTACTGCTGCCTTTTCCTAGGGAAAGGGTACAGTTTGAGGACGCTTTTGAAGTTTGGACCTCAACATGGGACTTTAGCCCGCGGCAAGAGCCGTCAAGAGGCGGGGACTCCGCGTGCACTGTTTGCTAATTTCATCCACATGGACGGCCTATTTCTCTTTATTTTCCTTTCATTTTTGGAGAGAGGGGATGCCACCTTACTTTCAACAAAACAGTTAATTTTACATTTTTGTCCATTTAATTCCCTCTCATAGTCCTAAAGATCCTGCAGTTGACTGTTTATAAAAATTGTGTGGTTATTTCATGATCATACTGGAAATTATGACTGGAAAGGAGAGAATTTAATCTGCAGGGCTTAAATATGCCAAACAAGTTCACGTGCAATAAAAAACAGCCTCCGTGTCCACCAGCCCTCTCTGCTTATGGGCATTTTCACATCTCACTTGGTTGATAAGGTATTTGCATACAGATGAGTCTCGTGCACTATAAGATCCCAAGGTAGTTTGTGAATCATTAAAAAGAAGACACACTTTATAGTAAATACAGTTGTGTTACATGCAACTCATGGTGCTCTCATTCCTTGAATTCAGTATAAGAAGCTGTAGTGTCCTGGGGCTCAGAAATACCTGGATCAGAATCCTGGCTCCATACCTGTGAGGCGTGTACCCTTGGGCATGGTACTAAATGTCTCTGAACCTCAACTCCTTCACCCATAAAGCGGGCATAAATGGTTAGATGTAAAAGTGTATTATGAGTCAGGGAGGCACAGAGAGAGAGAGAGATTGATTTTAAAGAACTGGCTCATACAATGGTGGATACTTGGTGAGTCCAAAATCTGCAGAATGGGCTGGCAGGCTGGAGACCCAGGGAAGAGTTACAGTTTGAGTCCAAAGGCCACCTACTGCCACAATTCCTTCCTGCCAAGGAGATCAGTCTGTGTTTATTCCGACCTTCAACTGATTGGGTGAGGCCCACCCACAATACGGAGAGCAATCTGCTTTCCTCAGAGCCCACTGATTTAAGAGTTAATCTCATCTAAAAATTATCACAGAAACATCCACAATAATGCTTGACCAAATATGTGGGCACCATGGCCAAGCTGACACGTAAAATTAAGCATCACATAAAAATTAAATAACAAACCCTTGGAAGAATTCTTAGCAAATTAATGGCTCAGTAAACAGTAACTGCTGGTAAGGATTCAATTCAATAAATATTTTTTAGTATCTGCTGTGTAAAAGGCAAGAGGTCCAGAGAACATCAAAATAAACGAATCATCTAGGTCACTCTGCTTAAACAAGGCAAATATAAGTGCCAACAAGGGAAGCATAAATTGCTATGAGAATTCTGGGAGAGGGTGGAGACTTTGGCAGTTTGCTCAGTCCTCCTGACTTTGGTGGTCTTGTGTCTCTTTGGTTAACAGATGCAGAAGTGCCCAACAGGAGAGAAGGAGACTCAGGCCAGGAAGAAAGAGCAGACAGGAAACCACTGGGAGAGAACTGCAGCCATTTGCCAAGGATGTGGTGTGGGGCAGTGATGTTCACCAGAGGCAGGTCGGGCCTTGTTACCGACGTGGAGGAGGAGGAGGGGGGTGGGTGGGGGACAGGGGAGAAGAGATACGGGGTAGATTTAACAAGAAAGATATGCCTTACAGGAAGTGCAGTGATACAAAATTTTAATTACTGCTACTATGTAAGGCAATTTTTAATCAAAATGTTCCCTCTGCTTTGCCTGCCCTCTGCACAAACGTTTAAAATCATGCTTCCGACTTGACATATTGTCTGAATCATCAATATTTACTTTCCTCACCCAAAAGGTGTTCTTCCTACAAGTCTTATTCATCAGCACCTTGGCACAAAGGTGTATTTAAAATCCCCAGAGGGGCTTCCCTGGTGGCGCAGTGGTTGAGAGTCCTCCTGCCGATGCAGGGGACACGGGTTCATGCCCCGGTCCGGGAAGATCCCACATGCCGTGGAGCAGCTGGGCCCGTGAGCCATGGCCGCTGAGCCTGCGTGTCTGGAGCCTGTGCTCTGCAACAGCAGAGGCCACAACAGTGAGAGGCCTACGTACCGCAAAAAAAAATAATAATAATAAATAAATAAATAAAATAAAATCCCCAGAAAATCTCAGTGCCTAAATGCCCATTGGCCCATGCAGCATCTCTGGGTCCAGCAGCTCCTGGCCTCATCTTGGGCCACCTTCTTTCTTGCACACAGGTGTCCTGGAGTTTCCTGACCACCCACCTGAACTTCACACATCCTCTCCCCCTTCTTCAGCTCCCTGCTTCTTCCCTCCTAGCACTTAACACAAGGGCTAGTAATCTTGCTTGTTTGTTTGTTACTTTCTTTCTCCTACAGTAGACTATAAGCTCCATAGGACAGGAAATGCGCCTGTCTCGTTGATGCCATACTGCAGTACCCAGATAGGAGCACGGTTAAATATTTGTTGAATGAATGAGTGAGTGAGCACACTGGGCCTCTCTGAACCTCAATCCGAGTCATTCTGTTTGAAGCCTGCACTGATTTCTGGTGCATAAAATGTACACAAAGCCATGCCTATGAGACGATGATCACTAAGATTTGTGATTCTGTTACTCTTAACCTGGTTTGAACTCAATTCCATTAAAGTCTTCCAGATTCAACTAACCACACCATCTGGTTCCAAACTTCAGGGTCTCATTAAATGAGCAGTAATAATGAAAGTAATTGCAAAAGAGTATAGGAGATTAAGGAGACAACAATAAAATAATGTTGCCAGCACAGGGCTATTGATTTTGCTTGTAGCTTGTTGATGCAAGGATAGACCATTTTATTTCTCAAATTCATTTGGTTATAATAAACATTGGCACTGGGCAGGCAGAGCAGCCACCAATTAGTGCTAAAAAGCGATTACTACTAAAAATATCTCTGCAGAGCTCCGTCATGTCTGGTAAACCTAGAAGATTAAATAGAAGCCAACCATTGAAATTCAAGCCATAATTATTTCTTCCATTATTCTTTTTCCGATCTGCAGAAATGTACACAGCAATAATTCCAGCAGCTTTCTGCTGCTCTAACAAAAATTATTTAGCTAAGGTGTTAAAAATTCTGTGTCGCCCCACCTCCTTTAGTAGCTCTTTTGAACACTTCAGAGAGGGAGACTCCAGGAATCTGTCCGGTGAGAGGAAGAACTTTGCTCACTTTGATTTACTGGATTTAGCCAGCATTCTGCTCTAGAGATCAGAGAGAGCTTGGAGCCGTATGGCTGACAGGGGCTTGGTGCTCCGGCCAGGTGTCAGACCTGAGCCTTGGAGGTGCGAGAGCCAAGTTCAGGACATTGGACCACCAGAGACCTCCCAGTCCCACATAATAACAATTGGCCACAGCTCTCTCAGAGACCTTTGTCTCAAAGCTAAGACCGAGCTCCACTCAAGGACCAGCAAGATCCAGTGCTGGACACCCCATGCCAAGCAACTAGCAAGACAGGAACACAGCCCCACCCATTAGCAGAGAGGCTGCCTAAAATCATAATAAGGTTACAGACACCCTAAAACACATCACTGGACTCGGTCCTGCCCACCAGAAAGACAAGATCCAGCCTCATCCACAAGAACACAGGCACCAGTCCTCTCCACCAGGAAGCCTACACAACCCACTGAACCAACCTTGCCCACTGGGGGCAGCCACCAAAAACAACGGGAACTATGAACCTGCAGTCTGCAAAAAGGAGACCCCAAACACAGTAAGTTAAGCAAAATGAGAAGACAGAGAAACACACAGCAGATGAAGGAGCAAGGTAAAAACCCACCAGACCTAACAAATGAAGAGGAAATAGGCAGTCTACCTGAAAAGAATTCAGAGTAATGATAGCAAAGATATCCAAATTCTTGGAAACAGAATGGAGAAAATACAAGAAATGTTTAACAAGGACCTAGAAGAACTAAAGAGAAAACAAACAATGATGAACAACAAAAGAAATGAAATTAAAAATTCTCTAGGAAGAATCAATAGCAGAATAACTGAGGCAGAAGAACGGATAAGTGACCTGGAAGATAAAATAGTGGAAATAATTACCACAGAGCAGAATAAAGAGAAAAGAATGAAAAGAATTGAGGACTGTCTCAGAGATCTCTGAGACAATGTTAAATGCACCAACATTCAAATTATAGGGGTCCCAGAAGAAGAAGAGAAAAAGAAAGGGACTGAGAAAATAGTTGAAGAGATTATAGTTGAAAACTTCCCTAATATAGGAAAAGAAATAGTCAGTCAAGTCCAGGAAGTGCACAGAGTCCCATACAGGATAAATCCAAGGAGAAACATGCCAAGACACATATTAATCAAACTATCAAAAATTAAATACAAAGAAAACATATTAAAAGCAGCAAGGGAAAGGCAACAAATAACATACAAGGGAATTCCCATTACATTAACAGCTACTCTTTCAGCAGAAACTCTGCAAGCCAGAAGGGAGTGGCAGGAAATATTTAAAGTGATGAAAGGGAAAAACCTACAACCAAGATTACAGCAAGGATCTCATTCAGATTCGACGGAGAAATTAAAACCTTTACAGACAAGCAAAAGTTAAGAGAATTCAGCACAACCAAATCAGCTTTACAACAAAAGGAAGTTCTCTAGGCAGGAAACACAAGAGAAGGAAAAGACCTACAATAACAAACCCAAAACAATTAAGAAAATGGGAATAGGAACATATATATCGATAATTACCTTAAATGTAAATGGATTAAATGCTACAACCAAAAGACATAGACTGGCTGAACAGATACAAAAACAAGATCCGTATATATACTGTCTATAAGAGACCCACTTCAGACCTAGGGACACATACAGACTGAAAGTGAGGGGATGGAAAAAGATATTCCATGCAAATGGAAATCAAAAGAAAGCTGGAGTAGCAATTCTCATATCAGACAAAATAGACTTTAAAATAAAGACTATTACAAGAGACAAAGAAGGACACTACATAATGATCAAGGGATCGATCCAAGAAGAAAATATAACAATTATAAATATTTATGCACCCAACGTAGGAGCACCTCAATACATAAGGCAAATGCTAACAGCCATAAAAGGGGAAATCGACAGTAACACAATAATAGTAGGGGACTTTAACACCCTACTTTCACCAATGGACAGATCAATCAAAATGAAAATAAATAAGGAAACACAAGCTTTAAATGATACATTAAACAAGATGGACTTAATTGATATTTATAGGACATTCCATCCAAAAACAACAGAATACATTTTCTTCTCAAGTGCTCATGGAACATTCTCCAGGATAGATCATATCTTGGGTCACAAATCAAGCCTTGGTAAATTTAAGAAAATTGACATTTAAGAAACTTTCAATTTTAAGAAAATTGAAAATTGAAATCAAGTATCTTTTCCAATCACAATGCTATGAGACTAGATGTCAATTATAGGGGAAAAAACTGTAAAAAATACAAACACATAGAGGCTAAACAATATGCTACTAAATAACCAAGAGATCACTGAAGAAATCAAAGAGGAACTCAAAAAATACCTAGAAACAAATGACAATGAAAATACGATGACCCAAAGCCCATGGGATGCAGCAAAAGCAGTTCTAAGAAGGAAGCTTATAGCAATACAGTCCTACCTCAAGAAACAAGAAAAATCTCAAATAAACAACCTAACCTTACACCTAAAGCAATTAGAGAAAGAAGAACAAAACAAACCCAAAGTTAGCAGATGGAAAGAAATTATAAGATCAGATCAGAAATAAATGAAAAAGAAATGAAGGAAACGATAGCAAAGATCAATAAAACTAAAAGCTGGTTCTTTGAGAAGATAAACAAAATTGATAAACCATTAGCCATATTCACCAAGAAAAAAAAGGAGAAGACTCAAATCAACAGAATTCAAAATGCAGAAGGAGAAGTAACAACTGACACTGCAGAAATACAAAGGATCATAAGAGATTACTACAAGCAACTATATGCCAATAAAGTGGACAACCTGGAAGAAATGGACAAATTCTTAGAAAAGCACAACCTTCTGAGACTGAACCAGGAAGAAATAGAAAATATAATCAGACCAATCACAAGCACTGAAATTGAAACTGTGGTTAAAAATCTTGCAACAAACAAAAGCCCAGGACCAGATGGATTCACAGGCGAATTCTATCAAACATTTAGAGAAGAGCGAACACTTATCCTTCTCAAACTCTTCCAAAATATAGCAGAGGGAGGAATACTTCCAAACTCATTCTACGAGGCCACCATCACCCTGATACCAAAATCAGACCAAGACGTCACAAAAAAAGGATACTGCAGGCCAATATCACTGATGAACATAGATGCAAAAATCCTCAACAAAACACTAGCAAACAGAATCCAACAGCACATTAAAAGGATCATATACCATGATCAAGTGGGGTTTATCCCAGCAATGCAAGGATACTTCAGTATACACCAATCAATCAATGTGATACACCATATTAAAAAACTGAAGGGTAAAAACCATATGATCATCTCAATAGATGCAGAAAAAGCTTTCGACAAAATTCAACACCTGTTTATCAGAAAAACTCTCCAGAGAGTAGGCACAGAGGGAACTTACCTCAACATAATAAAGGCCATATATGGCAAACCCATAGCCAACATTGTTCTCAATGGTGAAAAACTGAAACCATTTCCACTAAGATCAGGAACAAGACAAGGTTGCCCACTCTCACCACTCTTATTCAACTTAGTTTTGGAAGTTTTAGCCACAGCAATCAGAGACGAAAAAGAAATAAAAGGAATCCACATCAGAAAATAAAAAGTAAAACTGTCACTGTTTGCAGATGACATGATACTATACATAGAGAATCCTAAAGATGCTACCAGAAAACTACTAGAGCTAATCAATGAATTTGGCAGAGTAGCAGGATACAAAATTAATGCACAGAAATCTCTTGCATTCCTATATGCTAATGATGAACAATCTGAAAGAGAAATTAAGGAAACACTCCCATTTACCACTGCAACAAAAAAATAAAATACCTAGGAATAAACCTACCTAGGGAGACAAAAGACCTGTATGCAGAAAACTATAAGACACTGATGAAAGAAATTAAAGATAATACAAACAGATGGAGAGATATACCATGTTCTTGGATTGGAAGAATCAACACTGTGAAAATGACTCTACTACCCAAAGCAATCTACAGATTCAATGCAATCCCTATCCAACTACCACTGACATTTTTCACAGAACTAGAACAGAAAATTGCACAATTTGTATGGAAACACAAAAGACGCCGAATAGCCAAAGCAATCTTGAGAAAGAAAAACGGAGCTGGAGGAATCAGACTCCCTGACTTCAGACTATACTACAAAGCTACAGTAATCAAGACAGTATGGCACTGGCACAAAAACAGAAATATAGATCAATGGAACAGGATAGAAAGCCCTGAGATAAACCCACACACATATGGTCACCTTATCTTTGATAAAGGAGGCAAGAATATAAAAATGGAGAAAAGACAGCCTCTTCAATAATTGGTGCTGAGAAAACTGGACAGCTATGTGTAAAAGAATGAAATTAGAACACTCCCTAACACCATAAACAGAAATAAACTCAAAATGGATTAAAGACCTAAATGTAAGGCCAGACACTATAAAACTCTTAGAGGAAAACATAGGCAGAACACTCTATGACATAAATCACAGCAAGATCCTTTTTGACCCACCTCCTAAAGAAATGGAAATAAAACCAAAAATAAACAAATGGGACCTAAAGAAACTTAAAAGCTTTTGCACAGCAAAGGAAACCATAAACAAGACGAAAAGACAGCACTCAGAATGGGAGAAAATATTTGCAAATGAAGCAACTTAAAAAGGATTAATCTCCAAAATTTACAAGCAGCTCATGCAGCTCAATATCAAAAAAACAAACAACCCAATCCAAAAATGGGCAGAAGACCTAAATAGACATTTCTTCAATGAAGATATACAGATTGCCAACAAACACATGAAAGGACGCTCAATATCACTAATCATTAGAGAAATGCAAGTCAAAACTACAATGAGGTATCATCTCACACTGGTCAGAATGGCCATCAGCAAAAAGGTCTACATACAATAAATGCTAGAGAGGGTGTGGAGAAAAGGGAACCCTGTTACACTGTTGGTGAGAATGTAAATTGATACAGCCACTATGGAGAACAGTATGGAGGTTCCTTAAAAAACTAAAAATAGAACTACCATATGACCCAGCAATCCCGCTACTGGGCATATACCTTGAAAAAGCCATAATTCAAAAGGAGTCATGGCCCACAATGTTCATTGAAGCACTATTTACAATAGCCAGGACATGGAAGCAACCTAAGTGTCCATTGACAGATGATGGATAAAGAAATGTGGCACACATATACAATGGAATATTACTCAACCATAAAAAGAAATGAAATTGAGTTATTTGTAGTGAGGTGGATGGACCTAGAGTCTGTCATACAGAGTGAAGTAAGTCAGAAAGAGAAAAACAAACACCGTATGCTAACACTTATATATGGAATCTAAAAAAAAAAAAAAAAAAAAAAAATGTTCTGAAGAACCTAGGGGCAGGACAGGAATAAAGACACAGACGTAGAGAATGGACTTGAGGACATGGGGAGGGGGAAGGGTAAGCTGGGATGAAGTGAGAGAGTGGCATGGACATATATACACTACCAAATGTAAAATAGCTAGTGGGAAGCAGCCGCATAGCACAGGGAGATCAGCTCCATGCTTTGTGACCACCTGGAGGGGTGGGATAGGGAGGGTGGAAGGGATTTGTAAGAGGGAGGGGATATGGGGAAATATGTGTACGTGTAGCTGATTCACTTTGTTATACAGCAGAAACTAACACAGCAATGTAAAGCAATTATACTCCAATAAAGATGTTAAAAAATAAATTCTGTGTCACTAAGTGAAGAGTAGAGTATAGATTTTCTCATGCAGCCTCTGGAAATTTATATAAAATTTATCACAGGAAGCTCAATGAGCAATTAGAAAAAGGTTGAATAAAGATGGGTGGACATCCGTATCATAGACTAATACAGTTCATTGCTATCATCTTGATCATTTCTCTTAAGATAGTTTCTTTTCATCTTGCTCGTCTCTACAGTAATATTAGTTGAGAAAAAAAATCACTAAATTTAGAGCAAGTATAAACCAAATCTTCATCTGATTCATAAACCATAGAGTTTGCAGCTATCTTCTAATTTCTTATAATAGCCTGGTGTCTAAACTCCTGAACTCCATTGTCAAGAGGATGGCCGATAGTCATCTTTTCCATGTTCTGGAAATGTGAATAGTATTGTTACTTTTATTTTATAGGGGACAGCATGTTTATTTGCAAGCAAAGTAGTAGAAATCAGAAGTTCTCAAAGTGTGGTCCCCAGACCAGCAGCTTCAGTAACACCTGGGAACTTACTGAAAATGCAAATTCTCAAACCCCAACCCAGACCTACTATAACACAAACCCTAAGGAGAAGACCAAGCCATAGGTGTTTCACAAATCCTCCAGGGGATTCTGATGCACACTCAAATGTAAGAACCACTGGTGTAGAGCAATGGTCCTCAGCCAGGGGTGAGTTTGCCCTCTAGGACATTTGACAACGTCTGGAAACATTTTCAGTTGTCAACAGCTAGGGGAGAGGGTGTCACTGGGCATCTAGTGGGTAGAAGCAAAAGACGCTGCTGGCCACCCTACAAGGCACAGGCCAGACTCCCCCATAACAGAGGATCCAAGTCCAAAATGTCAGTAGCTCCAAGGTTGAGAAATCCTGGTGGAAGGAAAGAACCTTGATCAGCAACCCTGAGTTTTAATCACAGTTTCCTATTCATTTTCATCTATTATTTTATTTTGTTTTCAGGGTTTTGTGTCTTACAGATGATTTTATTTTTATTTTAAACCCACTCAACTTGGTTTCTACCAGTGTCATCTTTAGAAGGTCTTCCTCCAGCTTAGAATCACATAAATGTTTACCTATGTGTTACGATTTCCCTTTTTACATTTAAATAGTTAATCCATTTAGAATGAATTTTGATAAAAGTTGTGAAGTAATGATCTAACAATTTCTTTATTGTATTAAAACTCTTTGTACCTGGAATATACAAAATCACTTCTATTTCTTGACCAAGCCATGGCTAAGAGGATGTGCTTCACCAAAACAAGGGAATTAACTAAGCAAAAGGAAGGATCAGTTTGAATCAGCTTCATTCTTGTGTGCCCAAAAATTTAATGCCAGATTAAATAAGATGGACGTTTATTTCTCACATTAATAAATAAATAAAAGTGTGGCAATAAGCAGACCAGTGCTTGTTTCGTGGCTCTGTAATTAATTATTAGTGACCTAGACTCCTTCAGGAAGCCCTTGTCATTATGATCCAGTATGGCTGCTGGGGGAGTTTGGGGGAGAATGGATACATACACATGCATGTATGGCTGAGTCCCTTTACTGTGCACCTGAGACTATCACAACATTGTTAATCAGCTATACTCCAATATAAAATAAAAAGTTTAAAAAAATGGCTGCTGGAGCTCCAGCCATCACATTCTATTCCATGCAGCATGATGAAGAAAAAGACAAAAATGGGTGAGCCTCTTCTCTTTAAGAACACTTTCTAAAGGTCACATCCGTTATGGCTTACATCTCCTTGGCCAAAAATAATTTACAGAGCCCACCTGCTGCAAAGGAGGCTAGGAAATGTAATCCATTAACTAGGTGAATAGATAGCTTACAGTGTCAGCCAGGAATGTCAGTATACATCCAAGATCACATAAATATATGCAAAATGGCAACAGTGATGAAGACCCTCAGAGGAGAGCTCGATGGCATCACAGAGTTATGCATATCATAGTGGGAGCTACAAGAGCGTGACGAGGCAAGGAAGAGACTCCCAGGCAGACGGGACAGAACGAGCAAAGGCCCTGGGGCCGGAGGGAGGATGTCAGCCCTGAGTGGGGAAATCACACAGTTTTCCCAAGACTGTTGACTGTTTCACGCTTGTTGTCACAGACTAATCATTAATAGCATCCCTCTTCCCTCTCAGTAGTGTCAGAGTTCAGGGAACGTGCATCAGAAGATGCTGTAGAAAGATAAATGGGACCAGAGTAGGCTTTAGCCTTGCAGTCTGTGCTAACAACCTGGGTCATTATCCCAAGAGCGACGGGGAGCTCTTTGAGGGTTTTGAACAAGAGCATCACATGAGCAGGTTTTCATTTTGAAGAGATCACTTCGGTCTCGATACAGAGAAGAATTTCGAGGAGGTGACCAGGTGATCCGGGAGGGGTCAGAATCTATGACTGTGGTTCAGGCAGAGAAGACAGTGGCTTGGATGCGGGTAGTAAGGTGAGACAAAGTTAGATTTAAGTGGAGAAAGGGACGTGGTTAGACTCAAGATACTCAGAGGGTACAAAGACAGGCTATGACGTGGGGGGAAAGAGAGCCTCAGTAGTGATGCTAGGACTTCTGTCTGGCACAATCGCAGGAAACATCAGTGAAGGTAAGGAGAGATGCTAGCTAGGCAGTGGGATGAGCTGGGATGAGCTCAGGTGGGAAGTACGGGCTGCAGCTGTACACCTGGGAATCAGTGTCACCTGGATGGTAGCTGAAGCTGTGGGTGTGAAGGAGGGGACCCGGGCACATGAGGAGAGAGCTGCGGATGGAGCCTAGGAAAGTCAACGTGAATAGAGGAGTAGAGCAGGGCGAGTTTCAAAGGCGACTGAGAAAGTGCTGACAGAGGCAGGGAGAAACCCGAGACTGCGGTTCCAGAAAGCCAAGAGAAGAGAGGTCACAGCAAAACGCCGCCAGATGGAAGACACGGGGCCCAGTGATGACCCTCGGGAGACGAGGGGTGTGGGGCCAGCTGCAGGAGGCTCAGCCGTGCGCAAGAGGGAGGGAAACGGAGGCCATAAGTCCGGGAACATCTGTGAGGTTTCAGACTGTGAGAGGGAGGGGACAGGAGGCCCGGGGGAAGGTGGAGGGCAGGGCTGCTCTATTCTGAGGGTAGGAAAGGTGGAAGCAAGTGGAAATATTCCAGGGAGAAGGGAAAAGCAAGGAGGAGGAGTAAGCAATCCTAGAAGGTTCCTGAGAAGCCCGGGGGGAGGAGTCCAAAGCGCAGGAGGAAGGAATCGACTTGGAAAAGACAAAGGGCAGTGGGAAGGAAGGATAAAAGCCAGCCCAGTGGGCGGGGGTGTCTGCAAATCTGGAAGAGGGAGCTGAGTGAGCGCCCATGGGAGTGAGGGTGGGGGGAGTAGGAAGTCTGTTTGCCAAGAGCAAAGAAGGGGATGGAGGTAGAAGGGGAGCCGAGGTTTCACGGTGGTCTGAGGTGGCCACTGCAGAGAGTGGTGGGACAGAGGAAAACAAGGAGGGTTCCAGGTGGTTTGTATGTACGTGCACACATGTAACATGCACGCCCATGCACACACACCCATACACATGCACACACGTACATGCACACAGGCACACATGCACATGAACACATGCACACCCATACACACACGCACATACATGCACACGCACACATGTGCATGCACATGCACACACGCATGCACACACTGGCCAAGACCCAAAGTCTCTCCACACTCCGTAAACGCTCTCTCACATCCAGGCCTCCCTCCTCCTTTCTTCTGGCCTGCCTGGTCTCTGTCCCCTCATTTTCCCATCCCTGGGCTCATTCCCACAAGATGCGGCCTGAGGAGCCCTCTGAAGGCTGGGCGGATGGTGAGAGGGAAGAACGCTGCCAGCACCCCACATTTCATACCCATCCTCTCGTCCCCGTCACATTTACAGAAATAAGTTCGAAGCAATCGAAATGACCAAGAAGAGGAAGCTCTTCAGTGTTCTGGCCAAAGCCAAGCTCTGCTCATCTGTCCAGGGAGCAGCAAATGCTGGTGTTTCAGAGAGGGGACAACCTGGGTAAGAGTTTAGCTCAACTCCTCCTTTTTCTCATAAGGAGGCCGAAGCGCAGGGAAGTTTAAGGGCTGCATCTCAGCTGCGCGTGTCCGCATTCCTTGATGATTAATCTGAGCACACTGGACACAGAGACCCTGAGCGCTTGATGAAAGTGGATTATCTCCCTTCTCTGAACTCAAAACTGCTTGCACCCAAGTCAAAGGCACCTCAAGTCTGAATATGAAAGCCTCTCTTTTTAACTGGGGGAGAAATCGTGTCACTTCATTTCAGAAGGATCCGAAGAGGAAATCTCATGAAGAAGGGACACAGCCCAGGATTCTGGAGCTGGAACGCCGAGTGCTCTCAGGAGTGGGAGGAAATTATTCTCCTGATCTGGAAACAACTCTCACTTGGAATGAGAGTCTCTTGCTTCCAGACACTCCAAGGACAGCAGGGGTCAGAGCCTGGGGCTTTGATGGGTAGAGAGTGGGGGGAGGCCCGCAGGGAGCGAGGGTGCTGGTTGTGCCTGGGCTGTCCCGGGGGAGCTGGGCTGTTAGGGAAACCCACGGGGGTGCTGCGACCAGCGCCAGGACACCCGAGTGTCTTCAGTTCTGGGTCACTGAAAGCACACGGCTCCTTAAGCGTCCACAAATCGCCTGATCTGCCTGAAAGAAACTGACAGTGGGGCTTCAAAGAAAATCCATTTCTGGAATAATAAGAGAGTGCTGCAGCTTCCACTGAGCAGATTCAAGGCAAAGCCGAGGGCGCCCAGGGGATTTTCACTTTGCAGCGGGGGGTGGGGGGTTGTCTGTGCCTGGAGGTTGAACCAGGGGATGTGAGAGGTGAAATTGGAGGCAAAAGCCCTCTCCGTCAGCCTAGAAGGGCAGCCTTGCTTCTATTCTTCACCCATCTCGGAGAAAAATTAAGTAGACGTCAGAGCCATCTGCCAGCGCTGAACTGAAAGAAGGGAGACAAAGAGGAAGGGAGGGGATGGTAGAGCCCTGGGGGGAGGATGAAGGGCGGTAGGAAACAAGGACAGAGACCATCGCTATTTAACCCCGCTGAGCTGGAGTCACAGCAGGGCTGTAACACTAGGTATTTGTTCTTTTGTACTCACTTAAAAGCAGAAAGGCAAATGAGCACATGAGGTTTCGCTTTCATCCACACAAAATTACTGCAAACACTATTCCCCCACCTCATAACTGTGTGTGTGTGTGCTTATATACATGTATGTGTGTATATACATGTATGTGTGCATGTGTGTGCATGCATGTGTGTATATACACATGTATGTGTGCGTATATGCGTGTGCGTATACATGCATGTGTATATATGCGTGCGTGTGTGCGCGTATATGCATGTGTATGCATGTACGTGTGTGCGCGTATATATACATGTATGTGTGTGCGTGTACACATTATACTAACGCTCTTAATTTGGGAGCTATATCCTTTTTGCTTATTTTTAAAATAAAAACAAGTGTTCTTCTGTGTGAAAAATTCACCCTGGGGTTGAGGGTGGGAAGGAGCCGTTGAGGGTGTGCCCTGGCTCCCCCTACACCGGGTCCCCTGCACCCCTGCAGGAAGCCCGCATTCTCTTTATCTTATGAGGGTGGTTCCCTGGAGGTGTTTGCTCCTTTTCATTTTTCCCCAGCAAAAACTTTCCTGCCACATGAGGGCAAATTTCACAGGATCACCACATGGTGAAACATTGTGCCGAGAACACAATTCAGAACTTAAAGGAAGTTAATGAGGGACCCACAGGTACGAGGCTAACATCAGTGGGCCGGGGCTGCTTGCCAGGCTCGGGTCTAGGTATACTCCAGGGTCAGGATATGAACCCGGGCAAGCTGGTTCAAGTTTATGCTCTCAACCACTCGCCTGCCCCTGCATGTGTTCCCTCTGCCTCAAACAAGCCCCACCTGTCCTGCACCAAACCTCTTTATCGCTCTGCTTGTTCTGGGGGTCCCTCCTGCTCCCTCCCCCAGAGCTAGGTTGGGAGCCCCTCGTATCTGCCCCCTGCCCCGGTCATCACCCAAGACTCAGGACTCCCTGCAGACAGTAAGATCCCCGGGGACAGGGTTAGGGTGATATCCAAGCATGGTAAGGCACACAGTGTATGTGTCTGAGTGCACAAATTAATGCAATGGTGAAAAAGACCTGGTCTTTGCCCTACAAGAGCTCCAATCCAGTGGGAGGACAGATCCCTACACGATGACCATGACACCTTATGGACAGGCTGCAAGGGCTGCCGTCAAGTTTATAAATCGGGTTCCAAACTCACATGGGGAAGGACTGGTGACCTCTGCCTGGGGTGCAAGAAAAGGGCAGGATGGTGCTTAATTGGGAATGAGTCATATTTTAACAGCCAAGAAGGGAGGAGGAGAAACACTAATGAGGAAACCACATGGAGAGTGGTGACTAATTCAATCCAACCACACAGGCGCCTGATTGAGCTCCAGCAATAGACCAGGCATCATCTAGATGCAGTGAGCCAAACAAACTGGGAACACAAAGCCCTTCCCCCCCGAATGTCAGAGAGAGGGAGGGAGGGAGACCCGAAACAGACCATGGCGGGAACTGTTAACCACACACGCCCAGCCAGGATGCCCAGACAAGCAGGAGGTCAGTGAGGGAGGTGTTCTTCATCCAGCTCTGGGCTGCTGGAGGGGCTGGGGCTGGCCAGGGCCCGTGGCCTTGAGAAGTCCCTCTCTAGCACACAGCTGACCCACAGATGTTCTCATCTTCTGCACAGCCAGGAGGTAGAAGAGTTGGGAAGCTCTCTTAGGACAGAGCTGCTCTGGGAGCGGAGGATCAGGCAGGCTTTCTGAAGAAGGGGATTCCCAAGCTGGGCCCTGATGATAGAGTAAGAGTTCACCAGAAAGCAAGGTGGAGGAGATTTTGAACAAAGGAGCAGCTAAGAGTGGTGACAATAAAGAGCGCTAACCTTCACTGAGCAGCTAGGACGTGCCAGCCAGGACCTTAGCACCTCTTCAGTTGTCTCATTTAATCCTCCCACCCCTCTGAGGGGAAGGAGTCATTTTACAGATGAGTAAATTGAGGCACAGAGAGTTTAATAACCTTCCCAAAGTCACACAGCCAGCAAGCAGTGAAACTGGGATTCACAGCAAGGTAAATGTGTCCTGTATTTCCAAACCATGGCACTCCACTGCTACCCATTAGAAGACCCATTAAGGCACATGACAAAAGAGGTGAAAAAATCCAGGGGGAAGGCAGGACCACATAAGCAGTGTGGCTTTCCTGGGATGCAGAATGCTGGGCAGCCAGTGGTAAGAAACGGGCTGGGAGGAGGACACAGCATTCAGCTCAGAACAGGACAGCCACATGGACTTTAGGGACAAGGCAGGGAGGTCACGTCATGTGTCTGCAGGGGTGGATGAGGGGCAGGCTGCCCATGTCATAAGCTCCCTTTTGGGGATTTGGGCAGAAATTAAATGGGGAGCCACTGAAGACTCATGAGCAGGGGACAGGATGCTCCGTGAGGAGGATCAAGAAGATACCTCTCAGGCAGTGCCGAGAATGAGGAGGAGACGTGAGGGCAGTGATGGAGACAGGTGTTGGAAGGGCACTGCTGTGGTCCAGCGTGACAGGAGCCCGAGGCATGACGTGCTCCGTAGTCCCAATGACCGTGTGTGCTCTGTCTGCTGCCGTGATTGCTTCCTGGTTTGTATATTTCTTTCCTGACGATTGGTGCCCTCACAGGGAGGGGCTCCCAAGAACTGCGCCCTGCACACCCCTTAACATGCCCCTCCTAGCCTGCACCTTTTTGCTGTGTCCCATCTCAATAAATCTGCCTCAGTTTTCCCCCGAGCAACTTCAGACACCTCAGCCCTGCGTGTGCACATCAATTAGTGACCCGCTTCAGACACTTGGGCCTCCCTCTCTACCCCAGGGAACTTCTCAAGGCACTTATCAGTTACAGACACAGAGGAATTCGGGGGAAGCCCATCTCCTGCCTCTGCTGCACAAGCAGATGCCTCTTGAACCCTTCCACCCATGCAGGTCTCTCCTGGGGCTGCAGCCCACTGCCTCTGCGCGCGGCAGGCTGTCTGTCGCGTCAAGTTCCTGTTTCTTAAATCAATGTCCTCGAATGGGTTGTAAGACGGTGGAGGGCAGAGCCTCCTGCTTTTTGATTTTTTTAAATTTTTATGTTTTACTTATTTTATTCTGGGTCCCCAGGAAGTGCTCACAGTGGACACAGTGACAACACATTGCACATTATGAAAAAATGAGGGATATTTCTCCCAGTCAAACAGGACTTCTGCCGGGGGAAAAAGCATTGATTAAAAACTTGAGGCTATAAATGTGTGCGTGCAGTCCCGAAGCCCCAGCCTGATCCTAAATGAACTATGGTTCAGAAACATCTGCTGAGGTCTGATGGATGGATGGGGTGGGCCACCGCAGGCTGCTTTTCCCCTCACGATTTTCCTCTTCAGGAGAATAAAGGCCCGTCCAGTCCACGCACGCATGGGATGGGGGTCGGGAAGGGCAGTGGGACGTTTGTCTCCAATATCCAGCTCCAGCTCGGCCAACGGCCCGACTTCGCAGCCTTTTTCTTTTGAGACGGAGACCATGGGCAGAGGCCGTCTCCATGACAACCACACAGTTCAGTCCCCCCCATGGACCAAGAAGGGGAAGGGGCGGCGGGAGGGAGACACACTTCCCCAGTTCTGTCCGGAACCAAGGTGGCTTTGGAGGACCCTGCCTTCAGCAAGGAAGCCATGTACGTCAGTCTGGGCCTGAGGCTCCATCACCACATGGGGCTGTGGACAAAAGACACCATGTTGGCCCCAAGACAGATCCTGAGGCCACAGGAGACCCCGTAATCTCAGAAACTGCTATGCATGTCTGAGGGTTGGTGACATAGGAGGCTAGCTCCAAGTCACAGAAGCTGGAGACCCTTGGGCTACAGATGGGTGCCTAACCATGGGATCCAAATCTGGCCCTGCTGGCAAGAACCAGAACCACGGGGGGCATTCTTCTGCTTGCATTCGCTCAGAATGTTCTAGTCATCTGCTTAGCGAAGTCAGTTCACGTAACTCTGAGAATCAAATCCCCATAGAGATGCATCTGCATGAAGGAAGGAATTGGATTTTTTTTCACTCTCAGTAGAATGACAAAGGCAACTCATGACAGTTCCTCCTGGTTAATTCATTGACCCACTCATTTAAGCCAAGCTGCAGGGCTATCAGCAGTGATGCACACGTGCACAGGACACTCTTAGTACCATGTACAAGACAGAGGACCTTCCATGAGAGGTACATCCAAGACGTGTGCTCTTTTCATGAGCTACACCTGAAACAGTGAACTGGCTACACAAGAATCATGGGGAGTCACCGTGCAAAAACACCCCCCAGATGAGCTGAGCTGGAAACACTGGGCAGTTCCCTCTCCCATACAAGTGAATTCCGAGTATTGTTCAAGTTCTCTGTCATCGGCGTCAATGGGAGAATTGCTTTCACTCGTGATACGGATGTGCACATGGCCTATTTCTTACACTAACAAAAACACCGTCAATGGAAATGTGAATATAGGGACAAGCACGATTAAGGGGGTCAGCCAACAGTTATGCTAAGTTTTGTCTTCTGGGAGGTTTTCAATTTCATTTACTGATTTTATTCAAATTCACCACTTGAATTGAAGGTAAGAGGTTAGGACAGTGGTCACTCTCTGCACAATATGTTCAGTGCCATATACTTTGTTTTTTCCAGTCACCGTGGAGATAACACAAGCCTTTTCTTGGTGGCTTCAGAAAAGGCAGCTCTTCTAGTTGCCATGGTGAAACAAACGTGAAATTCTCTCACCAACAGAGAAAACTTGAAAATCCCTTTCGTTGACACCATTTGTCATTGATTTTATCCCATCTACTTTCAGCAACCGAAACCATGAACTGATCAATCCTGTTACTGAATAAGATTCCCTGTTAGACCATTAACGAGGTCTAAGTAAAAAGACACCTTTTATTTGTGCTCATTCCCTGAAAACATCATGAATATTGTGAGTAGTCATTTTAACTACTGCCCAGACAAAACGGAAAAAGCTTCTTTGGTTCATGCTTTTGTAGTTTTTCTAATTAGATAATCATTTAACAGCTTCCTTCTAAGATTTTCTTCTTTAGCCACTGAGTACATTCTATTCAAAGTGGAAAAAACTAATCATGGACATTTAAATGACTTTACGTACTTCCAAGCGCATCTCTTTTGGGCAAAGATAACACCACTTCCAGACAAAGCTGGGACTACAAGTGTTCAATAATACAATCTTTCCAATTCTATACCAATGCCTTCACCATCTATAATACTGAAATAAGTATATTGGTTTCTTCCTAAGCTAAGGATTAGATATAATATTTTATCTTAAAGAGTTCTAGGTTCATGTATCTCGTATCTTACATCAAGTTAATAATTCCTATTTGCTAAACATTTATGAAAAAGCCTTGTAAACAGTTTGATAATCAATACATATTCCTGGGAATCTAGCCATGGGAAATCTTCCCAACTGTGGAAAAAGATCCTGGCACAGAGATGCTCATCCAACTGGCCAACGAGAAACCACCTTCAGTGACCAACACAGTGGAAATCATTAGGGACTGAGCAACATGCAACTGTTAATGTAAAGTTTAAGAAGACCGTGAGTATAAAGAAAACATCTTCGATAAAATACTAACTGAAAAAGTGTATATAAAATTGTATACGTGGTATGATAACATTATGTAAAATTTTAAAAGAGAAATAAAACATGCATAGACAAAAAACAGACTTGGAAAAACATCCTAACTTGTTAGCAGTGATTATCTTTAGGTAGTGAGACTATATTTTCTACTTTTCCATGTAGTCTGTGTTTTCTATAATACCCATGAATTTTCTATACTATCCACAAATTATTTTTAATAGGAAAATAATAACTAGGAGGAGAAAGAGGAACACCCAGTGAAAACAAAATCAGATGCACCTCTGAGGATTTCATTTTTAGGTGCCTTTTCACATGGTTAGGAAGGGGATATTTCCTTCAAGTGGAGCTCCTGGTGAGTGTGAGACAGGAAGATGCTGTTTTATCACCTGCTTTAATGAATAAAAGCATAATGAGAAATGAAAATAGTTTCTCCTGATGAAAGGAGAGCCCTCTTGCTGCAGCACGTTTTTAGAACCTGACCTGACTGGGGAGACTTTTAACAATACGCCAGCTAATTAGTCACACTATACAAAAAAAAAAAAAAAAAAAAAAGGAAATAATGGAGAATCAATCGCAAATAAACAAAATAACAATACAGGAGGGAAATCATGACCAGGTTCCAGCTCCTAGGAGAGAGATTCTCTAATATGCATGGGTCAAAGGAGGAAGAGAGCAGGAAACAGGAAGACACAGTACAGTTTAAACTATCACCAGCAGGCTCTGGCCACTGAGACTCAGAAAGCAATAGCGCGGCCTTCAGCGGAAGCAAGCTGTAGGAGGTGCTCTTCCTTTACATCCATCTTTCGTGTGAAATCAGTAACACATTTTATCCTCAGACTGAGCACACTGGGGTGATTAAAACCATCGCTGTGCACCCAGGGGCCTGAACAATTCTCATTTAGACGAGAACAAAACTACTTGAATCTTTTCCATTTAGATGTCTGATACCACCTGTGAAAACAAAGGAAGAGCCCTGTGTTAAGAGTGATTTCCCACTTTCATTCTCAGGATACGACGTGCTTCAAAATACATTGGTGATATACGGGTAACGGGTCCAAACGTACTACCAAAAATTGAGATTGCCTTTTGGTATTGAAGTAATTCCAAGACAATTTTTTTCTCTTAAAGATGTGAGTTCTGACCAGTTTGCCAGTATGAACGGAATGACTCTGGCTGAATGGTTAAGACTCACCTCAAAGACCCAGAAAGTTTCCAAGTGCTTTACTTGCTGAACGATTGCTGATAAGTAAAGGGTGAGTTGATAAGAAAGTTAAGAACTACAATAATTTATCTAAATGAACTAGAATTTAACTGCAGCAAATACAAGAATCAATGGATTATTATGTAGGGATCGAACAATTTCCAGTGCCCTCAGGGAAGTACTCCCCCACCCCCATCCCACCCCCATTCTCAGGGAAGGTATAAGGGTATGAGAAAACAAATAGCTTTCTCTCACCCTGGTTCTTACTTCCTTTCAAATTTAGTGTGGGAGAAAAGAAAATATATACACAAACGTCCCATCCCAAGTTACTGGATCAAAGGCTGACTTGAGATGGAAAACCCAGATGGGCAAATTGGCAAAGACCTGTCCCCAGATGTCCACTCCTGTCCTACTTCCACTGGTGCCAGCTCACACCCACTTAAGCTGGCATTCTCTTTCTTTGCCTCCACCCCCAGGAAAGATACACTCACCCTTCTAGAGAAAGAAGTATCAGAGAGACACTACAAGAATAATATTTCAGCAACATGTACCAGTGGGGAGAGGTAAGGGGAGAGGGCAACATAGGGATAAGGGATTAAAGGTACAAACTATTAGGTAGAAAATAAGCTACAAGGATATATTGTACAACACAGGGAATATAGCCAATATTTTATAATAACTATAAATAGAGTATAACCTTTAAAAATTGCAAATCACCATACTGTACACCTATATTATATCATATCGTACAGCAACTATACTTCAATTTAAAAAATCAAAAAATATATTTTAGCAGCATGTAGGTGGTTGCCTATAAAATTACATTTTCAGTGAACCTCTTAAGGATATGCCAAACAGATGACATCAAAAAAAGAAAATGGATCTTATATCCAGAAGTAAAAAGTATACCAACAAATTGGACATGCCAAATGCATTGTTTCTAAAGGTGCCCACTTGCACATGAAGTAACGTCCTTCTCCCGATTCATCTTCATTCACCAATTAATGAACTCTCCATATAGTAATAACAATTTAAGTTTAAGCAAAGAGTAAGTTGCTAAGAAACCAGTCTGTCTGCTTATTTTCCTCCTAGTCAACACTTTTGGAAAAAGAAGGAGAGATGAGGAGATTAGAGCTTTAAGAGATGGATGCGTAGAGCTCATTTTGAAACTTTTCTAATTATTACACCTCTAAGGGTTTTAAAAATCATTTTAAATTGTTTTGTCTCTTCCTAGTTGTTTTTTCTATATTTCAGTTCATTAAGCAAACAAAATAAATGCTTCAAAACTCGAATTATAATTTAAAGTATACTATTGTGTTCATGAAACACCGTGATGGAAGAGTTGAAATACATTCTTCCTACATATACAAGGTTTGTTTTCTTCAGCAGCCTGGGAGACTATACCTGCCTTCCCAGAAAATAAATATGCAAATAAATATGCAAATGCAATATGCATCACCCTTGCTCTTACAAAGTCTTCCAGGATAGAGGGCTTGTAACATGATCTATAATTGTCAGAACTCAAGGAAAAGTATTGAGCTACCAGATATACTGAAAGGACCCTATCACAGTTACCCCTATAACACAGTCACCCTGTGAATAGAAATTCTGCAGTGTGAGGATTTATGCAAAGGCAAAAAGCAGCGTTTGAGCCTCATCAGGGTCTGAGCACAGTACTCTCAGCACTCAGAAGGCAGTCAGTAAACACAAAGGGAAGGGTCGAAACGAGGGAGGCTTAATTGTTTCCATTCCTTACCATTCACTTTCTCAAAAAATTCTAATCAAATGGATCGCTCACTGCTGTCTTCTCCTAGCTTTACAAGTCACTAACAACATTTTGTTTCAGCATTTGGACAGGTAATGGGAAAACATAATTAAAGCAAATGGTAAGATCATGGAGCAAAGCCTTGGCCTCAATTTTGTCTGTTAACTGTATTACATTTTTATTGTGCAAATGAGCTATTGCTAAAAACCGTGAAAGCCTTACTAAAACATTTCTGGTAGTAAAATGTGATCAACATGCATTTGACGATAGCAAATATTTAAAACAAACTAACCAAAGAACCCATTCATCTGTACATTCCTTATAGCAGTAAACATAAATGATGTATCAGGAGAATGAGGTACATGTCTGAGGCGTGGATCTGTAAAGATACCCATGATCTAGAGTTAAGTAAGAAAAAAAATAATACCAAGTCTTAGAATAGTGTGACCTTGATCCAATCAATGCCAAAATAGCTGCTGTATAGTTTGGAAGTTTGTTTTTTGTTTTGTTTTTTTTTAAAGACCCAAAAGGATACTGTAACCTACTGCCAGCAGTGTTAACCTCAGGCCGGGGAGCAGACAGGGAAAGTAATGTGAGGGCGGCTTCTACCTGTTCTTTTCTATATACCTATACTGTTCGAATTTTTTACACCATGCCTTATTTTCAAATCTGATCATATGTGAAAGTGAGAAAAGATCATGATTTTTGAATTAGTCTTAAAATACGTAAATTTTCAGAGCAAAAAAAAAAAAAGCCATTAAAATTACTTACCTTGCTAGAATTAGACTTTTCTCCATTAGAGTCCATGCAATTTTATTTGATTTTATTAGCAATCTCTTTTAGAAGACCCTTGAGATCATTAAGCTTGAAAGGGGAAAAAATAAAACTGGTCTTAAGATCAATTTTCCAACTTTAAATTTTAAATGATGACTCTATGGCTCTTCTATGAAATAGATGTACTATATATAAAATAGGAAGTATGGTTCATGCCTGGAGTATGGCAGGCTCCAGGTGATATTTCAGACTCTGTCCATTACTAACTTTCTGAAATCATATCACAAGCAAATAATCATTAGCACCAATTAGGATTAGCTTTACTCAAATAAAAATCACTAGTGATTCCTCCATAGAAAGGATAGATTACAACGCAGAGAAGTAATATATAGAAATAAAAATGTTATATGTAACTAATAAAGTTATAAGGTACCAATAAAGTTTTGCTTTGATAAAAGTATAATATAATGAAAATAATGTGATACAATACTAATCAAGTTTTTGCAAGTAAAGTGTCTCCCCTCACACACACACACACACACACACACACAAACAGTATAAGAAGCAAAACAATTTAAGTAAAAAGCAGGATAAAATTATTTTCAATACATGCATATTTCACAAGTTTTTACACAAGATGCATGAAGGTCACTTTAAATTACAAGCTATACTTTTACACTTAATAAAAGCTGTAGACATAACACAATCTCTGTATGATTGGTTTCCAACTTGCTATATCACTCACTCAAGGAAAACTTTCTGTTTAACTTAGGCTTATTTCCAGTATTAACCTCTTCATTTAACTCTTTCTTTAAAAAGGACAAAAAGAAACCATAAGGGCTAACGGCTGCCTAAAATAAAGAAGGCATAGTAAGATTCCTACTTACAGACTTAAGGTCAATGTGAATAACTTTGTTTTCTGGTGTAAGAATGAGACGGAGAAATTTTTTTTCACTGGAGGGGCTTTGGAGAGATTTCTGTATTGGTTGACAGTAAAAGGACTTTAGTGTGACGTTTAGTAGGATTTAAGACACCAAGAGCTTGCTCCAGAAACAAGTGGCCAACCCTAAAATTCTCCTTGGATAGAAAGGAGAGACTTTTTGTTGTTCAGAAGAGAAGGGGTAGAGGAAGGGGGAGGGGATAAAAAGGGGAGAGAGGGCAGGGGAGCAGGAGAGAAGCAGGGAGAGAGGCAGTGAAATCCTGTGGGTGGTGGCCCATGTCTCAGTGTTGTGTGGTTTGAGGTTTCCCTGGGATCTGCCCAAATTCAACTAAAACCTGCAAAAGGCATGGTGTAGGTGGACTTCTTGCAGGAACCAACAAAGGGGTGGAGCTCCACAGACAGGGAGATGCAGAGGGGGCTGGACCCACAGGCACTCCTCTGAGGACCCCACAGAGCCCTGGCTCACACGTGTGTGTGGACAGCCACCAACTGGGACTCCAGTCATCTGTGACACCCTTGGCACCACGCCCACAACCGTCATGCTCAGGTCCACTGTCCCCACCAGAGGGTCGCCCCGCCGCACCCAGACACGCACTGGCTGGGAGGCCCCCCTGGCCCCTGGGAGTCAGTTCAGCTGCCCCAGTTCCTGGATCTCTGGCTGACCTCCGACCCAGGCCCCGCTCTGCCCCATCCCCTTGCTGCCATCCTGCCTATGTCCTGCGTGCCCCAGAGCAGGGGCAGTGGTAAGTCTTGCAGAAGCTTGAGCCCAGCCCCAAGTGTACTTTCCATCGGCTCCCTCCAAAGCCACCTTAGTGAACCCACAAGTAAAACAACTCAACACAACAAACAAAAATAGACTGTTTTCTCTACACACACACTTAGACAAGTCCCTGGCACCTCTATGCCCCAAACCAAACTGTTAAGCCCCTCTTATGTGGCCACTCTGACCGCTCAGAGGGATCTTTGAAAGGAATGTTCCCAGGTGTGTCCCCAGAGGCTTGCCCTGCACGGGAATAAAATCCAGCCCTAAAGAGGCCAGCAAGTTCCTGCCAAGGACGACCCAGCCTCCCCCTTCCTTCCTACTCGGTGTTCCCCTGGTCCACGCCACCTCTCTCCAGCTGCCCAGAACATTCCATGCATCTCTGGACTTAGGGCCTTCCCAGCTGCCGACCTTGCTCCCCGGTAATGCAGACACAGGCAGTCTGGGACATATGCCTGATATGGCTAAGAAAAGGGTTACCGCTATTGACTCCTACATAATTCAGCTGGAAAATGCTCCTACCCCCAAACCACTTAACAAGGGGTCCATTCATGAAATGTGGGGCCCATGTCTGCTTTGACAGCACTTAGCCCAATGCATGGCATATGGCAGGTGCTCAATAAGTATTACGAGCTGTGTAGCTTAGGTACCGATGCAGCAGACAATATATTTAAATATAAATATATGATGTAGAGAAAGTGAATAATCCTATAAGGCTTTATATTTCTTCTATATTACATATTATAGTCATCTAATATACATACTCAGTGTTAGAATACTATCCCCTATGCTTCCTTTCATGCATTCTAACATTTTTTAAATTTTTAAAAATATCCAGCATTTTTCTTTCCCCTCTTCACTGATTATAATCATGATATACATCCTGGCATGACTGTTTCTGTCCAGATACTCAACTCTAAGAACACAGGAGTCTTCCCCGCCCCTCAATTAAAAATCAGTACCAGTACATCAGGAGAGCAGCCGTAACGAGATATACTCCCGCGTGATGGCGTGTCTACAAAGATGGCTGCCACGTTTCTCCCTGTCCACGTGTCACTCCCACATCAAGAGGTGGAACGTGAACAGGGAGAGTCTACTGCTCCCCCACCTGGATCCCAGCCAGCCTGGGGCTGCTTTAATCAATAGATGCTGGTGGACGTGCTGTCATGCCAGGTCCAGGTCTCGCCTTTAGAAGCACTGGTGGCTTCTGCTTCTTCACACTTGGAAGCCAGTCCCTATGGAAAAAGGGGAACTGCCCCGAGACCCCCAAGCCTCATGGATCAGAGATCACGTGGAAGAGAGAGGCCATGAGGAGGACCACTGAGGTGCCAGATCCTGGCCTCACCGCCAGCTGAATCCAGCCCCGTAAACCCAGCTGAGACCACCTGAAGCAGAAGAACTGCCCGGCTGAGCCCTTCCGAAACCCCTGACCCAGAAAAGCAAGAGTGAAATAAAATGGTTGTTTGAAGCCACTAAAACGTGGGGTTGTAGGGGCTTCCTTGGTGGCGCAGTGGTTGAGAGTGCGCCTGCCGATGCAGGGGACACGGGTTCGTGCCCCGGTCCGGGAAGATCCCACATGCCGCGGAGCGGCTGGGCCCGTGAGCCGTGGCCGCTGAGCCTGCGCGTCCGGAGCCTGTGCTCCGCAACGGGAGAGGCCACAACAGTGAGAGGCCCGCATACCGCAAAAAAAAATAATAATAATAAAATTTAAAAAATAAAAAAATGTGGGGTTGTTTGTTGCACAGCAATAGGGAACTAAAGCAAACTGTGATGGAAACATTCGACTGTCAGCACAGAATGTACCGTTGCCCTGAGTGGTTGAGTCCTACATATGGAGCGAGTAGCTCCAGGGGAGGCAAGGGGAGGAGGGAAGAGAAGAGGGAAGGCAGAGGCGGGGTGGGGGTAAGTAGGAAGGTACCAGGCTGCAGTCCACCGCCCTGCACGAGGCCAGAGTTCAGGAAGGGAGGCCCATGGCAACACGGCCTCAGATCTTTTAAATGCTGCTGGTAACCAACACGTAAATACATACACGAGAAATTGTGAACCGAATACATGATCATCTTAGAGCTCTGAGAAGAGCACCTTTTGTTCATTCATTCAATGTTCCTTGAGGCCCTACTATAGGCAAGGAATCGGGTGCTGGAGACCCTGCCACCCCTGATGGCGTATCGTCAAGCCGTGGAACTGCACAGCCCTGGGGAGGGTATGTGACTCTGTCACCCAGGACGCCATCCCCAAAATGCCATGGATATCACCTCCTCCTCAGACCCTAACAGGGAGCCGACATTTATGAATCGATTGTCATTTCTGCTGAACCAAATCCTAATTTCCAGCTACCCAGCTCAGGGTGGAGGTGGGCATACTCCCTCTAAGTCTAATTCACGTGTGTATTCTCGCAGTCGCAATTCAAATGAAGTGGATGACAAATTAGAGTGGCAGCAAAGACTGGCATAGGGTCTCTAGGCTCCCAACCTGCTTTTCTGAGCCTTTCTGGTACTCCCTGCAAGCATCTTACACCTGACAGAAAAAGAAGGGGTCCTGGGGTAGACAGAGACAGTCGTGGAAATGGGACTGCAGGACTATTCCTGTGCGGGCTGGGAGTATCGGAGAAGCAATTCCATTCCAGCAGCCCGACTTTGTGCAGTGAATAAAGAAAGCTGAGTATAGAACAGGGTCACATCTATTTTTTTAAAACAATTAACTTCATCTATTTTTGTCACTGGCCTCTAGCTGAAAGCTCAAAGATAATGGAGATTTAAAAAAATAATTCCCAAACTATAAACAGAACTATACCTTTGTATCCAGCTGTCTAAAACGATGTCTCATTCTTCAAGGAAGTTAAAAAAAAGAGAGAGCGAGAACAGAGAGAGAGAGAGAGAGAAACAAAACGGGTTATTAGGCTCCATTTCGCCGTCTTTTAAAGCATAAAATACAGTTCATTTTCATCTTCAACTAAATCAACGTCACCTGCTTTTACCGCTTTTACTTTCTTCCTAATACCCAAGCGAAGCAGAATTCCACTCTCACCCCAGATGGAAGGACAGCAAATAGATGCTACCTTTGTTGATGGGGCAGTGGAAGATGACCTGTAAGGTCCGTTCCTTCCTTTCAAAACTAAGCTCTCCACGTCTAGGGATGGAGGAGAATGGAGGGCATCTGCTTTGTTACTCAAAGAGAAAAAGCATGCCTCACATCCCCTGCTCCCAATAGCTGTGTTGAACCTAACAAAGGGATTAGTTGTTCTTATGTTTACGCTTTCCTTGTTAGACTGAATTCTGAGGTGTGTTTGGAGCTCTCTGTAAGAGTGACTTCTGACCATTAACCCTGTTACCCCACTTTAAACATGAAGGGCACGCTCCAGGATGCCCTGCATCCCACATTCCTCATGGACCATCTAGGGAGACAGTGACTTAGCTAGTTCTATGGGATGTTTACAACAACGCCATGCGACTCATAAAGGGCGTTCAGAACTTCTCAGGGACAACTGTCTGTAAGAGATCAACCAAAGGGTTTGGCCCTCTTCTAATCGCTTGCTTCTTCCTCACAGGGATACACATGCAGACCCTGCAAGGTAACTTCTGTTCCCCACAATCCTTGGGTCTTCCTAGAATCCACCTCTGCAGCAGTGGCATAGGGACCCATGCTCTTGTCACCTGGTCCCACAGCCCTGCCCTTCAATCAGAAGGACAATCCGATGGCAGGTGGGTGGTTTTTGCCCTTCCTGAAAGGCTGACACACCCTTTTACGTGTGTCACCTTCAGTTGCCTGGGCCATATCCTTTTGGTGCCATTCCTCTCTGCCGCAAATTCCCGTTACAGAGTTTGCTCAGAGAAGCTGCCTGTGTTCTGCCAGCTTCTGTACACGAGGGGAGGCTCGCAGAGCAGGAATAACTGACTGACATACTCCTCTGATGTGTCGTGGGCTTTCGTGTTGATCTTGACAAGGTAATTTTCTTTCATGACACCCTCCCATGCCAGAGTCATGTTGTCTTCATTCTTGAAACCTTGAATAATGAGACAAAGAAAAACATTCAAGTTGCTTCCTTTGCCCCCTTTCCCGCCTAAATCGATACCTGCTAGGCATTTTGCCATGCTCTGGCACCAAGAGAAATAGATTTGTCCTGCACAGGCTGATATGACTAATGCTACTTACTGGTGAGAGCAGCAGACCCACGGAATATCAATGAAGGTCTTGGCAACAGTGAAGAATGGGAGCTTGCATGAAATAGGAACGCAATCTTCATTGCAACCAGAGATCCATCCACAGCCGGTCTGTGTGTCTTTGACTCAACAAAATCATTTCCCTAGTGAATTTGGTTCTCACATTTCTTATGTGTTCCTGATCCTTTTTGATGACATCAAAATACTACTCTGGGGGCTTCCCTGGTGGCGCAGTGGTTTAGAGTCCGCCTGCCGATGCAGGGGACACGGGTTCGTGCCCCGGTCCGGGAAGATCCCACACGCCGCGGAGCAGCTGGGCCCGTGAGCCATGGCCGCTGAGCCTGCACGTCCGGAGCCTGTACTCTGCAACGGGAGAGGCCACAGCAGCGAGAGGCCCGCGTACCGCAAAAAAAAAAAATACTACTCTGATCATTCAGGTGGATAATTACTGATGGATTGTCTATTCTCAACCTAACACGGGGGTAGAAAGTTTGGAGGAGAGGAAAATCATCCCTGGACCTCATTCCTACCCTCTTGAAATAGGCAGTCTGGGTGTAGACCTCAAGGCTAATTCTGATGTTTAGTTTTTTCCTCTCACCTAAGCCAGGTGTGCTGCAAAATTAGCCTGGGGAATGTTCCAGCAAGATTTTTAGTTCAATTTTTTTTTTTTTTACAGTGTCTTAACCTTTCAGATGGCAAGCAGACAAAGGAACAAATCAACCTGTCACCTGTGTTTCAGGTACTAGTGCAACGGACAGCAGTCCTCCACATGAATTCACGGGGAAAGAAAAGCACATACGTTCATGCAAGTGTCCACTTGGAATAAATGTATCTCGTGTTTACTTTTCAATGTGTTCATCTACATGTTAGAGTTTAGGAACTGTTTTAAGATCTTCCTAGATATAAAAAGAATTAATTGGGAGTCAAAGACATACAGAAGTGGCAGGATGGAAGCAACTCCTATATAGCAAATAAAGATTTATTTTTAAACGGTGGTTATTCACTTTAGAAAATAATTCCTAACGGAATTTCTTTCAAGTGGATTTTTCCTAGCAAAGTCATCTCCAGTGTTTTTTCCTCAAACTAAATGTGTGTAGAAGCCCGATAGGAGTACTTAATAATCAATGGAAAGGACAGGCGCTCCTGAATTCAGGTGGCTAAAGAGGAAGAAGGACCAATGACCCAATGTCCAGCCTCTCTCACCGTCAAGGAAATGCTGATTGAAACGATGACGGAGCACTGTGACAACCAAACTGGAAAATTAGCAGAGGCTAAAATAATGACTGTACTCTCTGTTGGAGAAGATGTAAACAAACAGGTTTCCCACATAATGGGAAAATCTGTAAATTGTTACAGCCTCAGGGAATGAGGGATGGGAAGGGGGGCAGACATATCAAAAGTACATACACTGTATCTAGAAATTTCTCTTCTAGAAAGAACTCAAAGGAAAATATCACTGATATGCTCAAAAATGAATACATAAAACTGTTTCTCATAGTGTTATATAGTAACAAAAGAGGAGAAACAATCCACGTGTTTAACAAGGGGTTGGTTAAATTGGGTACGGTATATCCATAGGCTGGAATATTCCACAGTTAAAAATTGTTATAAAGACGTCTATTTATGGCTATGGGAGAGGTTCTCTGGGAGATTATTAGTCAAATGAACAAATTAGATTTTGAATGTGTACGCACAGAGCAATCTAATTATCATACACCCACACAAGAATAATACAATGAATACCGATACATTATCAATATCTATCTCTGGATGGTGGGTTACATCTGCTCTTTGCTCTTTCTTAAATGTGCTTTTCTGTGTTTTTTGAACATTTTATAAATGAGCTTGGATTACTTCTTCAATCATGAAAAACAGCAAATTTTATAAAAATGCAATGACTGGGTAGCATATTTTTTACCATTACTTGAAGGTGTCACCAAGAAAGTACCAAAAATGGAAGTTTGGATTCTACCTTTTCTGAAAGTTATTTGAAAAATCTTGCATTTTCCTCTAAAGAAGAGCAATTTTAAGCTTAAACCCCATGATTGTCCTATCACTGGAGGCAAATGCAAAGTAAAGGTAGGAAATGAATTACCATGAGGAGACTCGACAACCACAGGATGCTGTGGTTCCGGAACTAGGCATCCCTAAGGAGAAACAAATGAGCAGGCGGTGACCAGGTCCCCCCAGAAGTCTAAAGGATCCTGTCCTGTGGTCTCCCGTTCTCCCTATTTCTTTATTCCTTCCTGAGACTAAGAACTGTTAGAAGAGAACATCCATGGCTCACTGTCTGTTTCCCCGATTGTTGTGAGAGCATCACTTTCCCAGGGGCCTACCAGGGACACAGGTGCAGATTAACACAGCCCATTTCTGACCTGTTTGCTTTCTCTAGTTGAAGCTCTTGTCCACTTGCTGGCCAGGTTGGGGGATTTGTTTTCATTTTTATGTTCTTTCTTGTACTTAACCGTTAAATAAGTTTGGGGGGAACGTAATGCATTTCGTTCTGCCTTCTCAACCCATCCTGAATCTGGAGGACTGATTCGTCCTTACCTATAACACCGAGTTTCCTGGTTCCATTGATCCTGGGCTGAACACAGTGTAACTTTGGAGAGTGGACCTTCATCCCATACGGCCCCTCTACCTACCCACCCCCAACTGGAATCCCACTAGTGATAGGGAATTCACTACCTCACAGGGTATCACGTCATTTCCAGACGGCACTAATGGTTAGACATTGCTTTGCCTTTATATTGCGTCAAATCTGCCTCCCCACAACTTTTATCCATCGTTTGTTTTTGTTCTCTGGAACGATTCAGGAAGAAGTATGAAACTTTTTGCCGGAGCCTCTAGTCAGCAATACGTTTCCTAAATTTCCTTTGCATTTGTCTCCAAATCTGTGGCATGGATTGGTCCCCTGAGCTCTCCCTCAGGTTCTGCAGACACTCACCCATGACACGGCTTCAAAACGGACTCAAAGATAGTCTGAGACACTTCATTACGCACCTCTGATCTTTGGGTGTGGCCTTTGAGTACCAATTCCAGGTCTCAACTTTCAGTTCCCATCCCAGATATAAAGACTTTTCATTCTTTTCGTTAGAAGTGACTCACTTTGTCCTCCATGGCAAAATGATGAGGGGAAAGACAGCAACTTATCCAAATTGTCAAAACACCTTTCTTCATTAGGAAAGCCATTTACATACGTGTGATAGCTAATGACATTCCCCAAACTGCCATTTAACGTCTTGAAATAATGCTGTTAAAAGAGTTGACGATGAGGATTCTTTAAACTGTGACACGAGATGGGGGTCGTTGGTACATTTACATTCTGAAAGCCAGACTTTAGGAGATCATGGCTCCAGGGATAACACAGAAGTAAGTTATGACTAATATTTAAGGTCATGTTCCTGAGTATCTCTCCTCCATTTTTCTGTGTAGTTAAGGAATCCCACAAAAAATGATGGTTCTTGGCAAGTTCCACCAATTATCATGTCTAGGTTAGTAAAGTTCGTATTTTTTACTTTCTGAATCATCAAAATATCGGGGATACACTAAAGGGACAGGAATGATTGGCCCAATACAGAACGTGAATCCCATGATGGTAGTCATTGACCATTTTACCAGGTGTAATAAAGAAAAGACCAGAGGGCAACACATAAGCGCACAGCCAGCAGCCCCAGGGAGACACAGCACAGTAAACAGTAGGAATAAGACACAGACAAAGCAGACAAGCTCTAACGCATCCGGACACAATTCAGTAAACTGGAGACAAGACCAGCCCAACGGTGTTCCTTTCATTGTTTGTACTGGATTCTCCCTTAGATTCTCCCTTCCCCAAATTGCCCCCAACACCCAGTTTTTTGCTATTTAACGGAGACTTTTCTTCTTACCCATAGTGATCCATTCGGGGGACACATCTCAAGATCCTGCCCCACTCTCCAAACCCTAAACTGACTGCTCTTCCCCGAGTCAGGAGAACGAACGTCAGGATCTGAGAAGCATCATTTTACATAGTGAGCTGAGGGTGTCTGCTGCTTGGCCCTGGGAGTTTCTTTGTTCACTTCCATCTTGAGGGAAATAAGTTCAATCAGCAAGAGGGTGTTTCACGATTTATGTGACCATTTCTTGCACTATCGTGTCTTCTGTCTGCATTTTTTCCTTCCCCTGGGACTCAGGATGTACACTGTGACACAGCAGGCAGAGGACGGGAGGCAGGAGACTGTGTGGGGCTAGAATCTGGCTGTGGGACATGGACCAGGGTCTTTCATTAGTCTCCCTGTAACCCTTGGCCCCCTGGACCCCTCCCACCTGTCCTCTGACCTCTGTAACTTTTCTCTCTGACCGCTCCTCACTCTCTGGGCCCCTCCCAGCATCTACGCCTTTGCCTGGTTAATTCCAACTCATCCTCTTAGGTCTCAGTTTCAATATCCCCTTCCTCCAGGAAGTCTCCCCTGACTCACTCTAGTCTGGGGTGTAAATGTCCACAATGTGGCTATCATGGCACCCTGCACATTCTCTAAATTCATGCTTCCTACACTTCTCTGTTAAGGCTTTCTCATTTTCTTTCTTCTCCTGAGATTATGAGCCCTGTTTGAGGGCAAGGTTAGCCGCTAGCACCATTTCCACAGTGCCTGGCTGCCGCATGGTGGGCGCCTGAGGCATATTTGTTGAATTAATGATCCCCAGGCCCCTTTCACAGAACTGAGAGTAGATGTGTGTAAAGAAATGAACGCCTCCTGTAATACTTTTACAGTTATTTCTCGTTCATGTGCACAGGTAGGGAAGGCCCCTCTTCATGCTTTGCTTGTCTTTCCCATGCACCGTATCCATCCATCCCTGCACTCCCTCCGTTTTTAAACCCAGATCTGCAGAAAATGTGGGGTGGGTTTTACAAAAATCTTCCAAAGACAATGGTGGCAGGAAATGAGGTTGGTAGGCTCTTGCTTTTGGAATTTATAAGAACTCAGTGATTTTCCTTTTTTATCACTCTATTTAGACATTTCATGAGAATGTTTTCATTGGTTCTTGGTGGTTGTCTAGAATCTAAGTGATCAGACTAACTGGATAGTTCATAAACACTGAGGCACCCACTTCTATCCCCGTTGCTGGAGGTCATTTTCTGGAAGCAAGCTGGTACTTTCCTAGGCCATCCGCATCTATCACAGATCCTGCTCAGAAAGGAAGTGCTCAGGAAAGGTTGTTTCAAGGAAGGAAAACACAGCAGATATTCCAATTGCTCATGAAACTGTATCATTTTAGAAAGTGGCAAAGAAAAAGCAGCAAAGGACTGAGAACGATCAAGAAGCTGTTTCTTGAAGGTCCACGCTCAGCTGTCTACGCTTTTGAGGCTCCGGAAAAGCACAGCAAATAGGGCTGTAGACGTACATAGGGTCAGCCTAGGTATCGAGCATTTCCCTATGGTGAATGCAGTTATAGCCATTATAGCTGAGAAATTTTTATTCTAAACTGTTCGAGGCATCAAAGATAATTCTGGACTGAGACATGTTTTCATTTCTAGTGTGTCAGATCTAGGTTTAACATGTCAGGTGAGTTAATGAGAGAGAAGCCCGCATGCACACCGCCCCCAGTGGCAAGGACTCAGCTCAGCTGTGATGCCTGGGTGGGGAGGGCGGGGAGAACCTTGCTTTCTCCCGATAGGCCAGCGTGGGAGCGGGACAGGGCGGGGGCGGGGGCGGGGGCTTGTGGGGGGAGGGCACTCTCCAGAGAGCAGCTCCTCCAGCTTGTTCAGGGGATGCCTGGTGTGATAAACGGCAAAACAGGGCCACAGATTCTGCCCACCCCGTGTGTAGGCTGCTCTCCCTTGAGGTGGGTGGGCCTGTGACTTGCTTTGACCAATAGAACGTGGCAGAAGTGATGTCATCTGACTTGCTGAGCCCAGGGCCTCAGAGGCTATGCAGCTTCTGCTTTTTGTGGGAGTCCAGGCTCCAACTGTGGGAGCCTGAGCTGGAGGAGACTGAGGCTCCCTGATGACAGCCCAGCCAACCCCACACATGTGAGCACACATGGACACTGGGACCCGCCAGCCCATAGCCTACCTGCCAACAGCCAGACACCACAAGGGGCAGAGACCAGCCCAGGACTGACCCATGGAGTCAGGGGCAGATAAACAGTGGTAGTTTTAGGGAACCAGATTTCAAAGGGTTGTTTCACAATAAGACACAACAGATCTGCTTAGAGACTCAGATCTACTTGTTTTTCTCAAGAATGGGACTGGGTATGGAAATCCCGCAGGTACCAGGGCTGGGTCCAACCTGCGTCACTAACTCTGCCTCCCTAGTCAGCACACGGGGACACTGCTGGGTGACCAGCAGCCCCTGAACTGACAGGGTTCCTGAGATGCAGGACTTGTAGTTTTACAATAGGGATGGTCCCCGGCAAACTGAGACAAGTCGGTCACCCTAAGTGGACATACAGAATGCAGGACGCTCAGCGCTAAGACGGGGACGTTCTGGGCAAACCGGGACAAGTCAGCCACCCTAGGCCCTCGGCACTTTTGCCATTGTGGGCCCCTTCCTGGATCAAGAAAATATGAAAAAGATATATGACTGGGTTGGTATAAGGACAAGTATATACCAATAGGTTTTCTGTCACCTAAGAGTTCTTTCTTTTTCTTCTGATTTTTAAAAGAAATGAAAAGAACTGTGTGGACCCCAAAGTGCCTGGGCCCCGTCGCTGTGCAGACGTCAGTCCTATGGCTGCACGCCTATCCACCCACCGGGAGATGGAGTGCCCAGCTTAAGTCTGAGGCTAGAAGACAAAGTGTACAAGCCAGTGGTGCCCTTTCCATCTTTTCCTTTGCATCCAGACATCCAGATGAATGAAAATAGGCCTCTCCCTCCCTTGTGCTGAATTCGGTTGAAACAAGTTTGGGGTGAGGGAGATCTGTGCAGCTCAGTGGCTCCAGGAAGGGGCGTTAAGTACACCTCGGGTCGTGGGGAAGAGAGCCAGATGTGTGCTCCCTGCAGCCAAAACGATGGGGACCCAGGTGTGACTGAGGGTCAGGGGTCAGAGATTCCGGCTCCCACGGCAGGGGCAAGGAGAGGGGCTAGGTGGGGATCCGTCTGCCCGGAGTTTGTCGGGGCTGAGGAGCTGGGTGACCACGTGAGAGGGAGAACAAACTCCACAGTCCCCAGCAGGGAGAGTCTGTGCAGAGTGCACCCCTGGAAACCAGAGGCTCCTGTGGGGCAGCGGCCCCCAGAGAGAGCATCGCCAAGTCCCGGGAGCTGTGGTTGGTGCGAGGGGGCAGGCAGGGCATGGCTGAAGGACCCGCCAAGCGCCCACACAGCAGAGGGTCAGTTTTAAGCTCGCACCAGGCCAGGAAGCACAGAGCCAGCCCAGGGCAGCGCCACCGTTGCTAAACAGCATTTCTGCTCTTTCCCCTCCCTTCTCCCTGTGCTCCAACCCGGAGAAGGTCAGGAACAGCAGCTGGTGAGTGAGTGGGAGGGAAGCGAATAAGAAAGAGAGAAAAGCCAGCAGCCCATCCTTCCCGACAACTCCACCGGCTGAGAGCGGCCTCAGGTAAGAGGAGTCTCCCCTCTGAATGACGATGAATGGACTGCTTAATCTATTGGACTGCAGGTCCTAATTTCTAAATTGAGACTGTTTTACCAAGTAAAGTCATCATAAGCTTTTCTAGTTCTCTAAGAACGACCAGGAAAGTCATGACCCCTGCTGGAATCAAAGGTAAGATCTCGCCCTGTCACAGCTCACCCTTCCCCCTCCCCATATCCTCAAGTCCGTTCTCCAGTAGGTCTGTGTCTTTATTCCTGTCTTACCCCTAGGTTCTTCATGACATTTTTTCTTAAATTCCATATATATGTGTTAGCATACGGTATTTGTCTTTCTCTTTCTGACTTACTTCACGCTGTGACAGGGTGAGAGAGTGGCATGGACATATATACACTACCAAACGTAAGGTAGATAGCTAGTGGGAAGCAGCCGCATGGCACAGGGATATCGGCTTGGTGCTTTGTGACCGCCTGGAGGGGTGGGATAGGGAGGGTGGGAGGGAGACGCAAGAGGGAAGAGATATGGGAACATATGTATATGTATAACTGATTCACTTTGCTATAAAGCAGAAACTAACACACCATTGTAAAGCAATTATACCCCAATAAAGATGTTAAAATAAAAAAAAAAGCTAAGATCTCCCAGAGAATAAATGTCACACAAGCAACAGAGAGCTTTTGACGCATCCCATGAATCCTGCTCGCTGAACATCCTATTTACATCATTATCATGTACATCCACAAGTGAGCCCCCTGGAATAAGGCTGTCCCGGCAGATCTAGAAGGCTTTCTTAATCTACTCTTTCAATGCATATATAAGTATCACTGAATCACTTTGCTGTCTAGCAGTAATTAACACAACATTGTAAATCAACCATACTTCAATAAAAAAATAAAATAAAACAGCTATGATGACACTACCATTAAAAAAAGAAAAGAAATAAAAACCTGTGGGCATGGACAACTGCTCTAAGTATTGTAAAGTCTACTAAAATATTAATATTGTGCTCTGTAAATTCAAAAAACAAAACTACTCTTTCTCTCGAGTAAGTCACTGGGGGGCTCGATGCCTGAACTTTACAGACAGACACCTGTGAGCACTGAAATAACTGTGACTAACCCTTCCTGTTGAGATGTGGACCCGACACGCTCCCCCAGAATGAATCCCTGCCTTTAAGCCCCAGCACAACGGATGAGCCACTCACAGCAGGCGGAAGACTCTGCGCTCCTCTCTTTGCAGCAGCAACGGAAGCATTTCTTGACCACCATGTAGAAGTAGGCGAAGACCACGAACGGGAAGGGAACGTTGAGACGGTTGCAGTATTCCTGCACCAGGAAGTACCTCTGGAACTTCCAGACCTGGTCGTTGTTCTCCTGGACGGTGCCCACGGTGTAGCTGGCGGGGGGTGGGGCGGGGAGAGAAGGTCAAGCCTCAGCTTTCCATAGGCCTGGCCATTTCATTGCCAAATATGGTGATATTGGTACCAAGCTCTCACTGCCATAGGAGAGAAGAATCTATGGTGGTATCGGGGCCTGAGCAACTCAGGCACCCTTCCGTTCATGCTGGGCCAAAACTGGGTCTGGCTTTTGTTATTTTGTTTTTTTTTTTTTTAATCACAAAAGACTGTTCAATGAACTTTAAAATGATTCCTGCCTGCGAGGGGGCAGGCAGGGCATGGCTGAAGGACCCGCCAAGCGCCCACACGGTAGAGGCGTGTTTCAAGACCTTTCAAGGGTTCCCTTTTTCCGTTAGTCCGGTATTGTGTTCGATACCCAGAGGCCCAACGTGGCGCCTCTCGGAGGAGTAAGTTGCCAACGTCACTGTGGGAGCTTAATTATAAACAACCTGGGAGAGCAGTTCGTTAATATTTATCAGGGACCTTAAAAATATTTATCCATTTGACCCACTGATTTTCCTTCTTGGAAATCTAACCTAAGAATAAGGAGATACTGAGAAAAGAAAATATAGAAATGGATATCACACATGGGTGTCTGCCACAGCATTGAGTAATAGCCGCTCCCACTTTCCACCCAGCAGCATTGAACAACCAAAATGTTCAACACTAAGAAAATATATCACAAGTTATGGCCAATCAATGTGATTACACGATGCAGCTGCCGTTAAAAAATACGTTTATGACTAACTTTTATATTTTGGGCAAATGCTTACATGTGAGTGAAAATAGTGAGGCTCAAACTTGTACTCACAACACAATCTCACTACGTAAACCACAGTTCACAGGGAGAAACGGATCCCATAACAAAGAACTAGGAAAATGTCTATTTATCCGGAAAACGTCTGACTATTCCACTAACTTACCTGTTACACATTAAACCAAGATTGTTGAGTAGCTAACACTTGTTACATACCAGACACTGTTCTAAGCCGTCTACTTGTATTAGCTGATTTATCTGCAAACAGCTCTCTGTAGAACGTTAAGTGCTATTATCATCTGTGAGTAACAGATCAAGAAACTGAGGCACAACAGGGGTAGGTAAATTGTCTGAGTCCCCCGACTGGCAGGTGGTGAAGCCAAAATTTGGACCCCGACATCCAGCCCAGTGCCCATTTGCTCTGTCAGTACACGATGCCACCTCAAGACGTGGAGCGTGAATGTTTTGAGCCGTGCTCCATGTCAAAAGGATCGGGTTGGACTACTTAGTGAAAGATAACTGTGAAGCATTTTACCATTTGTTGAAGTTCAATCATCTGAGACACTTTTATCGTTAACACCAGATCACTCCTTCAAAAGCCAAAGAAGCAGCAACAAACCCCTTAAAATTGCCTAACGGCAAATCCTGGCTGCAGATAGATTAAATTCTCCAAATTCTGGGTAAACACATCAGAGGCCAGAACTTCAGAGGCCAAACCTTGCAGGCAGAGACATGGGATACATCCGTCGTGAGACCTCACGCTTACCCCTCAGTGCACGGCAACCTGAGACTTAAATATCTTTAGCCAAGTGGGGATCATATACATGAGCAAAGCACTAGCCTACACAGATCACGGTTGTGGCTTTGCTTATAAGCTTGGTTCTGCTTATCTTGGCGTTTACTGATGAATCAGACCCCTCTGAGCTCTACACCAGGTCCTGGGGGCAGGGCAGGGCAGGCTTTCCCAGAAGGTGCCTCTTCAACTGGGTGTGGTCTTTAAAGCAAAGGGAATTCATGTTTGTTGAGTATCTACTATACGTAAACTCCTTTACTAGGCATGTTTGTTGAGTATCTACTATACGTAAACTCCTTTACTAGGCATGTTTGTTGAGTATCTACTATACGTAAACTCCTTTACTAGGCATTAAAACTGCTTCTTGACTGAGTCAAGTGTCAACTCTATGTGGTAGATTTTCTGGCTGAAAAGCAGACAGGACTGTGATGCATGAGACTGCAGCAAACTGAAGCTGGCAGTGAGCCTGCTGCTTCTTCCAAATGTAGGTCAGGTTGCTCTAAGACGAATACCAAGCATCATTATCTGTCCTCGCCAGTCCCTGCTGATTCTGTGTCTGCAAAGGACACTACAAGCTTCTGTCACTGCAATAAGAGAGGACGGCAGGCACGCCCAGGTTAATGAAGTCCAGGCAAAGAACGTGCCAGGAATCACGTTTTACTACATACTTTGGTCCAGAACAAGTATCACCATTCAAATGAGCCCCTAGGAGCATCTTAAAATCTTACGTATTTAGCCAAAAGTGGATCCTACTGACTGCCCCCTAAAACTCAACAGACACCCAAATTGCATCCATTTTAATGCATCGAATGTTGTTTGCTGAGGTTTTATCCAGAAGGAATTAATAGTTCCTGTTGAAGGGAGGAACACTCAGATGCTTAGAGCTGGGGAAGGTGTCTTCTCCCTCCCTTCCTTGGGAGCTTCGAGTGGAACTGTGGCCAAGAAGGGTCCTAGTGGGAAGAGATTCGCATTTTAGCTTAACTGGTTACTCAGAGGTAGTGAAAAATATCTGAAGTCTTCCAGGTCATCTAGAAAAGGAACTGGTAAACTGTGACCCAGGGGCCAAATCTAACACCCAACCTGTTCTGTAGGGCCCACGAGCAAAGAGGCAGGGATGGGTGCGGGGTCGCCGAGCACTGCTTCTTTCTGCACATCTGGCCAAAGCCAAGACCCTGGCTGGCCCCTGCAGAAAAAGCCACCAAGCCCTGGTCTGGAATGCACTTAGGCCAGTGCCCACAACAGGGGTTGGTGTTTGTATCATTCTTTTTTTTTTTTTTTTTTTTTTTTTTTGCAGTACGCGGGCCTCTCACTGTTGTGGTCTCTCCCATTGCAGAGCACAGGCTCCGGACGTGCAGGCTCAGCGGCCATGGCTCACGGGCCCAGCTGCTCCGTGGCATGTGGGATCCTCCTGGACCGGGGCACGAACCCGTGTACCCTGCATCGTCAGGCGGACTCTCAATCATTGCTCCACCAGGGAAGCCCTGTATCATTCTTCCTTTTGAAGAACTCCGCCTCCCCTCACTGCCCCATGTGCTCCTCTGGACAACCCAGCAGGCTCCGAGGCGCCTCCTGCTGGAACCTCTGCTTCCTCTGCACCTCAGGGTCCAGTGAGCAGAGCTCCTTTCCTGGGCAAACGGTAAAAGCCCTTATCCGCATCCCAGGGGGCGTGTGGGTGAACTGATTGATTACTGGACATTAATACCCAAAAGCCACTTTGCACAAATAACACATTTCCGGGGCTGCCATGCTGAGGTTTCTTTACTTACGTCCACCTGCCCCACAGAGCAGCAGGAATGAGCAAAATGTGACCTGGAGGCGAAATCCAACCCCAAACCTTCCAAATCGTTCTTTTTCTCTAGAGTCAGGTCCAGACTCGGCCAACAAGACATGAGGGTTCCCCAGGGAAGGCTTCCAGCTGCTCTGCTCAAATAATTTTAATGCTTTTGAGACATGGTTTTCCATTTCTATAGCAGACAGGCTGAGCTCTGGGGCCACGACATCCCCACCCCGCTCAGCAAACCCAAACATCCAGGGCAGCACACGGGCCAACTCTCGTGTTCAGGCTCTCGCCCACCCAGCTCTGATGGCTCTCACTGTCCCTGCCAGCCACTGGCCATCTAGTGTCTTCCCTGAGAGGAATTCTGCAAGGTCTCCTTTGACTTGACATCTCCCGTGATATCTAGTGCCCTCAGCTGCCCAGCTGGTGGGAGCTCTGTCCCCTAAGAGCAGCTGAGCACCTCAGATAAGCACGAGAGGAAGAGGAAGCAGGAGAGACAAACTCTCTGACACCCACTGACGGTGAAAATGTTACCAAGAGATAAATGTTTAGGATTCACATAGCCTTGTATGTGGATGAAATCCGGCAGTACGTTAAAAGAGTGCCTGACCAAAGAACAGATGGATGACTCCATATTAAGGGCATTTATGTGATTCATCATTTTCATAACACATCATAGATCAAAAAGACAAATACCATTTAAACTGTTTCTAGAAAGTCTCCTGGCAACATGCAGCATCCATTTCTGATTAGAAGAAATAAAGAAGAAGAAAAAGGAAGGAGCTTAATAAATAAGAAACAGGAGGAAACTTCCATGATATGATAAAAGGAAAAGAGAGGGGGAAAAAAAAAAAAGAATTCAGGAAGGAGACTTGTTCCAAAATAAGTGAGCAATACTTCATAGCCTTCCTGCATATCAAAAAGTAGTTATTGCAAAAACATAATAGAAAAACTATCTCACTCACAACCACAAATAGCTAGAAAAAAAAAATGGAACAAAAAATCGGCCACATCCACGTGAATACAGCCATAAAAGTTTACTGGGAAACTATACGTATTTGAATAAATGGAGAATCACGCCATTTTTTCTGGCATGTTTTAAAGACGTCAGCTTCCCCTAAATGGCTCTACAAAGTTAACATCATCAGAATAAAATTCATTAAAGAAATTTTTTGGAAGAGGGAAGAAAAAAGGATTGCAGAAGATGAGCCTTAGGCTCTCCACATGATTAAATATATAAGAAAAGCCAGGGAAGTTCTGAGTAAGAATAATGAAGGGCACCCATACAACAGATGTTAAAATGATTTTGAAAAATCAGTAATTAAAGCCATTTGGTAGTAAAAACCAAAATAGAAAGACTGATGAACAGAACAGAATGAAAAGTCTGCAAAAAATTCACAAAGGAAAAGTCGATGTTAAAACAACGGCAGAATTTTAGAAGAAACTGAAATACGAGAAACTTGCCAGCTAGAATGCAATCAGGGAAACCCCTCTTCCAAGCTTTCCACAGATTTCATACATTTTTCCATCTGCCATTCCTTCCCAGACACTGCAGCAGTATCCAGTGAACCTTGATGACCCTGACTTTTTGCACCCACTCAGTGCCCCAGCGGGCGCGTTAAAACGTTCCGCACATCCTGGCTCCCCTCGCGCTCTGCAGCACCAAAAAAACATCGACGCTAACAGTAAGAGACAGCCAGCGATTCCACTGCACTGGTTTTGAAATGCTAACTGTTGAGCGTGTTTCTGTCAAAGTAACACAACTAAGATTGTGCCGTTGCCTGTGTAAAGACCCATGAAATCTCCCTTCACCTGCAGGGAAAAGTCCACATTCTTTAACACGGCATAAGGGACACCCCATAACCCAGCCCCTGCCGACCTTCCCCCATCCGCAGTCTCTAGTTCTCCCCAGAACAGCTTTATCTCCTCTGCTTCTCTCCCTCTCCAAACAATGCTCACAGGGTCCTCTGAGCAAATGTCTCCTCCATTCGCTGCTGCCCACCCCCAAGATCTGTCACCATTAATAACCCCGACTCTGCACCGGAGTCCCTTGTGAATAGGTTTCTCGTGCCGCTCGTATCGTACTGTATCTTTTCACATCATCTTATATTACTGTCCATGTGCCCATCTCCCGCTCAGAGAGCAGAGCCTTTAACCTCTCTCTGCCTCCAACTCCTCATTTATGAATGATTATAAAGCCACACCTACACGATGACTAATTAAATGAGGCTGCACATGTGAAGCACCTGGATGTGCCTAGCACAGGAAAGTATCAATATTAGCTATTGTTATTGTTACAACTATCTGCTCTCTTTTTCTTCTTTTCATCCCATTTCAGTAGCCTGCCTGGGACTGGTGAAGTCACCGGAACGTTTCATCTGTACCAGGAGATGTTTTCTTTTGTCTACTTTTCTACATATTCATAATGCACATATATTATTCCTAAGATTAAAAAAATATTTTATTCTTAGAAATTATCTTAGACGGGGCATGTCTGATGAGTCCTTTCCAGCAGAAATGCCGTGGGTGAATTTATCTTCGGGACACGGTGCCTGAAAGCATTAACAGCTCCGTGTTAAGACGACCCCGAGTCATCTACTGACCTCAAGATCACTTCGTGCCTCTGATAAGCCACATAGGGCCTGTGATCGATAATTTTAATGTGGAATCATTGCAGATGTTTACACCCATTTATTTTCCCTGCTGAGTAACATCTAGAGAGCATTCCAATATTGCTTTAAAATTCCCAAGTGTACATTTATGCTACAGTTCAAAAGGTTGCCACTGTGCACAGTTAAGCTCTCACATGAACATTCTGATGCGGTGCCAGACGGGGGTCACAGCCCGGAGCTGTCGGCTTGGAGTGAACCCGGAAGATCCATCACAACCATCAGAAACAGTGTCCTGACGAGTCAGCTCAAGGATGGCAAGGGGGCTACCCCAGCTGCTCAGACCGGTATTAACAGATAAAGGGCCTCTCCCTTAGCCCAAGAGGAATCTAAGGATCCCCCAAGGGAAGGGGAGCTCCCCAGCAGTCACACTTACACACTGAATGAGGCAACAGCGGGGTGTGGCCCAACGGCTCGGGCCTCGCAGGGAACAGACTCAAGTTCAAGCCTCAAGTGCACACAGGCAAGACAGACGGCAGTGCGGCCAGGGCCACAGACGCTGAGCTGCCCGACTTCCACTTCCTCAACCTGAAAATTGCAGGCCGGACTCCTGTCCCTCTCAGCTCCAAATTCTATCATTTTATGATTGTCATGGGGATAATGAATTACAAACTGGCATGGTCCTTAAGAAGGGCTTTGGTGAACAGCTCACAGCACACAGACTCGGGAGAGCTCTAAGCACTCCGCTTCCTGAGATCTACTGAATTCGTGTAGCTCAAAGGCCATCGCATTGGGAGCTGTCGGCCCTTCTGTTTAATTTTTGTAGATATTATATTAATGGTCAGTTTTTACAGGGACTACCCAATGTTTGATGTACAGGTTGACAGGATAGGTTATCACTATAAAATAGGACCCCAAATCATCGCATTCCCTCCCCACTCTTGCTTCGAGTTTGGGAATCGGTCCTCCCTTCTCTGCCCTCACGTGGATACACAACCACCCGTCTCTGCCACTTCTCTCTGCAAGCTCAGACTCGGGGACCTCTGGCAGCCTCTGACATGGTCCAGCCTCCCGTAAGCAGTATAGGCGTCTGGATTCCTGAGTCCTTCCCAGGCCCCACTTTAGGGGCGGTGATGGAGTTGGGGGTGGGGTGCATATTCCCTCTTTAAGGCTGAGTGGGACAAAGGGCCACATGATCTCCATGGCCCAGGCACCTGGCACAGAACCGATGTTATACATGTATGTGATGAACCCCTCACTGGTCTGACATTCACCATTGACACTACTTGGTGAATAACAGACCAGGAAGCTATCCCCCTAACTAAAACTGAAAAATGAACTAAAAGCAGAAAGAATCCTGTTCTTCTCATTCATGGAAAGGGCCAGGTGCTGAGACGGACACAATCTCCACTCTCCAGAGTGGAAGAAGAGGAAGAAGAGGAAGCTACCACGGTCTGGAAGAAGAGGAAGCTACCACGGTGAAGGGGGCCCACGGGGTCTCTATGCACAGTGGGGAGGGCACGAGGACCACTCGGGCGAAGGATGCTGCTGGACTCCTTAGAGAGCAAGAGGAACGGGGAGGAGACGGTCAAGGTAGAACGGGTAATGCCGACAGAGGGGTGACATTTGCGAAAGTGTCAGGCACGACAGATCACCCTGTTTAGGGATGGACAGGTGGGATGCCTGTCAGGGACAGGTAGCAGGGGTGAAGCCTGAAGGTGCTTTCAAAGCCCAGGTCGATGGCCTTGGAGGAAGCTGAGGAGGCTGAAATTTACCTTGAACACTATGGGGAAATACTGAAATCCTTCCAGAATTTTAAGCAGAGAAGTGACATTTTAGAAACACCACCATGGCCACGGTGTAGAAGCTGGTATAGAGGAGGACGTCGCTGTACACCTGAAGACCAGATGACCACTCATGGCTCAGCCCCTTGGATGCGTGATGTCCCCAAAGGCACATGTCCCCCCACCCAGCCTCACTCAACGGGAGGCCACTGACCGACAAAGAAAGATGACCCTCGTCTACAATCCTGGTGCCCCTCAGGACTCTATACGTCAGCTATCTTCTGATTCTTTTTTTCTAAATTATGGAAGTAATATATGATCATTGTGTTGAGTGAAATATATACTTGCCTTTTAAAAATTTCTTGTTTTTTACTGTCCGAAAATAAGATTTTGCCATAAATATAAGGCTGCACTGAGCTTCTTATATTTAACAAAACGTCATCCTTCCAAGTCAATAAACATAAATCTCAGCTTTTCTTTTTAAGGGCTGCATAATGTTCCATGGTACGGATACGACATGCCTTGCTTTACCATCCCTTTATTGATAGGCATCAAACAATGATCTAATAAATGTTTTTTGCCTCGATATCTTTAGGAAAGATTCCCAGACATGAAGGAGTTGGGCCAAAGGTTTGCATATTTTTTAATAGCTATTTTCAGATCACTTTCCCAAAAGTGGGAGACAATTCACATTCCCAGAGCAGTGCCCATTTCCCAGCATCATCTCCAGCACTTCTTATGATGTCTCTTCACCTGATGGATCCTAAACCAACACCTCGTTGTTGGTTTCAGCTGACCTTTCCCACCCATGAGGTTGAGCCCCTTCCCCTACAGTTAGTGGCCATTTGAATTTCTCTGAATTGCATTCCTCTGCCCATTTTCTACTGGCTCATCTTTCTCTCACCGATTTGCAGGAGCTCTTTCTATAGTAAGAATGAGAAGCCTTTGTTCACCTTAGGCAAACATTGCGCCCAGTCTATCATTTATCACATGACTTCATCTGAGGTATCCTGTTTAACGAAATTAAATGTGTTTTTCTTGTCCTTCACAGTTTCTCAGTTTCTGGTTTCAACTACAGTTTTTCTTTCACTCCAAAGTTTAACAAGTAATTTTTTTTAATTTGTATTTTGTTTCTAAACTGCTTGCCTGTCTATGCCAGGATTCATGTACCCAGAATAACCTCACATCAACAGCATAAAATTAAGGTACCCCCACTGTACCCACCACATGGGGTTCTTTGAAACGCTCCTAAGAAAGACAAAGGGGCAAGATAAACATGATTTTCTAAATGGATTACAGAGAATGGCCAAAAGCAAAAAAAAATGTGTCAGTCGCCATCGTGTTCTCACGCCAACCTCATTAGACATGAGCCCCAAAGGACGGTCACTCTCCTGACTCTGCTCTCTTGATTTGTACTTAAACTAAATATTTTAAAGCAGCAGCTAACTAAAAGCTGAGTCCCTTAAGCCCTAGAATCCATCCCACGGAAAACGAGAACCTGGGAGCCGAGCTGAGCCACAGTCATTGCCAGGCCAGCATCTCGGCGCTCCGGGGACGTTGCTAAATGGACACTAAACATGCAGTCTGAACGTGCTGGAGGGGGTTACAGGCACCTGTCTTTGGGGTCCAAAAACTTATGTTACAGCTTATAGGACTCGCTATATCTTCATATAGTCCCTTCAAGACCTCTCCCCGCCCCAGACCACCAATCCCCTATCAGAAGACCTCTATCATAAGCTCCTCGAGGGTGGACCTTTGCGGCCTCACTCCCGGTTCCCCCAGCCCCGCCTGGCACGGGGCCCGGCCCGGCGCGGACCCCCAGCCGGCACGTGGCCAAGCACATACCCGAACATGGCGACCAGCAGGTTGACCAGCAGGATGTTGGTGGAGAGCATGTAGATGCACACCAGGGGGATGGTGATCCACTCGGGGAAGCGGGGCAAGTTGTGCTCGTCCAGCTCCACGCACAGGGGCTTGGACTCATTCCCCGTGAAGGTGCAGTGGGAGAAGTCGTACGTGGTACCTGAGGATGTAACAACAGACAGGCGATGTGAGGACCCTCTGGAGGGGGCAGCGCTAAGGCACCACAAAGGTGTGATGATCATGCAACGTGCTGGGCATTGTTCCAAGGCACTCTATCGTGGGTAAGCCTCAGAATCAGGCGTCCATCTACTCACTAAGTATTGACTGAATAATAGTGCATTGAAATAATGCCATTTGCAGCAATAGGGATGGACCTAGAGATTGTCATACTGAGTGAAGTAAGTTAAAAAGAGAAAGACAAATATCATATGATATTGCTTATACTTGGAACCAAAAAATAACGGTACAAATGAACTTATTTACAAAACAGAAATAAAGTCACAGATGTAGAAAACAAACTTATGGTTACCAGAGGGAAATGGAGGAATACCTTAGGACTGACATATACACACTACTATATATAAAATAGTTAACTAATAAGGACCTACTGTATACCACAGAGAACTCTACTCAATACTATGTAATGACCAATCTAAAAAAGAGTGAACATACGTATAACTGATTTACTTTACTGTACACCTGAAACTAACATAACATTGTAAATCAACTAGACTTCAATAAAAAATTTTTAAGTATTTATTGAGCAGCTACTATAAGCCAGGACTTCACTAGGATGGAAGATAAAAAGGAAGGCAAGGTAAACATGGTCTTTGCCCTCAGGGAGCTTCCAACACCTTTGGAAGAATAGGCAGATGACTGATCACACAAGTTGAACATTTCAGCCCCTGAGAAGTGCTAAGAAGGACACGTACAGTGTGCTCCGTGGGCACAAACTGAGGCACCTCATCTGAGAACGGTTCCACAGGAAGGAAGCGTCTCTGAACTGAGGACAGAAGGATGAGTAGGAGCCAGCTAAATGAATGGGGAGAGATGGGGTGCCCAGAGCATCTGGAGAGGGAACAGCACGTGCAAAGGCCCTGTGGTAGGGGGACTGGAAAGGTCTGTTGAAATGAGAGAACAGGATGTGCAGTTAGCATGTTAACATTTTTATCTTTATACTAAAAGCAACAGATAGCCGTTAGACTGCTTGACGCAGAGGTGTGACACATCAGATTCTCTTTATTCAAGGATCCCTCTGGCTGCAGCACAGATCGCAAGGAGCCAGAGGGAGACGTGAGGAGGTTCTGCCTAAGAGCCACGTGGGAAGGGGATGAGGATGGCTTAGGGTAGTGGTGGTGGGGATGGTAAAAAGTGGCTGGATTTCAAAGACCTTTAGGGGATAAAATCAACAAAACTAGCTGATGAACTGGAGGTGGGGGAGGAAGTCATAGGAGGCGTCAAGGACGTGACATCGAGGCTTCTGCTTTGCACATCTGTGCGACCGGTGGTGACAGATCCTAGAATGGGGACTTGCAGAAGCTCTGAGTCTGGAAGGGAGGATGGAGAGGTGTGTCTGGGAATCTCAGAGAAGGCAATGGACGTGAGTGGCTGGCCCTCTGGGAGTCGCTCCGGGCTACAGACCCTCATCTGAGCGTGTGAGTTTGAGTTTAGTCCTGCCGGTCGGTGAGACGCCCAGCAGAAAAGTCGGTGCTACACCCATTTTTACCTGCAATGGAGCTGAGAGGCAGAGACGCGAAGCTGCGTCCCAGGGCACACAGCACACACGTGGCTGGACCAGGATTTGAACCCCACCTGCCACTGGCTCTTTAGGTTAGTTACTGTGAGCTGTCCCTCACAGGACTAAAACCACGGACACGTAAGGTTGCCGTGAGGACAACACACACTCCCTTTTATGTAAAATGGTAAGTACAGTGTGCAGACGGGAAATCATAACAACAAGGTGCCTTCCCATCATTGCACGGAAAAGAGCTGTTTCTAAGGTCTTGGAAGAGGCTGCAGCAAAAGAGGCCAGAAGGACCACACGAGGCCACGGAGCTAATTGAGGAAACACCAAGGAGCTGCGAAACAAGAGCACAGGGCCAGGCAAACATCGGGGTGGGTTTCCCGTGGCAGGCACAACATGACAAGCTCAGGCTACTGTCAGCATCACAGAGATGCTTTAGACAGTTTATCCAAAACGCACACCAGTTTGCACATGCCCGACACTTTCCTTATGTCAACTGGGTGTGGCCAAATCCATGCCATCTCTGCCACCATTAACCTGCCTCCGAAAGACAGCTGGCAGAAGGCTAATGCTGGAAGTTTAAATTCCAGGTTGCAGTGCAACATTTTTCAATATTGCACTTTTTGAAATAAATGAGCACCCCGTCACTGTTGTATAGGACAGACTCGCAACACTCGTTTCTAAACCAGTGAGGCTCCTTGCTTTCATCGGCCACGTTGCTGTTGGAAATATGAGAAACACTCTTTTTAAAAAGGTTTAAAAATTGCAGGCTGACATGTTGGGAACAAGCTTACAAGGTGGACGTAAGATCCCGCTCAGGAGAAAGAAATGGCTTTGAGGGTTAGCGTCCCCTGCCTGGTGTTGGCCAGATCCCAGCCGCCTCTGCTCCTAAGACAGTCCCCAGGGTCAGAGTGGGGAGCCTCAGAGGCTGGTTCTAGAAGCATCTGCCGCCTCCCAGCTGTCCCCCGCCCGGGCCACGTCAGGCTTACTGTCCACGTCGCTGGGCACTTGGCCGAACATGGCCAGGTAGGGCTCATAGATGACCGAGCGGAAGATCCACCTCCAGCGATGCTCATTCTGCCTGAGGATCCCTTGCCTGGCCACGCCGAAGGCCACCATCCACACGGCAAAGAGGAACAGGAAGAAGAACACGTCTATCAGCTGTCACGGGAGGACACGAGAGTGGAGTCAGGACTGCACCAGGGCGGCTTGTCCCCTCCGCTGACCACGGAGAAGGACAGAGGCTCTGGGACCCTGGAACCTAAGGTGCCCAGCATTTGATCACTGATTTTTAAAAATGGCCATCATCACCCTTGGGGCTCGGGGCATCTCCTTCCCGGCACTAAAACTGATGGATGCATCTTTCCTTGCAGGTCCCCAAACCAGCGCAGCAGCAGAGACTTTCTGAATGAGACCAGCCTGGGAGCAGAAGAGGGATCCAACTCTGGACCCCCCTCCTCCTCTCCGGCTCACGTTCTGCAGACCCCTAAGCTATTGCCTTAGTTTTTTTTTTTTCTTAAGGAAAATAAAAGCTCTCCTTTTTAGACAAGAAGGCACCGTTTTATCTTTTTTAATGTTTTGCACACATAGCATGACTTCATGGTGACTTGATGCCCCAGATATGCTTTGAATTAAAACCACAAACTCAAGAAGCTCAGCATTGGAAAGGAACCCCCAGATGAGCTCATCCAAACGCCCATCTGATTTAAAGACAGAAACACGGGAGGTTTGGGTCACGTGGAAAACAAGCTGAGAGAAGCAACATCGTCAGTGTGTATCTTTCTGTTATTTGTCCCCATGGAACGGGGCTGGCAGTGCTTTCCCGAAGTCTGTATCGCATGGTTGTAAGATTAAAGTTCCAGTCCACGCTATGCTTCTAGCTCACTGCATGTCTCCAGACAAACATATTAACCTTCTTGAACCTGACTGTCCACATCTGTAAAATGGGTATAAAAGTCCCTCTCCCGCCTAGGCTCCTAGTGAGTTGGTAAGACTCAAGTGAAAGCACTTGGAAACATGTAAAATCTAGAGATCTTTCTTAGCAACGCACTGAGTCACACTGTTGGCTCCTAACAGCCATCTTTTGTTAAATTTTAACCTGGAAGAGGGGTCCCTGATGAAGACACATCAAGAAAGTAAACCCTACTGATTGTGAAATGCAGCCATCACTCTATACACAAAAGCCTCCTCTCAACGATGAAAGGAACGCTGGATGCAGTTAGAAGAAGGACAACTAACTGCAAATATTCTTCATTCTTACCATCCTCTGCAACATGATAATCTTGGGTCCTAGATTCCTGCTGACCGTGAAAATGTGAATCAACCTGAGCGTGAATATAATGTAATCCAGGCAAAAAATCACTCGTCCGGAGTACAGCGAGGTTTTGTTAGAAGGGTAAAGCCTGTGGAAAGAAGAGGAAAGGAGCTGTGAGGTGCTGACAAAAGATTTCAAAGTTTCGCTTTTTATCATTTTTATTTATTTCTGGATTGTATTTGCTAATTTTTTTAAATTTTATTGAAGTACAGTTGATTTACAATCAAAGTTTTGCTTTTAAAAATAACCAAACGTGAAGAAACAGCCAAAAGCCTGGGAACTGAGAGTAAGTGGAAATAGACCAGGGACATCACCGGCCCATCAGCCACTGAAAACCAAAGGCCACGTCTACTGCCCTCGTGGACTCCAGGAGAGGCGGGACACTTTAGTCCTTCATCCCAAATACTCCTGCAGGACCCAGTCCCGACATCGCTAACTTCCTGGCTCACGGGCCTCTACGATGACCCCGGCCACGTGGGACTTGACCCTGCCAGGTTCCCCCCAGTGAAACTTACCTCGTTTGCACCAGATCATCTGATTAGCTAACCACCTGCTGGCGCGTTCATTGAAAGCCATATGTGCTTTCTAACTGGAATGCTCTAGCAATCACATCCAACCGTGATTCAAAGGCTGGGCCTTTGAAAGAGACCTACTGCATAGCACAGGAAACTCTGCTCAATGTTATGTGGCAGCCTGGATGGGAGGGGAGTTTGGGGGAGAATGGATACATGTATATGTATGGCTGCGTCGGTCTGCTGGGCGCCTGAAACTATCACAACATTGTTAATCGGCTATACTCCAATATAAAATTAAAAAACTTAAAAAAATAATGCTGGGCCTTTAACCCAAGCAGAAAGGGAGGGTTTTTTTGGAGGAGGAAATTGAGCTCTTACCCCGTTCTTACTGTAGAGCGAGCACTCACTGTAAAGCATCTCGTTCTGGGGAGGTGTGAATATTAATGGTCAGGCTTCTCTGCTCCAATAGACCACGAGCTTCACCTTGAAGCTATTTGGGAAAGGCGGGCCGGAAAGGAGCATGGCTGGACAAGGTGGGCCAAGGTCTGTATGCACCCCAATTCCCCTATCACGGGGCGTCATGTTGCTTTTTGCCTTCAACCGTACTTTTCAACTGGTTTTTCTAATCCTCAGGGATTGAGGAACTCTTGTAGCTGGGAGGGCAGTCTCCAGAACCAACATTTAAGTTGAAGTTAAGTGTATGTTAGAAGATTATATGGCCCCAAACGAAAACACTGTGTTATATTTGACACCCTCATCGTTCTCTCCTCGATTTCTAATTCTCTCCCCAAATTCTATAAGCACAAAGAGAAAAACCATGAAGAACCCTTTTTCAATTACAGATCACCAGGAGGGGGGAAGAGAGGAGACCCAGCTTTATGCCAACCAAGCTGTGTCTCTAAGAGGCAGAGACAATGGGCGTTTGTAATAATCTCTAAATGGGGGCAGGGAGGGCACATGGCAACAGGGCAGCCCCAGCCTGGCTCAGCCTCGGGCCATGTGATGGGAAGAACCGGCACCGTTGCAGTAAGAAAACATTTTTTAAAAGGAATAGCAGCCTCTTTTCTGAATGGAATTCCAGAGATAGGCTATATTCATAAAATAACGGGACCATAGTTCATCCTCTCTCTCTTATCTTGGGCTTGAAACGTCTTTCCTCCGCCTTTCCACCCAAGAGAATCCCAAAACACCTGAAACTTGAAAACATGGTGAGGACTACTTACCGAAATACGATCCCTGCTATGAAATAAAAGAGCCCAAGTGTATCCATGATGTTCCACAGGTCGGTAAAATAATTCACCCCATTCATGTACCACTGCAGCACAGAGAGGGACAGAGAGAGGACACAGCAGCTTGGAAACATCAACTGCTTCCGGATTTATTCTTGCTCACAGATTTCTTTCCATATCCTTTTTGAGCCCATGATGTGCCAAGTACGCCCTGCAACTGCCCTGTGCTGTTCCAGGGGGATTGGAAAGTAGGTTGCATGCTTGCTGTGCTGTTATTCATGTGTTGCTAACAAAGTCAAGATAAAAAGACTCGTGGATCCCAACTGTTTTTTTTTTTTTTTTATGTTTATTAACCTTTTCAAACCACATGTATGCTTCTTTTTTTTGCGGTACGAGGGCCTCTCACTGTCGTGGCCTCTCCCGTTGCGAAGCACAGGCTCCAGACGCGCAGGCTCAGCGGCCATGGCTCACGGGCCCAGCCGCTCCGCGGCATGTGGGATCCTCCCGAACCAGGGCACGAACCCGCATCCCCTGCATCGGCTGGCGGACTCTCAACCACTGAGCCACCAGGGAAGCCCCCAACTGTTTTTAAAGAGAAACCTGCAGACAGTGAGTACAACCTGTGTGGGCAAAGGTGGAACGCCCCTCCCCATGGCTGCCACGTACAGTGGTGTAGGCTGTGCACTGCACAACTCTAGAGGGTGTTATCCATACTGCCGTCATCACAGATTTGTGTGTTTACTGTAAAAATTTTCTGGCACATGGCAATAAAGCATCTTATTAAAGAAACTTTTTTAAAAGTTTTAAAAACTTTTTTGCTTTTTGCACACAGGTGCTATGTGTGGCAGCTAGGAGGACAGACCTGGTCACAGAAATGACCGACAGGAAGAGTGTGCCACAAATCAAGAGTGATCCTTCCATCATGATTTGTATATATCGGTCATGATTTCTCAGAAGAAAGCATGTCAGGAAAACACTGAAAGAGGGATAAGATTAACCATTAGAAGGCTGCATCTGGACAGCCTCTCTGGCAATGCATACGCTGGATTTGAGGGATTCCAGGGTGGTCATCTAACCCTTTCATTCATCCATCCACTCAAAACATATTTACTGAGAATTCACGGGATTGCAAACACCTGTGCTGGGCTCCTGGGACACAGAGACACCATCGGATTGGGGGTGATGTCGACACTCAAGGAATCTACTGGCCCACAGCAAAGACAGACGTTAAACATGTTTAAAATGAAACGTGATAAGGGTTGGAAGGGAGGTAAGATCAAAGGTCCAAGTGAGCTCAGATAAGGAAACCACCAGACTTGTGCACGGCAGGAAAACAACAGCAAAGATGTGTCATCAAAGGAACGTGCACTTTTCAAATCTACTAAATGAACCACCAACATGGGTCCACCTGCTGTTAAGATATCTTACTTCCTATTCTGCACCTGAAACCAAGGCCTAAGAAAAAGCAGCAAAGGAACTTGCCCTTAGGCAGAAAGCCAGCAAGTGATGGGTCTTAGGGCTCTGAAATGTGGTTTCCTCTCTCCAGCATCACCCTGCTTCTTTAGAACCCCCCCCCACACACAGAGATCCCACAATCTTAGACTTGGATTTAAGAAACATCATCGGTTTCTCAACAAGTATTTCTTTTCACTCATTTATAAATGCAAACAGCAACTTTAGTGGACAAAGGGGTGAGGGTGTTATGAAATCAAGTACCAAGGAAATATTAAAATCCCCCAGGTGTGAGCAGCCCAATTTGACCATGTTCTCCTGTGGGATGGCTGAACTCCTGGGCTCAGAAATCCAGTCAGGATTCCTAACTGCCCATTTGGGTGGTCCCAGTGAAACTGATCACCACCCACCAAGAGCCATTTGCAAGATGAGGGTAGTTGGGACAAGCTCTACCTGCCACCTGCTTCCCTCTTTGAAACCCTGGCCTGAGGGGCAGGTAGGCACAGGGCAACAGGGCAGCCCCAGCCTGGCTCAGCCTCGGGCCACATGACAGGAAGAACCGTAAGTAGATCCAGTCTGAGGTTGGGAAGCACGGTTGCAGTAAGAAGACATTTTGAAAAAGGAATAGCCGCCTCTTTTCTGAATGGAATGCCAGCGATTGGCTATATTCATAAAATACCGGGAGCGTAGCTCATCCTATCTCTCAGGATTTGGGGATTCAAGGGCCTCAAGACTGAACGTGCTCTCCATGAAGGGCCGCTGGGACTTACCTCACTTTAAATAAACATTCACAGTCTGTTTAATAGACCTAAGAGCTATTTAGCAACTATGTTTGCACTTATTGATTGCCTTGGTGAAAAATTCCAATTAACATAGCAACCTCTGCCTCCCGGGCAAGGGGACACAGGGAGACACTGACAAGCATGCATTTGACACCCAGACACTATCTGAAGCAGGTAACATCCTGCCTGGTTTTGCTTTTTGCTAACAAATGTGAATTAGGTTAATTAAGACAGTACCAGGCCGGCAGAGCTGATTGAGGAAACCAACCACAATGAAGGATTCCAAAGGCCTGAGTCTGCAGACCCGAAAGGGAAACAGCGACCCCAAGTGTCAGAGTCCTGTAATGACAGGAACCAGCAAGGCTGTGCTGTGGAGACGGGGCTCACAGACCACACAGGCGGAGCTGCTCCCTGCCAGCAGGGGTGGCCTTGACTCCACGCTCCTGACCTTAAGCACAGGCACGTCCCTCACCATCGCCTTAATATGCAGGACTGCTGAATTCAAACTGCCCCTGACGCAGACGTACAGAATGGACTTGAGGACACGGGGAGGGGGAAGGGGAAGCTGGGACGAAGTGAGAGAGTGGCATGGACATATATGCCCTACCAAATGTAAAACAGCTAGCTAGTGGGAAGCAGCCGCATAGCACAGGGAGATCAGGTCGGTGCTCTGTGAGCACCTAGAGGGGTGCGATAGGGAGGGTGGGAGGGAGACACAAGAGGGAGGAGATGTGGGGATATATGTATATGTATAGCTCATTCACTTTGTTATACAGCAGCAACTAACACACCATTGTAAAGCAATTATACCCCAATAAAGATGTTAAAAAAACACTGCCCCTTCAAAAATCACTTTTACAAAGAAACAGAGGACACACTTGGACAAAGCTACACATCCCTAATACCACCCATTATGAAGGCAGAACAGCTGGGACTCAGCCAGACCCTGTGGGCATCACATCAGGCCTGGGGAGTAACTGGGAAGCACATCAGAAACCCAGAACCTCCCCCTGACGCTCCTGCCCACCGTCTGCCCCCACTCAGTGTCCCTGCTCTGTGTCTCTCCTGAGCAAAGCTCCACACACTCCACCTGCCGGGGGCCCCTCTCCGTGCAAAAATGCACCTGTCCCGAGTCTCCTTCCCGCATGACCCGAATAAGGGATGAGCAGTTAAATGTACATGCGAATCTGAAGGGAGATGCTTGTGACGTAAGGACTCCAAATTTTACAATCCCAAGTCCTCTAGGCCAACCTCCCCGTCAACTCAAGACTCGCTCATTCAGTGCTACTGGCGGCGCTCACCTCCTCTCCCTGAAAGCTCCCAGAAAAGACCCTGCCGGTCATCGCTAGCTGGTAGAAAGTCCATGAGGACAGAGATATCTGCCTGTTTGGGGCACCGCTGTATCCCCAGGGTCTGTGTATCCCCAGGTAGGTGCTCAATAAATATTGGTTGAAAGAAAGACTGCGTGAATGAAGTGCTTGGCTTAAGCCGGGATGACTCTCCCTGCATCCTCCTTCCGGGCCAAGCTCTGCCCCTAGAGCAACCCAGGATAAGTCGTCTCTCTAGACCTCATGCTCCTTTAGATTCCTGGAGGACACAAACGACGTTTGGACTCTGTGACTTTCATGCAGCCGGGAGGCAGGGTCAGGAACGGGACGAGGAGAGAAATGCTGGGAGCGTGAGTGAGCGGCAGCCAGCAGCAGGAAAAGAACTTTCCTTTTTACCAACCATTCCAAGAAGCTGCCAACAGCACCCTCTGCTCAAAAGGGTACATCTGAGTCCCCCCTGCCAGCTTCCTCCCCACGTGCCCGGGGCTGGCGTCACGGTTCCCCCCCTTACTCTCGGTCACAGCACATCTCTGGGGTTGAATCAGGAAGACCCCGCCTTGTCAATTCGGTTTTTAAAAAAAGATACACGCACTTGCCAGAAACGTGACAACGCCCGCTCCTGTGCTAGGCCCCGAGGATCAAATGTGAATGAGAAACAAACATCTGCGTGAAGTCATTTCCATGCCACCCAATTCTGGGCAAGAGCAGAGTATGTGTGAGGAGCTGGAACGCCCCAGTGAAGCTGGTGCCAGACGAGAGGGGCAAGGCTTGCAGGTAGGACACCCCGTCCTCTTGCTCCCCTCGGTAACTTCATGGTTATATGTAGGTCAAGTCATTATGCTGTACACCTTGAAAGTATACAGTGCTGTGTGTCAATAATATCTCAATAAGCTGAAAAAAATAACCACTTGCAGTAGGAAACATGCCCATTTAAGGATGGGGAACCAGAAGGTCAAAGAAATTAAGTAAGTTACTACCATGCTATTTGCAGTTCCTGCTGGTTTTTCCCTTTCTCCCTCTCCCTCTCCCTCTCCCTCTCCCTATCTCTCTCTCTCTCTCTCTCTCTCTCTCCCTCTCCCTCTCCCTCTCCCTCTCCCTCTCCCTATCTCTCTCTCTCTCTCCCTCTCCCTCTCCCTCTCCCTCTCCGTCTCCCTCTCCCTCTCCCTATCTCTCTCTCTCTCTCTCTCTCTCTCTCTCCATTTATTTGTGCTCATGACTTATTTGCCCCACTGGGCCTCCCCGTCCACAGAGGATGAGAGGTCTGCTGGTCTCTCAAACAGGATGAGACGCAGGGCTTTCCCCCCCGCAGTCAGACAAACCCCTCCAAACTCACCCTTTCATCCTCTTCCTCTGCAAAAGCCAAACTTTCTCTTTCATGTGCCTTTGAAAGGTGGTCAACCACGCCCGGGAGCACAGCAAAGGAAGGGAGTCAGGGCCCCAGCACCCGACTGGTCTAGGAGGGAACACGTGCGACCCCGTGCAGCGCCAGCTCCCATGACAACGTAACTCGGGAGCTTCCTAATTTAAAAGCTCTTGGTTAACTTTCTCACAATGGCCAGGGCCCATTCCCGTTTTAAATGCTGACTCTCCTTCCACCTTTCTCTGCTTCTCTCCAGGAGGATATTTTCACACCCTGCCTGCTGATACACAGAAGTCCAAAAAAAAGAGAGAGAACTAGCAAGTAAAAGAAGGTCTCTGAGACTATATGGAAGGGGCTGTGGGTTGAATTGCATCCCCTCCAGATTCATACATTGAAGTCCTACCCCCCAGCACATCAGGATGTGATCTTGTTTGGAAGTAGGGTCCTTGCAGATGTAATTAGTTAAGATGAGGTCATACTGGAGCAGGATGGGCCCCTGATCCAATGTGATTAGTGTCCTTATGACAAGGGGAGATTTGGACAGAGACATGCACACAGGGAGAATATGGTGTGAGCATGAGGTCAGGGATTGAGCAATGCATCTACAGCCAAGGGACAGCAGAGAGGGCCAGCAAATCTCCAGAAACTGGGGACGGGCCTGGAACAGGTTCTCCCTCACATCCTCAGAAGGAACCAACCTTGCCCACAGCTTGATCTCAGACTTCTGGCTTTCAGAACAATGAGATGATGAACTTGTGTTGTTTAAGCCGCCCAGCTGGTGGTGCTTCATCATGGCAGCCCTAGCCCTAGCCCTAGCGAGCTAATACAGAAGTGCCCTGGACTGAACTGTGACCACTTGAGCCAATGCCTGGGGCACCCACGAGGCTGATCTGAAGTCACAGAAACCCTCTGCACGTCAGCAGGACCAGGTCCTGGGGGAGATTTGCTGGTAGACAGAAAGCCTGATAATCTTGCATGCTCAACACACTTCTACCTGTACTCCATCTCCAGCCTGCGTCTGCACCTCCCACCTACTAGGCAAGCAAAGGCAGATCCAGGGCACTGGTACCAGGACTCCTGCCACCCCTTGTGCCCATGGCAGACACTTCTAATTCATTAAGATGTTCTCCTGCTGAAAATAGAGGCTCAGAATCTTTCTCAACCCAGGGCTCCTAGAAGCCACCAAAAAAAAAAAAAAGAATCTATTAGAGTTAGCATGATAGTCAAAACAATTTAGGAATCCTATTCCAGGCAGCAACTCTGTGGGGTCCAGAACAGCATCCTTTGCCCCTCCAAATATCTGGTATCACTTGGCACAGTACCTTGTACACTGTGAGCACCTAGGCCATACGTGTTGAATGGATATGTTTTTCGGTTTGGGCTCATATGGGACAAGAGTGACAGCAACAGCAGTTCTCAAATATTTTGTAAACCACCATCTTAAAAGGATTTTCTGGGATGACTTTTCATGATGGTTTAGGGACAGCACTGACCTCCACCATCAACATTTATTCATTCAACAATTATTAACTGAGCACCTGCTACGTGCCAGGCCTGGGCTAAGTTCAGATTAAGGGTGGGAAGAGGATGCCAAACAATGCAGATCCCAAGAAACTAGAGAAAACACCATGAATAAATGACATGAACTCCCTGAAATTCACAAGGACGAATATGAATTTCCGACATTGTCAATCTGACATGCTGGGCATTGAGATGCTCTTAGCTGGAAAGTCCTTCCAATCCCCCTGCCACTCATGGTGCTGCCTACCCCAGTGACAGTAATGACAGGATCACAAATGGCTCCTGATGAGGCGAGTGGGTTTAAAAGTCCAAGGTCAACCTGCTCTTTGAACACATTCCCGAGTAATTCATCTCCACCAATTAACATTAATTAGAGAGCAAAGCTTGGGCTTGGGGCTAGGAGATCTCATGGAAGAGCGTCTTCATGTTCATGGGTGGCCACCAAATGAGAACATCTATTTGGGGGAAATAATGACTTTGGAACTTGAGGAGCAACTTCTGCTCCCCTTTGGCATTAGGAAGATGCCGCTCACTGAGGAAAGGAGGGGGGGCCCCACGTCGGGGCTGACCTACCTGTCTCACTTCATCACAGAACAGGACAAAGACCAGCGCGTAGAGGACCAGCTCCGGGGGTTGCGGCACAGGGTGGAAATCCATGAGCAGCACGTAGGCAAAGAGCAGGAGGAAGGCGATATAGAAGACCACGTTCCAGGAGAAGACCACAAACGGGGAGGTGAAGAAGGCCACGTAGTACCACAGGAGCTTCCTGTGCTTGTCGAGGGGCTTCTTCCTGGACCGAGGAGGGACAGCACTGTCACCATCCTGGCCAACATCACTGCACGGGCTACACCTCTCCTCTGAACACCGATGAACATAGACCCACAGCTGGGCCAGGGACAGGTGGTGTCCAAATTGGGCTCTAAGTTTGACCCAGCCAAAATTCAGCCTCGGCATTTCACCAAATTCTGCCTCAGATATTGAAGACATGAGCCCACTTCTACCTCTTTGAAATCAAACCTGGGGGAAACCCACGGAGATCCCAGACCTAAAGTGCAGGGACTAGAGTGAACATTGTAATTTCCAGGCCTTGTGATCCTTTGCACAAGAGCACACACACACAGATGCTTGTACACACACAGATGCTTGTACACACACAGATACATGCACACAGATGCATGTACACACACACAGACACATGTACACACACACAGGTGCTTGTACACACACAGATGTATGTATACACACACTCATACACGAGTACGTGCCTTGGTTTCATACCTAAATGATACAAAGCCACAGCCCACCAAGGGTATAATAAACAGACACAGGATAATCTTCCAGTTCTTGGTGTCTCGGGAAATCTCTCCGTACCATTGCTTGGAAAGAAAATTCTACAGGGAACAGAGACAGAGGACACAGGTCCTTATTAATGCAATGACATGCTGGATGGTGTGCGACCTTTCTTCCCAGCCCTCAAACCTCTCCAAATAAATAACTCTCTGAATTAAGATCTTTATTCTTTTATATTAGTTACCTGGATTTTAAGGGGCTATGATTCAACCATATAAAATTCTGTTTGATTTTCAGTCCTTTTCTATGTTGGGTTCTGTGAACTTTAAAACAGAGGTTGTATGAGTCCAAATTCACTAAACCTATGAATTTTAACCAACTCTAATTCTTACTGTGTACGTTTAAACAAGCACCTCTGTAGCTCCTTTTCCCTGAAAGATCACAAATTCACACGACACCCAGTGCTGCCTGCGGGGCCCCAAGGATTCATTTCTGGAGGCAGACAGGTGACACCTGTCAGGACACTGAAAGGAAGTCGGCAAGAGAGAGACCACTGGTGTCTCAACACCCATTTGAGCTAAAAAGGCATGGAAAAGCTTTCCCCAGAACGTATCAGCCCCTGAAAGGTGGAACAGGGCCTCCCACAAAGGCAGGAATTAGAAATTCGTTTTGTCTCTGACAACAGCACTGAAAGTCAACACAGAAGGGGTGGGCATAGGCTGGGTCACACGGAAGGACCCCGCGGCTCTCAGAAAAGATCGTATTGGGTATTTCCTGGTGATCTGGTGGTTAGGACTCCACACTTTCACTACCAAGGGCCTGGGTTCGATCCTTGGTCAGGGAACTAGGATCCCACAAGCTGCACAGCACGGCCAAAAAAAACCCCCACAAGAACAAAAATATTATGCCAATCAGAAGGGACTGGTGTGTCTCCGTGGCAGAGCAGGGGGGACCTGAGGCCTTCCCAGCACTGTCTGGAGGGCTGGGACCCGGGGGCCCCATCCATACCCCGGCGCATCCCTCCAGGAGAGGACGGCTCCTCCCGAGAGCCCTGCCCCGCTCTGCCTGGGCTTCTGGGGCCGGGCGTGTAGTTGGCTCTTGAGGGGCAGCCCCCAGGGAACCGCAAACTGCAGTTGGTGGGTAGGTGCTCAGATGGGCACCACTGGGGCAGGAGGCATGAAGCTCCCAGAAGCCCCCAGAAGGCAACTTCTCCTTAGCATGCCTGTGTCTGCTTCCTTCCCTTCTCTTCCCAGCCTCTCGGCCTCCACTCCCCTCACGCACCTCCTGGACTCACGTCCAGCATAAACTACTTGCAGTCAAATCCTTGTCTGGCGGTCTGCTTCTGCGGGGCACACCGAGACAAGTAAGGTCCCGACCCTTCCAGGGTGATGAGCCCACCAGGCCATCACCAAACGGCACTACGAGGCCCTCGGTCACAGAAAGCTCCCGCACTAGCTCGGCTTCCATGGCCGCCAGCGACATCTGACCCCACATGTCAGCCTGCCCAGAGCAACCACACTCCCTGGTCCCACGGGCCAGGCAGGGAGACTTTCCATAAACATCGCTGAACCGGCATCTGGTGGAAACCGTCGGGCCTGGTGAACTTGGACGGGAGCATGAGTCAACCTCCCTAGGGCCCAAAGCTCTGGGACACCTGCAAGAAGGGGTCTGGGGGCTAAGAAGCTGTGAGCAGAGCCATGAGCAGAGCGAGGCAGCCGTGGCAGCCGGCCGGGTCTCCCAGGCAACCCTGACCCCAGCACTGGCCTCCCTCCAGCCCACTACGACACAGAGGCTACACCAGAACAACAGCAAGGCTCCCTGTGTGTCCCTTGTCATCCATGACCACACTCACTGAATCCACTTGGCTGCAGTAGCAAACGGATTCTTTTGTAAACACTGTGCCAGTTATTGGCTGCATGGAATAATGGGAGGTCCGTAAGACGGGCAATCATCATGGGATCAAAACCCAGCCCTGCCACTTCCTAGCAACCTGGGGAACGTTCCAGAACCTCTCCGAGCTCCTGAGTCCTCCTCAGTAAAATGGGATGATGTCGACCCGCACACGTGCTGTGAAGATGAAGCGTGGTCGCGTGTACCAGGGCTACGCAGACGCGTGTCAGTCCTTCCATCTCTCCCCCATCTTCCTCCCCTTCACACCAGACCCCTCCAGCTGGGATGGTGGGTGGGAAAAAATCTCCCCTCCGAAACCTGAGATACCAGGTGCAAACTGCTGTTAATGTAATTTGGGGCAGGAAACGTCTACACTGGCTGAACCCACTTCATACTAGTTTCTCTGCTGCCATTACTACTAGTAATAGTTCTAAGAGTAACAGCTACCATAAAGGGCTGGCCCCACTCACATATTATCTCATTGAATGCTCACAGCAACCCTTCCTTTACCCCCTAGTATGCCCACTTTACAGATAAGGAAACTAAGGCTCAGAGAGTTCATGTAACCTGGCCCCTCCCTACACCTAGTTAGAGATATGCTGGATCCAGAGACCAGCTGATGGAAAGGCCCATTTCTGGGCATGATGTTCGGTGACTGCATGTTCTTTACCTGGACCCCGGGCTGAGCGATGAAATGCTGGTCCGTGGCCTCCACCGCAAGCTCCAAACAGCTGCTTCCGCCCCAGGCTTCACAGGAATAGACCAGCAGCTGTTCCGCCAAGTCTTCGTCGCTGCTGTAACACTCCGTGAACAGCTCTAAGTGACATTGTCCCCAGAGAGAGGGAAACGGGAGGCAGGGCTGGCCAATACACCGAACTTCCCCCCCCCCGCAACCCTGGCCCACCAGCCAAGCCCTGACTTCCGTGAAAGCCTGGCTGTGAGCATCCTGGATTATAAAAGGCAAAGAGAACACCAGTACAATATAATTCTCTACTGAACAAAGGGACCTTCTTTGGGCACCCCGCATACAGCACAGCGCCTCCTGGCGGCAGGTGTCCAGAAATGCCCACTGAATTGAGCTGCAGTGAACATGGGGAATGCCCTCTCTGGTGGGGTTCAGCCACTGGGGAGGGGATTCAGACCCTGAGCCCCCCTCCATCTCATTTGCCTCTGTGCTTTTTTGGTGAGGTTCTTTGCGGTTAAGGCACAGTGCAAAAAAAAAAAAAGCCAAAATGACGTAATAAAAATCACTGGCCCAGGGCTTCCCTGGTGGCGCAGTGGTTAAGAAGCCTCCTGCCAGTGCAGAGGACAAGGATCTGAGCCCTGGTCCAGGAAGATCCCACATGCCGCGGAGCAACTAGGCCTGTGTGTCACAATTACTAAGCCTGCACGCCTAGAGCCCATGAGCCACAACTACTGAAGCTCATGTGCTACAACTACTGAGCCCGCGTGCCTAGAGCCTGTGCTCCACAGCAAGAGAAGCCACCACAATGAGAAGCCCACACACCGCAACGAAGTGTAGCCCCCGCTCGCCGCAACTAGAGAAAGCCCACGCACAGCAACGAAGACCCAACGCAGCCAAAAATAAAATAAATAAAAATTTTAAAAAAAACACTTAAAAAAACCCCAGCAACACTGGCCTACTGCATTGAGGGTGTGCTTATATTTTGAGACCTTATGACAAACAGATTGGTGTGTAGCTCCTCAGAGAAAATCCTTTAAAAGTCGAAATGCTCGGAGCCATTGCCCAGCTGAAGTCAGTCCAAAAACAATGTAATACCTTGAAATTTTTAATATAGTAGAAGAAATAATCAGACACCTTTTTCCCAACACGGAGAGGCTAAATGCATGAACATTTCTTCATTAGATCAGACAACAGACAAACATGCCTGCATTGTGCAACGTGCCACCTTGCAAACTGAAAACTCCCCAGTGGAAAGAAGAAAACTGAGCCGGCCTAAAATTCTCTGTTGCTGCGAGGCAACTGGTCCTGGATTTCTCACAGTCCCGCGGGGTCCGGGCCCTCTGAGCAGGGGCGATGGCAAGCCGTGTCAAGGGCAGGTGAACAGCGAACAGAGGCCAGATGTTTCAGGAGTGTCACACTCAGCGGGGCCTCTGCCCTCTTCTGTTCCAGGTGATGAGAAACATCGCCCTGGAGGGGAGCTGGGCAGCTCGCCTGTTGCCTTGGGTTATAGAAGCTCTGAGCCTCCTAAGTTTGTGGAGATGTGGGACCACCAACACCAGCCCTTATTCACGTGACCTCGTGGGGAATCGAGGCATGGGGACCAACCCAAGATGCCACTCTGGCTGCTGCCTTTGCCATTAGTAGTAAACCATCTGTGTCCCTAACCCAGGGGTCTGGGGTCCTCTGTCAGTGTATGTATAGGAAGCTGGCAGGCTAACCTGCTAGCTTGCACATCAGCTGAAACCTCACACGTGTCAAGGTTTCTGAATAGCATCCCCAAAACAAAACACCCCAAGGCTTCCCTATGGTGCTGAGTTACTTAGACCTGGCCTGAGTGTGGCCCTGGGCAGCTGTGGGATGAGAGAGCCTATATTTCACCACCTTCATTCTTGGAAAAGTCAGTAAATGCCACGCGGTGTGGCTGTGCCGGCCACGGCTCCCGTTCCCAGAGGCTTACCCACTGCTCGGGTCTCGTACTCGTTTGCCAATTCCTCGGACTCCCCTGCAGCATTGATGTCGTTCTTCACCTTGGCCAGAGTCTTCAGAAGCTTGCTGGCTCCCAGGGCTGCCAGAGTACAGCCCCTGGTCTTCCAGAGGGGTGAGAATGTCACAGTTAATTCGTAAGCCCTTGCAGTCGAGTCAACATCAAAGTCAGGCAAGCACAGATTGATGGCAAAAGCAGGAAGTGGTAAAAATCTGAACTGTTCATAATGATTCCCAGTAAAATTTGCAATGTGCACCAAGTCTTGAACCTGAATATACTCACAGTCTTGAACATGGAATTAACATACAAAAAAGAATCAAGATAAATGCATCACTAATTATTAGAAAAATGCAAATCAAAACTACAATGAGGTATCACCTCACACCAGTCAGAATGGCCATCTCCAAAAAATCTACGAATCATAAATGCTGGAGAGGGTGTGGAGAAAAGGGAACCCTCCTGCACTGTTGGTGGGAATGTAAATTGATACAGTCACTATGGAGAACTGTATGGAGGTTCCTTAACAAACTAAAAATAGAACTACCATATGACACAGCAATCCTGCTACTGGGCATATACCCTGAGAAAACCATAATTCAAAAGGATACATGTACCCCAATGTTCATTGCAGCACTATTTACAATAGCCAGGACATGGAAACAACCTAAATGTCCAATGATAGATGAATGGATAAAGAAGATATGGTACATATATACAATGGAATATTACTCAGCCATAAAAAGGAACAAAACTGGATCACTTGTAGAGATGTGGATGGACCTATAGAGTCGGTCATACAGAGTGATGTAAGCCAGAAAGAAAAAAACAAATATTGTACCTGCATATACGTGGAATCTAGAAAAAATGGTACAGATGAACCTATTTGTAGGGCAGGAATAGGGACACAGACGTAGAGAACAGACATGTGGACACAGGGGTGGGACGGGAGGGTGGGACAAATTGGGAGACTAGGTTTGACATAAATACACTACCATGTGTAAAACAGATGGCTAGTGGGAACCTGCTGTATAGCACTGGGAGCTCAGCTCAGTGCTCTGTGATGACCTAATGGGGGGGAAGGCGGGGAAGGTGGGGGGGAGGTCTAAGAGGGAGAGGATACAGGTATGCATATAGCTGATTCACTTCATTGTACAGCAGAAACTAACACAACATTGTAAAGCAATTATACTCCAATAAGAAAAACAAGACAAATGCAGGAGAAGCTGATAGTCAGACGTGGCAATGGGAAGCTTGATGACCCACCATCATGCTGTAACAGCTCAGAGGGGGAAATTGGTCAAGGACACGAGGACTGACAATTATAGTTAGTGAGAGTGTGTGTGTGAATCGATATTCAATACCTAATCTTAGGCTCTAAAAACAGAGAATGCAGCTTCTTTTCAACTGTTCATAAATCATTTATAAAAATCATTATGTGTGGAATCACAAAGAAAAGTCTCAGTCATTTCCTAAAGCAGGCTTTGTACAGGCCCTACTTCCTGCCTATAATGCAAGAAAGTTAGAAATTAATTTTAAATTAAACTTTAAAACCTCCTCCACTTGGAAGACAATCACACATCCACACAAACCTAAGAAGCAGGTGCCTCCTGGATTACCCACCAAGCCCAGAACTTTCCAGGGACCTCCCCTCCCAAACACACCCCTGTTCACATGGAAACAGGCACAACCATATCTACCGACATCAAATATTCCCTTTTACTGAGGACGCTTTAGATTAGGTATGTGAGGTTTGAAAGGGTCAGAACGACCACCACCAAGCATACACCTGCCACAGACTTGGACATTTACCTGCTCCCAGATGGCTTTGGAAAGTTCCTTCTTGTTCTGAAGAATGGCCCAGATGAAGAGTGCCTGCAGGGGGTGCCGAGTAATAGGAGACACGTCCTGGGAGGGATGAGAGCAGGGGGTCAGCACATGCAGACGGAGCATCACTTTGGCAGACACACTAGTGTAAGAATGAAAACAGGGTCAGGAGGCCCTAGGAGAGCGCCCCATGTTTGAAGGGCTCTGTAACTTGGCGTCTGAATCCATTCTCACAGAACCGTGATGTGAGTTTCAACAGAATCTCTGATCTATCATAAAAGACAACGTACAAGTAGATGGAAAGGTATAAAGGGTGAAAAAATGGGCTGACGGCAATTTAAAAACTGAATGACTTCTGACAGGCTGAAGAGAAGTTCTTCTCATCATAGAAATCTCTTTCTCATCTAGAAAAATCGTCCTAACTAAATTCTAACTTTCCAATAGTTGAAGTTCAATTATCACAATGGAAAACTGAAGTTATTTCTTTGGAGCGTTATTCAAAGTTACAATTCCTAATACATCAGCTAAGAATCCCAGCTCCCATTCAGCCTCCCGTATCTTCCAAGGGAACCTTTTCAAACAGAACTCTATGTATATATTCCTTTTAATCTTCCCTAAGGTTTTACCAATATCCAAAATGTTTCTGGCATCGTTATGGATACTGTGGAGAGTTTTAACATAAATAGCATCAAACAGCTTTTTAAACATTTCCAATTCCTTCAAACACCTAGCTCATTTAGATTTTTGCAACACACATGTAATAAAATTCTAAAACTATCAAAGATCCTGACCTAGTTTGAGTTTTCCCAGAAGCGATCAAGCATTTGAGACAGGTAGTTTATTTTGGACAAGATTCCAGGAAAACCACTAGGAAATTGAGGAAATGAGATTGGAAAAGAAAAGACCAACAAGTTGTCATGGTAAATAACCAGAGATTAATCCCACTAGGCAACCCTTGGAGCCAGTGTAGGACACAGGTCTCAGAATTATCTCCTCTGAGCAGGGGGGTTGCTGAGGTATTTATACACCAACTTCTGGCAGTCACTGGGCTCTGACCAGAGCAGACCTTCAGCAAAGAGTTGCAGGTGCTAGAAACTGGGCCTGCCTGTGCTTAAAATAGGAAATCTTGAGAGAATATAAGTGGTACATCCACAACACCTTCTCAAATGGAAACCTGGACTATCTCTTTACAAAGATTCACTGCCCCTTTTATTCACAAAAGGAAACTCGGCAGTTCTCCTTTTCTTTGCATAGGTAGCAGAGAACTATTTTAGGCAGATCATGTCCAAAAGGCTAAGACGTGGTCAGGCAGCCAGTCCTTTTTCCCCGTTCCCTGCTAGATGCCTTCAGAAAGTGTGTCACACCAAGCTTTGCAATTAGGAAATACTGCAATAACTAGTTGTAAAGATAGCACAAAGAATAAAGCAAGAAAATGCACCACTTGTTACCTCGCTAGGACTCGCTAGCTTAAATAAAGGCAGGAGGAAAAAATAACAACCCCAACATGTGAACTACATGACAGCAATGAGGTAGGGAGTAGGAAAGATGGAAGTAGAGAGATTTTTTGAGGGAAGACTCAAGAGAGCGAAGAATTCAAGCAGACAGCTGTGACAGTACACACATGGAACTCTACGTCTATCTCATCCCTGCTATTCCTGTCTTCTTTCCGGAAGCCTCTTCGGAAGTTAGCAACCAGTTTCCAGATGAACGTGAGGAGGGTGTCATTATAGGAATTCTTGGCAATCTGCAGGTTCCGATACACCAGGGTGCTGAAGTGATTGGAGAAGAGCTCGGTGAGGACGTCATTGGTGAGGAACTTCTGCAGGTTCAAGCCATTCTCCAGAAAGAGGCGGACAAACTTGGGTCTGTCCTTTATGAGAGCCATAAACATGACTTCCTGAAGGTCAGCAGACTGAGGAGAAAGAGCAGAGAGAGAACGCACAGCCTAAATCCAATCAAGAAGACAAGGCACCTTCTTTCTCAGACACATCGCATTTTCAACCATGAGGTAAATAAAATTTATCTTTTCAGTTGTAACACAATATTAGATTACAGCTCAAACATCGAGATGGGGGAAGAAGCAAGGTGGAATCTTTGAAATCAGCCAGATGTGAGCTTGGATGGGAACTGGTCTCTTGCTGTTGTAAAGTGGAGATAATGACACCCACATAAGGATGATGTTGAGGGACTTCCCTGGTGGTCCAGTGGTTAAGACTTTGCCTTCCAATACAGGGGGTGCGTGTTTGATTCCTGGTTGTGGAGATATGATCCCACTTGCCTCGTGGCCAAAAGACAAAAACATAAAACAGAAACAATATTGTAACAAATTCAATAAAGATTTTAAAAATGGTCCACGTCGAATAAAAATCTAAAAAAGAAAAAATTACATTAAAAAAAGGGATGATGTTGATCAAGAATTGATCCCAGTGCCTGGCATAAAGGAAGCACTCGCTCCATCAGGGGGCAGGGGGCTCATGGTACAGCTCACACCATTTCTCTGAGGTCTACACTGGACACCAATTGTGACCTAACCACCAGCCAACTTTTCCTTCTGTGCCATGGCGTTGCCCCACTGCCCTTCCCATGCCATGAGGCAAATGCCTGGTCATGTTACATAACCATGAGTCACTGGAACACTTGACAGTGATACCTGGTTATTATTTATCTGTACCTCTACTGTCTGGGCTCCTGGTAATCCTTATCCCATAGAAGCTTATTAAGCATCTTAATAAAGATAATTAACGTGTACTTCAGACACAAACCCGTGGTCCATGGGCCACACCAGCTCTCAGATATGTTCTGATGGTCCTCCATACTATTTCTTACAATTTTTTTTTTTTTTTTTTTTTTTTGCGGTACGCGGGCCTCTCACTGTTGTGGCCTCTCCCGTTGCGGAGCACAGGCTCTGGACGTGCAGGCTCAGTGGCCATGGCTCACGGGCCCAGCCGCTCCGCAGCACGTGGGATCTTCCCGGACCGGGGTACGAACCCGTGTCCCCTGCATCAGCAGGCGGACTCTCAATCACTGCGCCACCAGGGAAGCCCTATTTCTTACAATTTGATTCCGTTGCCAACATTAAAAATTAGACAGTTCATAAAAATCCACATTGCCAGCATTAAAATCCAGATTCACAAGTAAATACCAGAAGCTCTGACAACACAGAGAACCGTCAGTTGGAGCCAACAGGGGCAGCTCCAGGAGCCTGGGCGCTGTAGCCCTGAGCACCCCACACTAGCCTCGCGGCGGCTCACCCAGCCCACTGTCCTCACTTTAATTGTCTGAGCCCTGGTTCAGGGGAATATCCCTGCCAAGGGCAGCATTAGCGGTTTCTGTTTCTGTCTGATGTTGGTCTCTCCGGGATCACACATTGTCTGCAGAGCCACCTGCCAAGGGTCCCTTGAGTCCCCCCACTGTGGCTCCAGGCGGGACAGGGACAAAAAGAGGTGGCTGCCCTGATACCCTGCACTGCTAAGAAGTTCCCAGGTTACTCATGCTGCCCCGGGTTCAGGGACCACCCTTTGAGAGCCACTGGCATGTGGAGAAGAGAAGAGCTTTGCAGTCAGACACACGTTTGTTTCCAAACCTTGGTTCTACCGTTACCTTATGTGCGACCTCGAACAAGACTGTGTCTCAACCTCAGTTTGCTCGTCTGTAAGATAGGTGCTTGTGGGGATGAAATGAGATAACACAGGTCAAGATGCCTTCGGAGATTCAAGTTCGGAGCAGGCCCTCAAAAAACCATCAGAATGGCCCTCCTGTGGTACCCATGGAGCCCTGGCTTATTAACCAGCAAAATGAGATAATCCCTGTGATGGCTGGCGTGATGGCCAAGTGAACCAGCACAGTGAAGCTGCTTTGTGCACTACAGAAGGTTATGCAAAGATCTTTAGTTATCTTTAAACAAAGACTTATATATGGCTTAATATGTGCCAGTGTTCTAAGCACTTCAGAAATATTATCTGATTTAATCATCGTAACAGTCCAGTGAGGTAGCTACCACTATTATTACCATCTGTTTTCAAATGAGCAGCGGTGTGCTGGTAAATACTTTACAACCAACATTCTGGAAGAAAATAATAAGCCCCGATTTGTAGTATTTGACCATTGATTGCTACAGTGTAAATGCTCCCAACGGGGCCAGTCTTCGGCTACCACGTGACATCATTGAATGCACAACTGGGACCCAACACAGAGTAGCAAGTATGGTGTTTCCAGAATGCAGATACGATAGACACACCTCCAGGATATAGATCAGAGTAAATGTAGGAGAATAGTTAGAAAGGGACGAGTTTGATTATTTATTGCCTTTGTTTTTAATAAAATTTATTTAGTTCTAAGAGTATAGTATTTGATTTTTAATGACTGTATTTAACAACAGACTCAAAAAACCCTAAAAATTTTAGCAGTCAGCTCTTGCTAAAACCAGTATGAACTGACCCCAATTCACCACTGTACAAGGAAACTGAGGAAGGTTAAGGAACTTGCAGAGGTTAAGTCATGCAGATGGGCTGGCTCCAGAGTCCATCCTCTCAACCATTGTGTCCTTCACTCAACTACCTTTAGCTGAGTTAATAAAATTAAATGTACTATTCAATGCATGCCTGAGTTTATGTTTATTTGTACCATCTGATGTCACTTAAATAGAACATTTCACACACAGGGGTTCATTTCTGAATCAATTACCTAGATTTACAAACAGTTCTGTTTTCCCTCAACTAACTAAAGGCTTGCCATGTGAGATAGGGCTCATTATACTGCAAAAACCAAAGATAATGTTTGCTAGAGGAATGAATAATTTAAAAACCCATAAGCCATGATTTTATTTGGATTCTATTCTTAAAATTGATCACATGTAAGGACAACTGAAGTCTGCATCTTTGATTATACAACGATAGGCCTCAAAGTGTTTTCACTGCCCACCAGTGACTGAAGAGCTTAAAACAGAGAAGCCTCCACCTTGCAGATCCAAGTGTGATGGTTTATAATTGTTCCTACAAAACAGAGCTCCTAAGGCGGATCTCACTTTAGTTGTACCCAAGAGGATGCTGCTGGAAAATGCAGTCTTACAACTCTCATCAAATTCAAAGTGAGAAAAGTCACTCTACTGGAAAAAAATACAGATTTTCTGGACATACAACTTCCATATTGGAGGTACTCGTTTGCCTGGGGGAGTCCTGATTTTCTAACTCTAAGATATTCATTGTATGTCTTTAATCAACTTGTTCTATTTTTCTCTTACGTGTCTCACTGCTGACAATTCTCTTATGAGAACTTGGCTAAGAAGGTGGGGCAGGGCACAAAATGAGTACCGCTGTCTGGATTTTTAGTTGAGTTATTTCTGATAAACCCCTTTCAATCATCCTGCACTTAGTTTCCCCACATTTCTGTCCATCAATTCCTAGGAGGAAATCTGCACCTCAACACCTTAATGGAGAATCGCCTCTCATATCATGGCGGGAGAGCTATAAACTTTGGATGGTAATGGTGGATTGATGTTACCTTACGTTAGTGTATTTATTTTTATTATCTCTTTGCAAGCAACCTACTAAGTCAATGTTATTATCCCCTACTACAGATGAGGAAAGAGAGCCTTGGCAACACTGATGTACCAGGACAGGACAATCTTTTACAATATTCAAGGGCAAAGACCCTGTCAGAAATGGACCAGACCTGTCGCTGGATAACCCAGGAGGGCTTCCTATGTACCTCCCACCGGCGGTCATTGGTGAAAATCTCATCACTGGCTAGGTCCAGCTGGTTCCACTCCAGCAGAAGCTTCAGCTGCCCATTCCAGTTATCCTTATCTTGTTCATTGGTGCTAAAGGCTGTAAGAGGACAGGGAAAAAAATCAACTCACCAAACACCCAGAAACAAGAGAGTCAGAACCATTACATATGGCCAATTATCAGAGCCATTTATCAAAGGAGATTCTAAGCATGTTATCTTAGAATCAGACACTCAGAGCTGTCATTTCACTGACAGTTTATTTTCACTCCATCTTATCCATATTCTATATGTCCCAAAGTATGTACTGTGGATCAATTTAGGTGATAATAGCTTTCCATTTCATATCCTAACAGTTAACTATGGTATATTGATATTTTTCCATAGATTCAGATTCCATAAATGTCACATTTCCAGGACCACGTCTGACTTTTACTATATCTAAAGCTATGACATAATGAGCTCTATCATAACAATACTCCACTTGTCTTTTTCAGAGCTGATAATCTCTGTACCTATGTATCTCTACAGATACAGTCCCATTTTAATAAATATCCTTACAACCAAATTCCTGACCAGCACAGTAAGAATGATTCTAATAAACAGCTAAGGCTTAAAGTGTACTTCTCTTGGGCCTTGCTCTGCTCTGCATGCCTTAAATATATTCATCAGACGGCTCAACTCTACGTGGCCTTTGCCAGGGGTCTATTTACTTCAGGTAATTCCACCTTGATGGGATTCTCAGACAGCAAAGTTCATACATGAGGATTTTAAAACCGAGGTTCATTCCTAAGCATAGGAGACGTGTTAACCCCTGAAACTGAACGCAAAATTATCTAGGTGTGCATGCACCTGTGTACACAGATGTGGAATCTAGGACAGAGGTCCATAGCTTTTATCATATTCTCAAAGTGTCTGAGACTCAGATAAAGATTCTAAACCACTGCTGGAGACAGCTCTTTGGAAAGCACTGTGATCATCTTTAACTGATATTTTGATGAAATAAAAATGCTTGTTCTGGGGGCTTCCCTGGTGGCTCAGTGGTTGAGAGTCCGCCTGCCGATGCAGGGGACAGGGGTTCGTGCCCAGGTCTGGGAAGATCCCACATGCCGCGGAGTGGCTGGGCCCGTGAGCCGTGGCCGCTGAGCCTGCACGTCCGGAGCCTGTGCTCCACAACGGGAGAGGCCACAACAGTGAAAAGCCCGCATACCGCAAAAAAAAAAAAAAAAAAATTCTTGTTCTGTTAAATATCTACAACCAAGGAGATTTAACTCAGCAGGTCAATAGTAGTTATTCCAACTTCTAATATATGCTAATCAAAATTAAGTGCAAGATTATATTTCAGTAAAGCTGTTTTAAAAAATAAATGGAAGCCATTAAAAGCCACAGAAAGCAACACAAAGCTGAAACTTCTACAAGGAGCTAATTTTACTCACCTTTGTACAATGCATAGGAGATAGCATTGCTCACAATTTCATCCCCAGCTTCTTCTATTTTAATAACGGTTAATAGGTGAGAACTTTCGAGAATTTCTTTGAGCTGGCAAGATTTAAAGAGCAGAGTTGTCAGCCAACTGATTTCAGGCACAAGGAGCATAAAGTCTCTTTTGGTGAGGAATATTTTATTCCATTTTTTTAAAGACCACCTATAGGAACGTTCCAAATCTCCTTCCCTCTTCTACAGCACCTGTACCCACAGCATCTAATTTCTAAATTGGAATAGTGAGTCCTCGACCACCATGAGAATAAAGTACTGGCTCTACAAGGGCACATATATCAACAAGACCCTATCAAAAAGCTGAGAGAGGAACCCTCCTACATTGCTGGTGGGAATGTAAATTGGTACAGCCACTATGGAGAACGGTATGGAAGTTTCTTTAAAAACTAAAAATAGAGCTACCATATGATCCAGGCACCCCACTGCTGGGCATATATCCAGAGAAAACCATACTTCAAAAAGATACATGCACCCCAATGTTAATTGCAGCACTATTTACAATAGCCAGGACATGGAAGCAACCTAAATGTCCATCGATGGAAGAATGGATAAAGAAGATGTGGTACATATATACGATGGAATATTACTCTGCCATAAAAAAGGAATAAAATAATGCCATTTGCAGTGACACGGATGGACCTAGAGATTGTCATACTGAGTGAAGTCAGACAGGGAAAGACAAATATCATATGATATCACTTATATGTGAAATCTAAGAAATAATGGTACAAATGAACCTATTTACAAAACAGAAATAGAGTCATAGATGTAGAAAAAAATTAGGGTTACCAAGGGGGGAAGGAGGGGCAGGAAAGATAAATTGGGATTGGCATATACACACTACTATACATAAAAATAGATAACTAATAAGAACCTACTGTGTAGCACAGGGAATTTTACTCAGTACTCTATAATGATCTATATGGTAATAGAATCTAAAAAAGAGTGGATTTATGTATATATATAACTGATTCACTTTGCTGTATAGCAGAAACCAACACAACATTGTAAATCAACTATACTCCAATAAAAATTAATTTTTTAAAAAAAGCTGAGGGCTCCTCTGATGGCGCAGTGGTTGAGAGTCCGCCTGCCGATGCAGGGGACACGGGTTTGTGTCCTGGTCCGGGAGGATCCCTCATGCCGCGGAGCGGCTGGGCCCGTGAGCCATGGACGCTGGGCCTGCGCGTCCGGAGCCTGTGCTCCGCAAAGGGAGAGGTCACAACAGTGAGAGGCCCGCGTACCGCAAAAAAAAAAAAAAAAGCTGAGAGACTCATTGACTAGGGATGAGTGTGTGTGTGTGTCTGTGTGTGTAACACATGGTAGGTGCTCAGTTGTGGAATGAGTGAATAAATGCAGAAAAGAGAACAGAAGACCACAGAAAGCATCCGAGTGTGGACGTAGGGCTTAGATTATAGGAAGGAAATTTCAGTGTGAACAAAAGCCAAGACAACTTGGTGACTGACGAAAGCGACAAGGAATTCACTATATTATCCTTTGTGATTTTTCTTTAAAATTTAATTTTAAGACACTTTTTAAGATTCAAGAGCTGGGGGAGAGGCAGAGCCCTTGATTCCAAGGATTCAGGCATTGGCGAGCTTGGTGGGAGCCTGGCAAGGAAGAGCTCCTTCTGGAGGAGGAAACGAGTCTGGCTGTGGTTAGACTGAGTTCAAGATGGTGGTGGGTTTTCCTGGCAACATTTGGAAATGAGGGCCTAAAACTACAGAGAGTTTCAGCTGGGTGGAGAGGGAAGCCTCAGGTCAGGCTGGAAGGGTGAAGATGTGGACTAAAAAGGGCCCTTGCATATATCTAGAAAAGATGAAAGCTCTTAATTCAAAAAGATATTTACACCCCAATGTTCATGGTAGCACTACTTACAGTAGCCAAGACATGAAAGCAACCCAAGTGCCCATCAACAGATGAATGGATAAGGAAGACTCTGTGTGTGTCTGTGTGTGTGTGTGTGTGTGTGTGTGTGTGTGTGTGTGTATATAGAACTGAATCACTTTGCTGTACACCTGACACTAACACAATACTGTCACTCAGCTATAGTTCAATTAAAAAAAAAAAGAAAAGCCCTTGGATTTGGACTTTAGGAGGTGACCTCAAGGCTGCAGTTTCCTGGGAAAAATAGTGTCGGAGGCCCTAGTTCAAAGGACACCTGAGGGTGACGAGGAAATAAATGAAAACGGCAGGAAAACACAAGTCGCAGTGGGTTTGATGGAGAGCGGAGGAGGGGCTGACAGCAGGAGGGGAAGGGCCCTCTCATCACGCTGGCAGCCTTTGTTCAGGCAGAGGAAAGGGGTCCAGCCAGAAATGACAGGAAGGGAAGGGTCTAGGTCCCAAGATTCTGGGGCACAAGTGGGGGTAAGCAGCACAGAGTGGGTGAGACATCTTTTCCTTCAAAATGAAAAGGAAGAAGGAGAAGGTGAATATGGATATAGAGCAAACTGATGGGACCCAGAGATGCTGCAGGGGCGCCTACCTCATCCCCCCTCCCCACCCACGTACTCTCACCTCCTCGGATACTAACCCTCTACTGCAGCCAGTGTGACCTTAACTGAATACACTTGGATCACGCCTCATCCTGCCTCAAACCCTTCAGTGACTTCCCACTACACCTGAACAAGAACAAAACCCTCAGAAGTTCTCCAGTTTCCACCCACAGTATCCACCCTCATTGCCATCTTTCAACTCCTCGGTAGCCATGCTTACCTCACATCTCAGGAACTTTGCACCAAACAACCCCAGCCCTCACCCTTGAACCCCACCCATCATTCAGACATGGCTCCCACGCCACTGCCCCTGAGAAGCCCTCCCTTGAAAGGCCTTCCACACCAGGCCAGGCTCCCTTGGCTCAAGCCCTGTGTATCCATGCTACCTTTCTTCAGAACACGCTTTCTGTTTTGAAACTATACAATACATTGTATTGTAATCACTCGACATGAATTTTTTTCAATTTCTGTGCTCTCTCTGAGGATAAGCACTCCCTGTTGCGTATACTGTTCTTTCTGAAATGCCTGTTCCAGTACCAGGCATACAGTATGTGCTCAATAAACAACAAATAAACAAATCCAGGTGTTTGAAATAAATGAATGAATGAATGATACCTTGGTTGGTAGACAGACTGGAAGACTTGAAGGGTCAAGTTATTGAGAAGGTGGGGAGTAGATACAGCAGAATAACTATGAGAGCACTGCTAGGGGAGGAGGGCCTGGTCCCAGTGGGGAAGAATACAGGGTCTCTTGAAGAGGATGAGAAACCATAAGGTCAGGTTAGGGTGCTCTTTGTCCACATGATCAGTAAGGTCACCCACAAGTACCCTGGGAGGTTGCTCAATCAATATTTGATTGGAGATTCGTTCAAGATGGCAGAGTAGAAGGACGTGCGCTCACTCCCTCTCGTGAGAGCACCAGAATCACAACTAACTGTTGAACAATCATCGACAGGAAGACACTAGAACTCACCAAGAAAGATATCCCACAACCAAAAACAAAGGAGAAGCCACAATGAGATGGTAGGAAGGGCGCTATCACAATAAAATCAAATCCCATAACTGCTGGGTGGGTGACTCAAAAACTGGAGAACACTTATACCACAGAAGTCCACCCACTGGAGTGAAGGTTCTGAGTCCCGTGTCAGGCTTCCCAACCTGGGGGTCTGGCAATGCGAGGAGGAATTCCTAGAGAGTCTGACTTTGAGGGCTAATGGGATTTGACTGCAGGACTTCGGCAGGACTGGGGGAAAAAGAGACTCCACTCTTGGAGGGCACACACAAAGCAGTGTGCGCATCGGGACCCAGGGGAAGGAGCAGTGACCCCACAGGAGACTGAACCAGACCTACCTGCTAGTGTTGGAGGGTTTCCTGTGGAGGGAACGGGGTGGCTGTGGCTCACCATGGGGACAGGGACACTGGAAGCAGAAGGTCTGGGAAGTACTGCTTGGCATGAGCCCTCCCAGAGTCCACCGTTAGCCCCACCAATGAGCAGGTAGGTTCCAGTGCTGGGTTGCCTGAGGCCAAACAACCAACAGGGAGGGAACCCAGCCCCACCCAGACAAGCAGATAAGCGGATTAAAGTTTTACTGAGCTCTACCCACCAGAGCAACACCCAGCTCTACCAAGCACCAGTCCCTCCCATCAGGAAACTTGCACAAGCCTCTTAGACAGCCTCATCCACCAGAGGGCAGACAGCAGAAGCAAGAAGAACTACAGTTCTGCAGCCTGTGGAAGGAAAACCACATTCACAGAAAGACAGACAAAATGAAAAGGCAGAGGACTTTGTACCAGATGAAGGAACAAGATAAAACCCCATAAAAACAACTAAATGAAGTGGAGATAGGCAACCTTCCAGAAAAAGAATTCAGAATAATGATAGTGAAGATGATGCAGGACCTCAGAAAAAGAATGGAGGCAAAGATCGAGAAGATGCAAGAAATGTTTAACAAAGACCTAGAAGAGTTAAAGAACAAACACCTAACAGAATTAAAGAACAAACAAAGAGATGAACAATACAATAACTGAAATGAAAAATACACTAGAAGGAATCAATAGCAGAATAACTGAGGCAGAAGAACAGATAAGTGACCTGGAAGACAGAATGGTGGAATGCACTGCTGCAGAATAGAATAGAGAAAAAAGAATGAAAAGAAATGAAGACAGCCTAAGAGAACTCTGGGACAACATTAAATGCAACGACATTCACATTATAGAGGTCTCAGAAGGAAAAGAGAGAGAAAAAGGACCGGAGAAAATATCTGAAGAGATTGTAGTCGAAAACTTCCCTAACATGGGAAAGGAAATAGCCACCCAAGTCCAGGAAGTGCAGAGAGTCCCAGGCAGAATAAATCCAAGGAGAAACATGCCGAGACACATAGTAATGAAATTGACAAAAATTAAAGACAAAGAAAACTTATTGAAAGCAACAAGGGAAAAATGACAAATAACATACAAGGGAACTCCAATAAGGTTAACAGCTGATTTCTCAGCAGAAACTCTACAGGTCAGAAGGAAGTGGCATGATATATCTAAAGTGATGAAAGTGAAGAACCTACAACCAAGATTACTCTACCTGGCAAGGATCTCATTCAGATTTGATGGAGAAATCAAAAGCTTTACAGACAAGCAAAAGCTAAGAGAATTCAGCACCACCAAACCAGCCCTACAACAAATGTTAAAGGAACCTCTCTAAGTGAGAAACACAAGAAAAGAAAAGGAACTACAAAAACAATTAAGAAAATGGGAATAGGAACATACATATGGATAATTACCTTAAATGTGAATGGATTAAATGCTTCAACCAAAAAACACAGGCTTGCTGAATGGTTACAAAAATAAGACCCATATATATGCTGTCTACAGGAGACCCACTTCAGACCTAGGGACACATACAGACTGAAAGTGAGGGAATGGAAAAAGATATTCCATGCAAACGGAAATCAAAAGAAAGCTGGAATAGCAATACTCATATAAGATAAAATGGACTTTAAAATAAAGAATGTTAAAAGAGACAAGGAAGGACACTACATAATGATGAAGGGATCAATCCAAGAAGATATAACAATTATAAATATATATGCACCCAACACAGGAGCACCTCAATACATAAGGCAACTGCTAACAGCTATAAAAGAGGAAATCACAGTAACACAATAATAGTGGGGGACTTTAACACGTCACTTACACCAATGGACAGATCATCCAAAATGAAAATAAATAAGGAAACACAAGCTTTAAATGACATAATAAACCAGATAGATTTAATTGATATTTATAGGACATTCCATCCAAAAACAGTAGATTACACTTTCTTCTCAAGTGTACACAGAACATTCTCAGGAATAGATCACATCTTGGGTCACAAATCAAGCCTTGGTAAATTTAAGAAAATTGAAATCATAACAAGCATATTTTCCATCCACAACACTATGAGATTAGAAATCAATTACGGAAAAAAAACGTAAAAAACACAAACACATGGAGGCTGAACAATACGTTACTAAATAACCAAGAGATCACTGAAGAAATCAAAGAGGAAATCAAAAACTACCTAGAGACAAATTACGATGAAAACATGATGATCCAAAACCTATGGGATGCAGCAAAAGCAGTTCTAAGACGGAATTTTATAGCAATACAAGCCTACCTCAAGAAACAAGAAAAATCTCAAGTAAACAATCTAACCTTACACCTAAAGGAACTAGAGAAAGAAGAACAAACAAAACCCAAAGTTAGTAGAAGGAAAGAAAACATAAAGATCAAAGCAGAAATAAATGAAATAGAAACAAAGAAAACAATAGCAAAGATCAATAAAACTAAAATCTGGTTCTTTGAGAAGATAAACAAAATTGATAAACCTTTAGCCAGACTCATCAAGAAAAAGAGGGAGAGGACTTAAATCAATAAAAAAAAATGGAGAAGAAAAGAAAAAGGAGAAGTTACAACAGACACTGCAGAAATACAAAGCATCCTAAGAGGCTACTACAGACAACTCTATGCCAATAAAAGGGACAACCTGGAAGAAATGGACACATTCTTAGAAAGGTATAACCTTCTAAGACTGAACCAGGAAGAAATAGAAAACAGGAACAGACGAATCACAAGTAATGAAACTGAAACTATGATTAAAAATCTTCCAACAAACAAAGTCCAGGACCAGATGGCTTCACAGGTGAATTCTATCAAACATTTAGAGAAGAGCTAACACCCATCCTTCTCAAACTCTTCCAAAAAATTGCAGAGGAAGGAACACTCCCAAACTCATTCTATGAGGCCACCATCACCCTGATACCAAAACCAGACAAAGATACTACAAAAAAAGAAAATTACAGACCAATATCTCTGATGAATATAGGTGCAAAAATCCTCAACAAAAGACTAGCAAACCGAATCCAACAACACATTAAAAGGATCATACACCATGATCAAGTAGGATTTATCCCAGGGATGCAAGGATTCTTCAATATATGCAAATCAATCAATGTGATACACCATATTAACAAACTGAAGAATAAAAACCATATGATCATCTCAATAGATGCAGAAAAATCTTTCGACAAGATTCAACACGGATTTATGATAAACACTCTCCAGAAAGTGGGCGTAGAGGGAACCTACCTCAACATAATAAAGGCCATATATAACAAAACCCCAGCAAACATCATTCTCAATGGTGAAAAACTGAAGGCATTTCCTCTAAGATCAGGAACAAGACAAGGATGTCCACTCTCACCACTATTATTCAACATAGTTTTGGAAGTCGCAGCCATGGCAATCAGAGGAGAAACAGAAATAAAAGGAATACAAATTGGAAAAGAAGTAAAACTGTCACTGTTTGCAGATGACATGATACTACACATAGAGAATCCTAAAGATGCCACCAGAAAACTACTAGAGTGAATCAATGAATCTGGTAAAGTTGCAGGATACAAAATTAATGCACAGAAATCTCTTGCATTCCTATACACTAGCAACAAAATATCAGAAAGAGAAATTAAGGAAATAACCCCATTCACCACTGCAACAAAAAGAATAAAATACCCTGGAATAAACCTACCTAAGGAGGTAAAAGACCTGTACTCAGAAAACTATAAGACACTGATGAAAGAAATCAAAGATGACACAAACAGATGGAGAGATATACCATGTTCTTGGATTGGAAGAATCAATATTGTGAAAATGACTATACTACCCAAAGCGATCTACAGATTCAATGCAATCCCTATCAAATTACCAATGGCATTTTTTACAAAGCTAGAACAAAAAATCTTAAAATTTGTATGGAGACACAGAAGACCCCAAATAGCCAAAGCGGTCTTGAGGGAAAAAAACGGAGACGGAGGAATCAGACTCCCTGACTTTAGACTATACTACAAAGCTACAGTAATCAAGACAACATGATATTGGCACAAAAACAGAAATACAGATCAATGGAACAGGATAGAAAGCCCAGAGATAAACCCATGCACCTATGGTCAACTAATCTATGACAAAGGACACAAGGATATACAATGGAGAAAAGACAGTCCCTTCAATAAGTGGTGCTGGGAAAACTGGACAGCTACATGTAAAAGAATGAAATTAGAACACTCCCTAACACCATACACAAAAATAAACTCAAAATGGATTAGAGACCTAAATGTAAGACAGGACACTACAAAACTCTTAGAGGAAAACATAGGAAGAACACTCTTTGACATGATTCACAACAAAATCTTTTTTGATCCACCCCCTAGAGTAATGGAAATAAAAACAAAACTAAATACATGTGACCTAATGAAACTCAGAAGCTTTTGCACAGCGAAGGAAACTACAAACAAGACAAAAAGACAACCCTCAGAATGGGAGAAAATATTTGCAAGTGAATCAACAGACAAATGATTAATCTCCAAAATATATAAACAGCTCATGCAGCTCAATATTAAAAAAACAAACAACCCAATCCAAAAATGGGCAGAATAACTAAATAGATATTTCTCCAAAGAAGACATACAGATGGCCAAGAAGCACCTGAAAAGCGGCTCAACATCACTAATTATTAGAGAAATGCAAATCAAAACTACCATGAGGTATCACCTCACACCAGTCAGAATGGGCATCATCAGAAAATCTATAAACAACAAATGCTGGAGAGGGTGTGGAGAAAGGGAACCCTCTTGCACTGTTGGTGGGAATGTAAATTGATACAGCCACTATGGAGAATAGTATGGAGGTTCCTTAAAAAACTAAAACTAGAATTACCATATGACCCAGCAATCCCACTACTGGGCATATACCCAGAGAAAACCATAATTCAAAATGACACATGTACCCCAATGTTCATTGCAGCACTATTTACAATAGCCAGGTCATGGAAGCAACCTAAATGCTCATCGACAGACGAATGGATAAAGAAGATGTGGTACATATATATGACGGAATATTACTAAGCCATAAAAGGGAATGAAATTGGGTCATTTGTAGAGACGTGGATGGATCTAGAGACTGTCATACAGAGTGAAGTAAGTCAGAAAGAGAAAAACAAATATCGTATATTAACACATATATGTGGAACCTAGAAAAATGGTACAGATGAACCGGTTTGCAGGGCAGAAATAGAGACACAGATGTAGAGAACAAATGTATAGACACCAAGGGGGGAAAGTGGCAGGGTGGGGGTGGTGGTGGGATGAACTGGGAGATTGGGATTGACATATATACACTAATATGTATAAAATAGATAACTAATAAGAACCTGCTGTATAAAAAAATAAATAAAACAAAATTCAAAAAAAATTTGACTGAATGTATACATTCATTAATTAATAATTCCACTCTTGGGCTTGGTCTTTTGGGAAATTTCTACCAACCCCATACAAGTGCATAATCAAAATGCCAGACTAATTTTTATTATTGTTGTATGTCTTCTGGTTGACTTGATTATAATTATGATAAATAATTAGCATATGAATAAGATGTGAATCCCAGAAAGAATAATATAATCACAGGAAGTGTAATGTGTCTGACATTTAGCCTGTTTCAGACGACTTTCCCGTATCAGTTTTCTTGAAGCAGAAATCAAAATCCTTCATAAAGGATGTGGGGACCCATAAGGTGGCATGGCCCTCTGGGTGTGACCTGGTCTGGACTAAACAAGCCTACTCGCAGGAGTAGGAGAAAAGTCACTAGAATGGACCCAGGGCCATCTTTGGTGGGTGAATTAAGAGTGGTCTATTCCTTTCTCTGTGGGCATCCTTGAACTGACCACCAAATTTCTTCCATCCATCACAGGAAGCTACCTTGAGGACATTGCTCAACACACAAGGTCTCAGGTTGATATCTATGCTTGGGGATTGCTCCCCTGATGTGTTTGGAATGACTCAAACTGTTTAGGTCTGAATACATGGAGAATTGAAGATAACTACTTTGGGAGATACATATTTTCCTCACCCATATTATTTTCATGCAGAGGGACCTCCATCCAAATCAGGTCCCTAGGTACCCCCCGCACTGCTACTCCGGGTAGGGGAGTGACCTAGCCAGTTGATGACTTTGGCCTTGCCCAGCCAGTCCTTTCCTGCTTCTCCGTTGGGATCTGCTCCTTGCAGGGTGCTAGTGCTCTGGCGTCCACTGTCAGCCACATGCCTAGGCTAGGGCTAGGCAGATGGGGGCCAGCAGTCATCCAGGGCTGCCTCTGTCCGGGTGGGTTCATCTGTCTCTTTCTGGGGCTCAGCATAAGGAGGCCCGTGGTGGCTGCACCCCTAAGCCACATCTTTCAACTTGGCTTTCATCACCAACGAAGCTGATATTTTGATCTCTCTATTTACCTAATTCTTGTGTCTGTCTCTCAACTGGACTTGGCCAAGATACAAGAAAATCCCAGCAAAAACTTTCATGTAAAGCCACCAGCTTCACCTTTTTCAGTCAAATCTGCAAAATGCAGCATCTCAAGTAGGAACATCATATACGCATTTGTCGGGCAGGGCATCGATGAGCACCAGCACTGACTGTCAGCTACAGACAGAAGGTGCAGGTGCAGTTTTTAATCCTGAGCCTTAGTGATGAGGCTTAATCCAGAAAGGACTTGTTTCCTGGTCACTTCGACCCTGCTGTACCTTACCGGGATTATCGCCCAACTGTCTACTCATGTGAAATTAAACAAAACCAATAGGGTCTCACTGTGTGTTAATTTCGTACAGAGTACCTGTCAGCCTAGAAGGCGGGGTTGATTTTTCTCATTATTTACAAGAATTTGATTTATCCGGGCTTGCTTTAAATAACGACAAAGGCCAATACACACTACTCTATATAAAATAAACAACAAGGATTTACCATGTAGCACAGGAACTATATTCAATATCTTGTAATAATCTATAATGAAAAAGAATCTGGAAAAGAAAGTTTTATATATCATACATATATATGACTGAATATATATATATGTATCTGAATCACTTTGCTGTATACCTGAAACTAACACAATATTGTAAATCAACTATACTTCAGTAAAAGAAAAAAATAATGACAAAGGCTACCGTGAGCAAAATAATCTTCACTACTCCAGGATTTCAGTTTGCCAAACTTGACACTTTGAGGCTCTTCCACAACTAAACACTGCTGAAATACCAAGCTAATTAAAGAACTTTTAAAATTATTTATACTAAATTCAACCTTTCACTCTAATGATGAAATGGGCTGTATGATTAAAGTAAGTCTTGTTGTCTACAGCCTGTCATTTCCTTTATGGGAAAATTTCCAAGTGGCAGCACGTGCTCCTAAGAATATCCAAACAGCAAAGGCCATTTTTGAATGAGCTGATGTGAACGTACCTACGGGTATTAATGTGAGCTTTATCACAAACTGGACAGTCAACAGAATGAAAGTCATTTCAAGTCAACACCAGTCACGAAACAAGAGAGAAAGGTGAGAAAGCACAGCACTATGTTAAAGTGCTTTATAGGCTTAGCAAAAGAAGCATGAGATATTTCGATTAGTACCTATTTCTTATATGATCCAATAGAAAAGGTGAGAGATTCTGAATTAATCACAGGTCAGTTAACTTAGAAAGGCAATTATTCTGTAGTAACAGCTTCTCCACTAGACATACGTTCCATTTAGAATCTGCATTTCTAAAACAGCATCACAGGGGGTTTTTTCCTCCCCGCTGCTGATAACCTACAAAACACAGAAGGCTCAACGCTTGTTGACAGGGTGTAAAAGAAGGACTATCAGCTTTGCAAACAGACAGACTGGAATTTAAGCCTCATCTGCTACCCCTTGTGAGGTGTGGAAACAGGGCAAGTTATTTAACTTAAGTGAGCTTCAATTTCCAGCAAAAAACCTGGTGTGAGCCAGAGTGCAGTTTCAAAGTTACTGAGAAAGTATAAAGACCCCCAGCTGCAAGTGGAGTTGGGCACTGAAGGCACTCTCCCTTCCCAGGAACTTACTCCCTGCAACTCACCCATTTGATCCAACTCTCGATCTCCTCCTCAGGCAGCCGGGACACTGTGCGGGGTAAGAAGCGCACCAGCTTTTCCTTGATGATGGATGACGTCAGGGCATCCTCCACCTCCACCAGGCTGGCGATCACATCGGCAATTTGCCCTGAGCCTTCCACCACCACACAGGGAATTTTACTTTTAACGGAGGTACTGATGGCCTGGGAGAAGGGAGATAGAGTTGACCGGGTGATCAACAGAACCCAGCTCAGGACCGAGGTTCTAATCACATCGACACATCTCTGCACTTCATCACTTGGCGGGGCAGTGTGTGTGTGTGGGGGGGGGGGCGTTATTTTCAATCAGAAGCAAACCAAATGTTTGCAACCACATTAAGCATCAGAAATGTAAGCTAGTTGTCTGACATCCTATGTTAATACCAAACTCCATAATGAGGACACGTGTGACTGGCAAGTTTTCCATAAATAAGTGCAGTGGTTGAGAGTCCACCTGCCGATGCCGCGGAGCGGCTGGGCCCGTGAGCCATGGCCGCTGAGCCTGCGCGTCCGGAGCCTGTGCTCCGCCACGGGAGAGGCCACAACAGTGAGAGGCCCGCGTAATGCAAAAAAAAAAAAAAAAAAAAACCCTCTATACAAAATCGATCGTTCCAAATACTGACATCGTAGATTTGAGTGACAGCTCTTAAGATGGTACTCAACATTGTCGCTGATAGCTTTTCTGATGGAGGTTAACAATATTCGTACTTTTAAGGTATGAAAATACCTTCACAGCAGCAGCCATACATTTTTTGTTATGTTGACTCACGTATTTCCGTCCTCAAATAATTTCCCTTGCTCCTTCCATTGAAAGAAAAGAAAAATATATTTGCTTTCTGGATAAACACCTACCACATTTTTATTTCCTTGATAAAAATCACAGAGACCAGCATAGGAGAACCAGGTACAAAAAATTTTAATCACTTGACAACAAAACAGAGTGATGTACACGTGGGTACAGAAGAAACTGTGAAGCCCCTTCCTTTAGCCAGGAGTGATGTCTTCCTGAGAGAAGACATTGGCCATAAAGAGTGTGGTGCTTTCATCTAATCAGGGTGAGATCCATCTTCACCTCACTACCTGTGCTCCAGGTGGGTGTCGAGGCTGCGCTGGGGCGGAAGTGGGGATGATGAGAGAGTGAGCTGAAGGATGAAGTGTTCAGCAGGCGGTCTCTCCTCCCTCGCTCCTCTCTCCTGTGGGTTCTGGGTGGTGAATTGGCTGGACAGACCTTGTGGGAAATGCTATAGACGTGCAGTACTCTAGGCCAGGACCAGCTTGCTGGAAACCATCATTCTAAATCTAAAATCCGAGAGTTAATAAATGGAACCATCTTCGATTACGTTTTCTCCATCCCTCTTCCTCTGTAATGTGACTGCTTCTTCAAGCGTTTCCATACTGACTGTTTCACACTGAAAAAAAATCTCTATTTTAATTTCTCTCTGAAAAGTCTTTAGGTGCTTAATAAATACCTGTTGATGAATGAATGCACGTTGATGAATGATGGATGAATGAATCATTGTTATAGAAAAGAATAAACAGAGAGAAGCATTAGATTATGATTCCAAATAACTCTGCCAGAAATTTCCTGTAACTGCAGGTGTATATGCTCATGGGGTGGCCATGGTTTTCCAACATACGTGCTGATTATGATCCCTAAGTCCTGTGAGTTCATGTCAAGCCTTCTCTTTGGCAGGTTGATGGCCAAAGAGAGCAGTAAGTGCACGGACTATTCATGTTGCTACAAACTCTCTTCCTAAATTTTCTCAGCTGAGGAAACAATTTCAGCCTATTAGGGCAACACTGTGTGATTGGGAAAATGCTACCTACTTGCTGTAGAAAACAAATGAGTCGTGTTAGATTAGGTGAACCCCCAAGCCCTGAAAATGCATATTTGTGGAGCAAGCTCGTTGACTGATCTTCTAGAACCAAAGCAAGACTCACTTTCAAAGTCTCCTTCCCACCTCCTTGGGCAAAACACACAATGGGGATCTTGCCACCGTAGTTGGAATCTGTAAAATAGAAAACGTAAACCTTATTCTGGGCACATCAGAAATATTCACCTACCTCAAGGAAGTGGTGGACCCCGTGAGCCCAGGGTGTAGGGTGCTGGCTGCAGATCTCACAGACTTGACCATCTACCAGCTGATCACAATGGATGCGTCCCTGTGCTCCAAACCAGTAACAGCATGACACGGGTCACACTGCAAGTTTTTACTGATATTTAAAATGCAAAGTCTGTGGGCCAGGTTCAAGTTTATGCAAAGTCTGTAGGCCAGGTTCAAGTTTATCCTTAGAATAATTACACTTTCACTCATTCGCATAATCCTATGCTTTCTTGAGTGGGTGAAAAATTTGCATAACTATGTGTTCTTTCCAGTGAGAGTATTGCATATATCAATGTCTTCCTTTGTATACATCCCATTGAGAAAGGAAAAAGATTGAGATTATCTCCAGCAAGTCCCTGTGATGGAGTCTATCACTAGATCACGAGGTAATCTGGTTCCACAACAGGACACATCTCAACAATAGGAAGAGAGAGAGTTATTTATCACTTGCCATAGCAAATACAGGCTTTCACGCAACTGCTGTATTCTCCCCTTGAAACCAATGTTTTAGGTGGTTCTAGTATATAGAAGTAGCCAATAACCAAAGAAGTAAACCACCTACTGTTAAGCTAGTGGGTTGGTTTTTATCGCTTCTATCCTAGCTAACCACATTGCTTTGTCAGCGCAAATTTGCCGTTGTGAATTTTAATTTGTTCTTAAATGTTGTCGAGCAGAATGGACAGCAGGTTCTCTATACTGGGTGGGACAAACCAGGGTAGGACAAGGCAGCCTTTGTCAGTGTTCCAGCACGTCGAAGGGTACATATCAGGGTAACCTTGGCAGGAGCACCTCTAGTATATTAAAGAAGAGATATAACAGCTCTTCTTCGGCAATACAACATCTAACTGGGTGAGTTCACCATTCTTTACTCAATAATTGAGAGCTATTGTTGGTGGCGCTGCTGCTACTCTTGTTAGTATGTCTGTCTAAGGTCCCACCTCCTAAACACTGACCTTGAATAGTGCGCTCGGAGATGTACTTCTCCAGCTGGTAACGGAGCTTTGCCTCAACTGTGGGGTGCCCATGGCAGCCGTTGTCCACAAGCAGCAGGTGGGTGTGATTGTTGTCCAGGATGTACAGAGGGTCTCTCTTGAAGTCATCCATAATGTACTGAGCTGAAAAATATCCCTGAAAAGCACAGAGAAACTTGTCTTTGAGATTTATTTGTTGGCCAAAATGCATGACGACATTTTCACAGGTTCATATTAAGGCTGACCCTTTGGGTTCAACTGATGCTCTTCCCAGATTCCTAAGTGCAGAAGGGTCTTAGAGATCTTATAGTACAGGCCATCATTTTAAATATGAAGAAATGAAGGTTCAAAATGGTTGCATCACTTTCTTATTGTCACATAAATGACCGGTGGCAGTGTAAGAATCAGATTCTAATCCATTTCTTGTTCCATTGCCCTGTGCTCTTTAGTATAAATTCATTGAAACTGATAGCGTTCAGGAAAGTGTGTGTGTGTGTGTGTGTGTGTGTGTGTGTGTGTGTATCCAGACACATACATTTGTATGTGTGTGTGTCTGGATAAGGTAGAGGTAGACATTGATACACACACACACATATTTGTCTGTAATCCATCATATGCCAAGACCTATGACAGCGTCTAGAGATTAGAAAATGAATAAGATGGAGTCCTAGCCCTTGAGGAGCACATAGTTACGGGACCATGAAAAGAGGCAATTTAAATAGATACTTTGTCCTCGCACTTAATACCAGAGAATAAAAAACTAAAGAACCGACTCTAACAGGATTCGCTGGGAACAAATTTTAATGAGCAAAACACATCCACTGGTAACTCCTTCCCAGGAGTTCTTTGATTATGTCATCCTGAGGTTCCAAAGCAACCTTGTAAGGTCGACTTCCTTATGAGCTGACTCCATCCCAGAGCCCCGGTGTTCAGGCCAGAGCCCTGTGCCATGGTCTTTCTGCCTCGTGACCCCGCAGACCCCCTCATGTCCAGCCCATACCTCGACATCACAACTCCTGATGAGGGTGTCCCTGTTGGAGACCATGCCCCAAGCCGCGATGCCGATGGCCACTATGTTCTCCTCTGAATTCCTGCTGATGGTGTTATCTCTCACTACCTCTCCAATGTACTTCATCAGCCCATAATGCGTGCCTCCAGTGAGAATCCAGGCACCTGTCAACAAGAGAGAAGAACAAACGCTCAGCTGGCTCTGCATAAGTTTCCCATCCTTTGCTCGACCCCTAAAGAAGCCCCACCCGTGAGCACTAGGACTCAGCATTACTGGCCACACTTTGCACTGGGCTTGACCTCTGACCATATAAAAAGGAAGGAGAAGAAGATCTCCAAGTTTCTAAGAGATTCTGGTTTAAAAACAATACGGATTCTGGACCGCACTCTAACCCACATCATCAGACTCTCTGGGAGGTGGGACCAGGGAACCTGCCTCTTTAACCAGCCTCTCGGGTAGATCTTTTTATGAGTAATGAATGCCTGGCCTGAGGCTCTGAGCAAGTTAGGCAGTGTCATCATGGAAAGCGGAGCGCTGCGCGCCCAGATACCCCTCAGGGATCCTGGTGATCTTCCTGGCATGACCCTGGTGCCTACGACTTAACTTTACAATTACACAGTTTTGCACACTGGTATTTTAAGGTTTTTATTTGATGATTTTTGCAGTGTCAAAGGTGTCGCACAGTTTTGTTTTTGTTTTCAAAATTGAAGTAACTAATACCTACAAAATATTATCTCACATAATAATAGAATCTAAAGTTGGAAATGCCCCTAGTCTAATATGTTACCCACACAGGAATCCAGCCTGAGGCTGGGTCACCAGCCTCCCCTGATTAGCTCTGGTAATGGAAGCCTCAGGGGTCCCGAAGCAGCCCCCTCCCCCAGCTGTCAGAAAGTCCTTTTGTTCATTTTTGTCTCCATTCTCTACTTTTGCTACAGTCTTCCTGATGATGAACTAATTTAGTCCTCTCCCACATAAAAGTCCTTCCAATATTTTAAGGTAAATGTGATGTAGTTCTTAGAAGTTTCAGACCCAATTCCTTCAGCCAACTCTCACTGGATGTGAACCCAGACCCCTTGGCAGCCAGCCTCCTTCCTGCAGACAGATTTCAGTCGTCAACATCCCCCTTTCAAATGAGGCAATGGGAGGCATAGTAGCTCTCCACAAGGAGACAAGTAACCTCCCTGCTCTGGCCCCTCACTTCATCTATGTAGATGTCCCAGCCCGGGGACATTTGTCTGCTTTGTTCTACTCTATTCCCAGCACCTAAAACAATTCCTGACACATAGCAGGCATTTAAGAAGTATTTGCTGAATGAATGAATTATGTATGTTCAGATCTCATAGTAAGGAAGTTGAGTTGCTGGGTTTCATAACAAAGTAACTACCTACTGTGTGGCCCCTCTGACTGGTCAGGAAATTTAAGAATAAATGCGGGAGGGGTGCCACAGTTTCTTCTTGACATTAAGGAAAAACGTATCTAAAACAAGACCTGCTTCCTTAGTTCTGTCAACTAATATGCTTAATAAAGAAGTTTTTAAAATGTTAGCCTTAGATAAACTAATAAAATAAAGGTTAGGGTTTGATAAATAGAATCTAATCTTGAAATTAGAGTTTAACATTCTAGTTAAACTCAAATGAAAGTAAGGCTGCAAAAACAATTTGCCTATACTCTTCAAAAATGTCCTGAAAGACTGAAAAAAGCTGAAGAGTAGTTCCAGATGAAAGAAAGGTTTTCAGTTTCCTATGATACGAAAAGCTAAATGGATTGGAATCCAGACGGAGAAAGCAAAATTTTTTTCTCTGAAGACATTGTTAGGATAATTAGCAAAACGAAACCAAGGACTGTTTGTTAGACAACAGTGTAGGTCAAGGTTAACTTTCTCAGGTTTGATAGTTGCATCGGGTTATCTGAGAGAACACCCTTGTTCTTCAGCGATGCTCACATATTTAGGCACTAAGGGTTATGATACCTAAAATTTACTCTCAGTGATTTTTTTTAAAAACCATAATATGTGGATATTTACAGAGAGAGAGAAGATTAATATGGGAAAATGTTAACCATTGGTGAGCCTAAGTGAAGGGGGTACAGATATTCCTTGTATTATTCTTCCAACTCTTCTGTAGGTATGACATTTTTCATAATAAAAAGTTAAAAAGAAAAAAATAGCTGAATATTTCAAATAACAAAGCCACGGTTATTTGTTTTGATCTCCATCAGACAGTTACATGGTACTTACAACCCGCCAGGCACTAACATGATTTCCAAAACACACCACTGATCCCAAAATTAAAGAGCAGACGAATGAAACTTTCCTTTTTGATTCGCCAGAATACTCTGGGTAAAAGTTCACACGTTAGGGCTTCCCTGGTGGCGCAGTGGTTGAGAGTCCGCCTGCCGATACAGGGGACGTGGGTTCGTGCCCCGGTACGGGAGGACTCCACATGCCGCGGAGCGGCTGGGCCCGTGAGCCATGGCCGCTGAGCCTGCGCGTCCAGAGCCTGTGCTCCGCAACGGGAGAGGCCACAACAGTGAGAGGCCCGCGTACCACAAGAAAAAAAAAGAGCAGACGAATGAAACTTTCCTTTTTGATTCGCCAGAATACTCTGGGTAAAAGTTCACATGTAAAAATAACAAAATGAAAAATTTAGATTAAAGGAAACATAAAATTACCCACAAGGAAGTTCCTTAACGCTGAGTTTAAAGAGCTACTGTGTCCCCACCCTCCACCTACCCCCTCACCATCGGCCAGAGCTCCCGGTCTGTCCCTTCATTGAAGGATCTTGTTTTTAATTAAGATAATGATTAATCATACAGTTCTAGAGCATCTGGAGTCTGAGCATGATTGCAAAGGAGAATTTCGTTCCGTCTCTGAAGACGCTGCGCAGCCTGGATGGACAAACCCGTGGGCGCAAGGTCCCCGCCGCCGCAGGGAAGGTCCCGTGGCTGCAGCGGGGACAGCCGCGTGGACGCAACGGGGGCCGACGCACCTTTCGACTGCGCGATGTAGATCAGGCGGCTGAAGATCTTGCGCATGCGCGGCTTCAGGGCGAAGTTTTTGGCGCCGCCGGTCACCGAGATGACCAGGTTGGGCGTTTTCAGGTGCCAGTACTGGGTCAGCAGCTCGTAGAGGGTTTCCGCGTCCGTATCGCAGGACAGTCGGATATACTGTGGGGAAGAGGGGAAGCATCAGGATCCGCAGGTGTTCTCCTGATGGTGGGGCTTAGCCCAGTTTACCTGCTCCTTAGGGAGGGGGAGAGGGGAGCGCATTGCAGCCGAGGAGCGTCCCCTTGGGGAAGTGGAAGGAAGGCAGTGGAGTGGAGGCGGGTGTGGGTGCCCCTGCAGGGACCCCCGCATCCCAAGATGGCTGGAGGACTTGGGACTTTATCCTAAAGGGAGTAGAGCACCTGTGAGGTGTTCTAAGCAGAGTAGAAGCCGGATGGGATTTACATTTTAGAGAGTCCTCCAGCGGCAGTGTTGACTATGGGACAAGACAGGTAGGGAGAGATGCAGGGAGGTGAGATAGTGGTGGCCCATCCTGGGACAGAGGCCTTGGCAACACACAGAGTGGACAGAGCCGGGTCACCTTCCAGGGCTGCAGCGGCAGGGCCTGGGGAGGTGAGGGGTCAAGGCCCAGCTTCCAGCTGCCTGAGGACGGCTGTGTCACTGGGACAGAGGACACAGGAGGATTTAAGGAGACTGCTAACCATTGCCTACTGAAAATTGGCATTGTCATCTGCCTCTACAAGGATGAAATCAATAGCCACTGCGGTCGCTGACCTTCAACACACCCTGAAAGGAGTGCAGGGTGGAGATCAGGAATGAGGCCCTCTGTGCTCTGGGAAAAACTGGCAGAACAGGCCTTCAGATAGTTAGAGATTTTTCAGGAGATTTTATGAGCCCAAATTCTTGCATCTCCTCGTATCTGGAAAAGCACTAAAATCGTTAACGGAGACACATCTGCTCCTCGTGACGGGCAAGAAACCTCTGCCAACATGTGTGCTTGACTGCACGTCCCCCCTTCTCTAAAATCACAGATAACACCACCCCCGCCCCCTTCGGAGCAGTTCCTCAGAGCTCTCTGAGACACTGTCTCCTGGGCTACAGTCCTCATTTTGCCCCAAATAAAACTTAACTCACAACTCTCATGTTGTGCTTTTTTTTTTTTTTTCATTTGACATAATCATTAAACATCTTTGTAGAGGGCTTCCCTGGTGGTGCAGTGGTTGAGGGTCCGCCTGCCGATGCAGGGGACGCAGGTTCGTGCCCCGGTCCGGGAGGATCCCACGTGCCGCGGGGCGGCTGGGCCCGTGAGCCATGGCCGCTGGGCCTGCGCGTCCGGAGCCTGTGCTCCGCAACGGGAGAGGCCGCAGCGGTGAGAGGCCCACGTACCACAAAAAAAAAAAAGAACATCTTTGTAGAATCCTGTGTAAGAGCCTGCAGTGTGATCGTGTAGAGGAGAATGTCACCTTATTCAAGGCCACATTTATTCTCAAGAATGTCACATGCCAAACTAAACCAGATGATGATTCACAAGCACATCTGTCGGGCCTTTTGTAGCAGTGAGGGCCAACGTGATGTCACATGACCCTGCCCTGTGCCTAGAGAAAGGACCCTGGCTGACAAGCCAGTCCTCACCCATGGAGTGTTGCCATGGCACATAATCTAATCACGGCTTTTGATTTTTCACAAGATTTATCTTCTTCTGCAATCATTTTTGGATTGACTACCCACCTCTCCCACCTCCATGCGTACTATTAGACAATTCAAGGTAACCCCAGGTAGCCCACACCATGTTAGCATGTGGATTAGCTAGTGCAAGTAGGAAACCGTTGCTTACCTTCCCTTTCTTCCCCAGAGTCTCAAACTGAATATCCCCAAAAGCGTCAGTGGGGAATTCCTTGGTGTGTTTCTTGTAATTCCATTTCTCATTTTGGTTGGTCTGGGTGCCTTCTATGTGCTGGCTCTGGGTATAGCCACACTTGCACACATTTTCCCTGAGCGGAAGGATATTGATGGGAAGAATAGCTTTCATTAAACCTGCTTAAATATTTCATCACGTTTCTTAGAATAGACCACACACGATTAGCTTAAATAAACACAAAAAGAGATTTCACCATCGCATCTAATTTTCAGACTATTTTCATCATCTCGGTTGTTTAAAAACTATCTTGCGGGGGCTTCCCTGGTGGCGCAGTGGTTGAGAGTCCGCCTGCCGATGCAGGGGACACGGGTTTGTGCCCTGGTCTGGGAAGGTCCCACATGCCGAGGAGCGGCTGGGCCCGTGAGCCATGGCCGCTGAGCCTGTGGGTCCGGAGCCTGTGCTCTGCAACGGGAGAGGCCACGGCAGTGAGAGGCACGCGTACCGCAAAAAAAAAAAAAAAAAACTATCTTGGTGTTTTACCCCTGTGACATGGAAGATCCAGGCAACACAGTACGATTGTATCTCCGCTGAGAAAGAAGAAAGCATGAATGCAGGGAGAGGAGGGGATAAAAGACAAACAGAGAAGACCTCTTGAGCCTCCACCTGCTCCAGCCACAGTCCTAACAATTCTAGACTCCCAGCCACTTCTCTCTCTCAGGTTCTGCATGGCACTTCTATTTCCTTAGAGTAAACCTCCCCATTTAGGTTAAGCTAGCTCGGGTTCCTTGCAACTGAAAGTCTTAATTACTATAAGTATGGAAATTATCTGTATTCAAAAATATACGTCAAAACATTCAATATTTCCTAGAGCTATAAAAATTGAGCTAGAACCTGGATCCAAAGCCACTCCTCCACCAGAAATCTTGCCTCTTCCGGAACAGTTGCCTGGGGCATCACCCAGTTTGGCCAAGAAAAGAAAAGTCAACCAGAATTGATAACAGTTGCCTTAGCCTTTTCTCCAACTGAGCCTGGGGGCTGCTCCCACTGGTCTCAGGGTCCTCCTCACTAGGGTCCAAGTTGGCTTCCTCCCCTCTGTCTTTAGCTGTTACTGTCCCACTATCCTTTGGGGTCTGTCCACACCCACCCAAGTTCATTGCAGGATTGGGGAGGGAATTCCCTGCCCCACCTGTCTTTGCTACAACTGAAGACCAACTCTCGAGCCCTTTTCCCTTCCAAGGGTAGGGGTGTGTCTCGGGTGACCCCTGTCTCCATCTTGATGATGGGGCTGGTAGCCCTCCAAGCACCAATTTACATGAACTGGCTTACAAATGGGGAAGAGGCAGGAAGAATGCCAGGAAGGCGTCAGGAGCACAGATACATGGAGAAGGCAAAGGAGTGACAGAGAGGGGAGACGGAGAGGACGGGAGAGCGACAGGACGCTAGTTCTACCCCTCAGGACAAGTCTGAATCCTTTGGAGCCTCACTGTCAATATAGTAGCCACTAGCCATGTGTGGCAACTGACTTTAAATGTAATTTAATTTAACTTAATTTGAAAATTCAATGCCATGGTTGCACTAGCCACATTTCAAACGCTCACTAGTCACAAGTGGCTAGTGGCTACCATACGGGACGATGAAGATAAACAAATATTTCTGGGACTTCCCTGGTGGTGCAGTGGTTAAGAATCCGCCTGCCAACGCAGGGGACACGGGTTCGAGCCCTGGTCCAGGAAGATCCCACACGCCGCGGAGCAGCTAAGCCCATGCACCACAATTACTGAGCCTGCACTCTAGAGCCCGTGAGCCACAACTACTGAACCTGCATGCTGCAACTACTGAAGCCCGCGTGCCTAGAGCCAATGCTCTGCAACAAGAAAAGCCACCACAATGAGAAGCCCGCGCACCACAACAAAAAGTAGCCCCCACTCGCCGCAACTAAAGAAAGCCCGCGTGCAGCAGCGAAGCTCCAATGCAGCCAAAAATAAATTAAATAAAGTTTTTTTTAAGTTTTTTTTTATTTAAAAAAAGAATATTCCCATCATAGTAATAATGGAGAGTTCCATTACACAGAGCCCATTACAGCAAAAGTAATGTTCTTCCTTTTTCTACCTAGAACCCAGCCTGGCCAAGGCAGTGAGAACTGAAGAGAATAAACCCAGATCCAGGGACTTACAGCCTCAGGAGTGCCAGGGGGTGGCCCCTAAGCTGGAGAGCAGTGTCTCAGAGGGTACCTGGCAATAGGAGTCATGGTCTGGCATCACTCCCTAGTGACCACGCAAGAAACAGACATCCGAAGGGTTTAAAGTAGAGAAACATGAGTGGTCTGGGCTTAGCACATGTGAAGCAGCTCTGGGGAGATCTGGGGCAGCCTATGTCAGCTGATGTGGCAAGTAGCTGCAAAATTACCGTAACACTATTACTAGTCCTTTCCCTTGATTCACTTGTCCAATGAGTAATTCAGATTACACAGAGCATCCCCACTGCCGATGGAGAGATGAAAATAGTAAATACAAGAAGTTAAAATCTTGTAGAGTCTTGACTCTGGTGTATAACCTTGGGTCCCCTCTGACATGGGCACTGGAAGACCCTGAGGTATTCCTGTCCTGTGCTGGTGTTGTGGAGGGCAGGGACTGCTCACCACATCTCCCTTTATTTGGGGCCAGACTTGAGTGGTAGTCAAGCACCATAAGGTGGACAGCCATAGGTTTCCCTACCTTGCATCCACTTCTCCTTCTGCTAGTAGGAACACCTGATTTTCCTCTGAGGAATCATCCTTTCCACACCAGGTCCATGTGGACACAACACCCAAGGCTGGCCAGTCACATATTCCATTGCCCAGTTGCAGGGATTAGAGTGGGTGCCTGACCCATGCCAGGCCAATAAGAGCCATGAACGTGAGCCCAGGACTTTGGGTGGAATTGCTAGAAACAAAGCCTTCCTTCCCCTCACTGGTAAGCTGAAAAGGTGTCAGCCAGAGTGGTGGTGTCCATTCTGCCACCACTAATAAGGAGCCTGCCCACCCAGAGAAGGACAGAACCACAGGTAGAAAGAGGCAGGGTCTTGGTGACACTGAGCCCTGGATGTGGCTGTCCCATTACAATCACCACTCACTTAGGCCAATTAGACTGGATATCTGCAACTGACAAGGTGCTGACGACTACAGTCAGCTCAAGACAGGATTGTTCCTAGAAGGGGCAGGAGCTGGGCATAAAAGGAATGCACAGGGAGGAATCAGAAAACTGAGTTCAATCCTTCATCTATCCCCTGCCAGCCATGTGACCCTGGGTGAAACACTGAGCCCCTCCCGGCCTCACTTGCCTTGTCAGTCAAATGATAACAGCTACCTTGCGGGGCAGTTGTAGAATTAGCAGTCAAGTACATGAGTCCCCACGACAGAGTCAATGCCCAATAAATATTTGTTGAATGAGTGAACAAATCCAAACAGTGTTTTCTACCAGTCAAACAAATAGATTAATGGCAAAATCTTTCAGGGAAACATGTGGGGAATAAATAACCAACTCACAGAGTTTATACTCTGTCAAAATGACTCATAATGACTAAGTTTATACCAATGACAAAATAGAGATCTCTTAGTTTTTCCAATGTTCGCTTTCTAATTCGTACAAAGTAGGAAAGCACACTGACTGAGAACTTTCTACGGCAGGAATTTTATGTATCGTCCCACTGCACCCTTACTACAACCCAGGAGGTGTACTTTGCCAGCGGTTTAGGATAAGAGGATTCAGTTCAGAAAAGAGAATAATTGGTTCAAGTTCATGCAGTGAGCAGGCAGCCAGGCCAAGGTTGGATCCAACGCTGGTTCTTAGGCCCCTGCTCTTACTGCCTTCCTCTGGGCACTGCCTCTGTTCAACAGAGTCAGTGCTTTAATTACAAACTACAGCAGCAGGTAAACAATCAATTAATAGCTGGACTATTACATATAGAGTGGATAAACAACAAGGTCGTACTGCATGGCACCAGGAACTATACTCAGTATCCTATGATAAACCATCATGGAAAAGAATATTTTGAAAAGAAGGTATCTATGTTCATAACTGAATCACTTTGCTGAAATTAACACAACTTTGTAAACCAACTATACTTCAATTAAAAAATATTAATAGCTAGACTCTCTCCTATCACCAGTAAGCAAAAGAGAGGGGGCAGAGAGGAAAAAGGTGAGAGGGAGGGAGGACTAAAATCACTTCGTTAGATCCCAGGGCACCTTCTGTGGGAAACATCAGAGGTCAGTCCACTTATCACTGGCCCACTAGGTAGCATTCGCTGAGGACCCCCTGTGGGCAGAGCTGCTGGAGGTGCTCCCCAAGGCTTTTGTGACTCAGCCTCGATGTTTCAAGACACACGAGATTCAGACAAGATGAACACCCGGTCAGATGGGAAGGGCCACAGTCAACAGCCTGGCAGAGGAGCCGGTCAGATTGCCACATGCGCGCATGCCTGGTGTCTCCTGCCAACCGCTATGAAACAACAAGGTTCACTGCCATGGCCACTCCGGTGGGCTCCCAGGCTCGTGGGAATATCAAAGAGAGTGACAGCCTGTCTTGGAGCCTTTACCAACTACTGACAAAGCTTAAAATATGAAATGAGTTGATACCTCTCCAGGGACAAGCTGCTTGCCAAACTCTTCCTGTTCACACACCGTTTCTGAGAATTGCAAGATGCAAACAACTTGAATAATGAACTAGTGAGCAATTTGTTTGTCTGTCATCATGGTGGTCAATAATTTATTTTTGAACATGGTAGCAAAAAATGGAGGCAAAGTAGTTGCTTACGTGGCCTTGGAATCTTTGGTAAAGAAGACACACTCCCGTTTCTTAAAATTTGCTTGAATGAAATTCACCAAGTCCTTTGGAGAAAGAACATTGGAACAACACGTCACTAATCTGTTCTCACCCCCTGCTGCTCTTCATGAATGACTTAAACCTACTTCAAAGGTTTTAAGGATTCACCACATATCATAGCAACCAGCATCCATTCATGCTTTTAGAGTACACAAAGTTTGTAAAAAGAGGCATACGTTTACATTTTTATAACTAAATGCAAATTTTTCTAAAAGTTACTTGGCATCATCTTGTAACAAATGTCATTATATACATACAAAGTATGTTTTTCTGACTCTAAGGCAACCGGGGGAATATAAGCATTTATTGATAGTTTAGCATAAATAATGTTTTATTGCAGATTCTAGTTCCTCTTACGCTTGCTTTTCAAAAGAAGGTATATTCCAAATGCTCCTTCCAGAGTTGCATCTGTCCCCCCATGGGCAAGGTGGTGAGGCATATCCGGGACCTAATTCTGACAAACAACGGAACGCTTCCCTTTAGTTGGCAGAAACAAACCCCTTGGAGTTGAAGAATACTTTGAAAATATTTACACTCCTCAAAGTGGGAGAAGATATTTGCGACATATATTAATCATCATAAGATTGGTAAATGGAATATATAAAAGGCTGTAAGTCACTAAGAATAAGACAGACAACCTCGTGGGAAAAAGGCAAAAGACATGAGCAGGCATTAAATAAAAGAGGACACACAGATGTGTGAAAAGGAGCTCAGCCTTGTCAGTAATGAGGCAAATGTGAAGTGAAACCACGATGACATCCCATTACACACCCACCAGGCTAGAAAAATCGAGAAGCCATTGGCACCAAATGCCAGTGAAGAGCCAGGCGGGGGGGCCTCAGCCCGCTACGGGCCGGGAGGGAACTGGCTCGACCACCCTGGGAAACTGTCCACCACTGTCCCCTAGAAACAGTCCCTGTGTCCTGTGAATGACCTGCAAGCTCAGATGCCTGGCACCGCGCTGCCAGCTTTAGGGGTTTGTCTTGTTCCGTGGAGGTGGGGCTGGCAGCCCAAACCCACTTCCCTCAGGTCACCGGGCGCCAGCAGTTCTCAGACAGTGTCATGTGGGTTTGCCCCCCGGCCTTGCACCAAAGCCAGGCCTGACTCGTCACCCCCCAACAATGAGGTCACCACGAAAAGGGAGACGGCACTCCCTCTCCTGGAAGAAGGTCCACCACGCCTTCAGCAGTCTCCCCCTTTGCTAGCCCCTACCCCCACCAACGTACATCCTGAGACATCAGAGCATGGGGACCACGTGCCCCAAGTTTCCCCAGAAGTCCTGTGTCTTAACCCCAATTCCCATGAGGGAGAGGTGTTCGCCTTTACCCATCGGCCTCAAGCCGAAGAACCTTCTCCAGAGAGAACATCTCACATCCAGGAAGGCTCACAGTGGCCCTGCTCCTAATAGCAAAACCTGAAACCCAAATGTTCATCCCGCTTAGGCTGGACAGACGTGCACAGGATGGAGGGTGGCCCAGCAGGAGTGAATCGACAGCCATTACACCTGGCAACACAGAGGGACCACAAACACAGGACGGTGAGCAAGAAATGCATTCACGGGAGCTTCCGGGAAGATGGCGGAAGAGTAAGACGCGGAGATCACCTTCCTCCCCACAGATACACCAGAAATACATCTACACGTGGAGCAACTCCTACAGAACACCTACTGAACGCTGGCAGAAGCAGAAGACCTCCCAAAAGGCAAGAAACCCCCCACGTACCTGGGTAGGGAAAAAGAAAAAAGAATAAACAGAGACAAAAGGATAGGGACGGGACCTGCACCAGTGGGAGGGAGCTGTGAAGGAGGAAAGGTTCCCACACACTAGGAAGCCCCTTCGCGGGCGGAGATTGCGGGTGGCGGAGGGGGAAGCTTCGGAGCCGCGGAGGAGAGCGCAGCCATAGGGGTGCGGAGGGCAAAGCGGAGAGATTCCCGCACAGAGGATCAGGGCCGACCAGCACTCACCGCCCGAGAGGCTTGTCTGCTCACCCGCGGGGGCGGGCGGGGCTGGGAGCTGAGGCTCGGGCTTTGGTCGGAGGCAGGGAGAGGACGGGGGTTGGCGGCGTGAACACAGCCTGCAGGGGTTAGTGCGCCACGGCTGGCCGGGAGGGAGTCCAGGGAAAAGTCTGCACCTGCCGAAGAGGCAAGAGACTTCTTCTTACCTCTTTGTTTCCTGGTGTGCGAGGAGAGGGGATTAAGAGCGCTGCTTAAAGGAGCTCCAGAGACGGGCGCGAGCCTCGGCTAAAATTGCGGACCCCACAGACGGGCAGGAGACGCTAAAGCTGCTGCTGCCGCCACCAAGAAGCCTGTGTGCGAGCACAGGTCACTCCCCACAACCCCCTTCCGGGGAGCCTGTGCAGCCCGCCACTGCCAGGGTCCCGGGAACCAGGGACAACTCCCCCGGAAGAATGCACGGCGCGCCTCACGCTGGTGCAACGTCACGCCGGCCTCTGCCGCCGCAGGCCCGCCCCGCACTCCGTGCCCCTCCCTCTCCCCCCACCCCCGCCCTCCCCCCCCACCCCCGCCCCGGCATGAGTGAGCCAGAGCCCCCGAATCAGCGGCTCCTTTAACCCAGTCCTGTCTGAGCAAGAACAGAAGCCCTCCGGCGACCTACACACAGAGGCGGGGCCAAATCCAAAACTGAGCCCCGGGAGCTATGAGAACAAAGAAGAGAAAGGGAAATCTCTCCCAGCAGCCTCAGGAGCAGCGGATTGAAGCTCCACAATCAACTTGATGCATCTGTGGAATACATGAATAGACAACTAATCATCCCAAATTAAGGAGGTGGACTTTGAGAGCAAGATTTATGATTTTTTCCCCTTTTCCTCTTTTTGTGAGTGTGTATGTATGTGTATGCGTCTGTGTGAGATTTTGTCTATATAGCTTTGCTTCCACCATTTGTCCTACGGTTCTATCCGTCCGTTTTTGTTGTTGGTTTGTTTTTGTTTCTTAATATTTTTTTATTTTTTTCTCTTAATAATTTTTTTATTTTAATAAATTTATTATATTTTATCTTACTTTATTTTACTTTATCTTCTTCCTTTTTTTCTTCCTTCCTCCCTCCCTCCCTCCCTTCTTTCGTTCTACTTCTACTAATTCTTTCTACTTTTTCTCCCTTTTATTCTGAGCCGTGTGGATGGAAGGCTCTTGGTGCTGCAGCCAGAAGTCAGTGCTGTGCCTCTGAGGTGGGAGAGCCAACTTCAGGACACTGGTCCACAAGAGACCTCCCAGCTCCACATAATATCGAACAGCGAAAATCTCCCAGAGATCTCCATCTCAACACCAGCACCCAGCTTCACTCAACGACCAACAAGCTACAGTGCTGGACATCCTATGCCAAACAACTGCAAGACAGGAACACAACCCCACCCATTAGCAGAGAGGCTGCCTAAAATCATAATAAGTCCACAGACACCCCAAAACACACCACCAGACGTGGATCTGCCCACCAGAAAGACAAGATCCAGCCTCATCCACCAGAACACAGGCACTAGTCCCCTCCACCAGGAAGCCTACACAACCCACTGAACCAACCTTAGCCACTGGGGACAGACACCAAAAACAACGGGAACTACGAACGTGCAGCCTGCAAAAAGGAGACCCCAAACAGTAAGATAAGCAAAATGAGAAGACCGAAAAGCACACAGCAGATGAAGGAGCAAGATAAAAATGCACCAGACCTAACAAATGAAGAGGAAATAGGCAGTCTACCTGAAAAATAATTCAGAGTAATGACAGTAAAGATGATCCAAAATCTTGGAAATAGAATAGAGAAAATGCAAGAAACATTTAACAAGGACCTAGGAGAACTAAAGTTGAAACAAACAATGATGAACAGCACAATAAATGAAATTAAAAATACTCTAGATGGGATCAATAGCAGAATAACTGAGGCAGAAGAATGGATAAGTGACCTGGAAGATAAAGTAGTGGAAATAACTACTGCAGAGCAGAATAAAGAAAAAAGAATGAAAAGAACTGAGGACAAGTCTCAGAGACCTCTGGGACAACATTAGACGCACCAACATTTGAATTATAGGGGTTCCAGAAGAAGAAGAGAAAAAGAAAGGGACTGAGAAAATATTTGAAGAGATTATAGTAGAAAACTTCACTAATATGGGAAAGGAAATAGTTAATCAAGTCCAGGAAGCACAGAGAGTCCCATACAGGATAAATCCAAGGAGAAATACGCCAAGACACATATTAATCAAACTGTCAAAAATTAAATACAAAGAAAACATATTAAAAGCAGCAAGGGAAAAACAACAAATAACACACAAGGGAATCCCCATAAGGTTAACAGCTGATCTTTCAGCAGAAACTCTGCAAGCCAGAAGGGACTGGCAGGACATATTTAAAGTGATGAAGGAGAAAAACCTGCAACCAAGATTACTCTACCCAGCAAGGATCTCATTCAGATTTGATGGAGAAATTAAAACCTTTAGAGACAAGCAAGAGCTGAGACAGTTCAGCACCACCAAACCAGCTTTACAACAACTGCTAAAGGAACTTGTCTAGGCAAGAAACACAAGAGAAGGAAAAGACCTACAATAACAAACCCAAAACAATAAAGAAAATGGGAATAGGAACATACATATCGATAATTACCTTAAATGTAAATGGACTACATGCTCCCACCAAAAGACACAGATTGGCTGAATGGATACAAAAACAAGACCCATATATTTGCTGCCTACAAGAGACCCACTTCAGACCTAGAGACACATGCACACTGAAAGTAAGGGGATGGAAAAAGACGTTTCATGCAAATGGAAACCAAAAGAAAGCTGGAGTACCAATTCTCATATCAGGCAAAATAGACTTTAAAATAAAGACTATTAGAAGAGACAAAGAAGGACACTACATAATGATCAAGGGATCGATCCAAGAAGAAGATATAACAGTTGTAAATATTTATGCACTTAACATAGGAGCACCTCAATACATAAGGCAAATATTAATAGCCATAAAAGGGGAAATTGACAGTAACACATTCATAGTAGGGGACTTTAACACCCCACTTTCACCAATGGACAGATCATCCAAAATGAAAATAAATAAGGAAACACAAGCTTTAAATGATACATTAAACAAGATGGACTTAATTGATATTTATAGGACATTCCATCCAAAAACAACAGAATACACATTTTTCTCAAGTGCTCATGGAACATTCTCCAGGATAGATCATATCTTGGGTCACAAATCAAGCCTTGGTAAATTTAAGAAAATTGAAATTGGATCAAGTATCTTTTCCAACCACAACGCTACGAGACTAGATATCAATTACAGGAAAAGATCTGTAAAAAATACAAACACACGGAGGCTAAACAATACACTACTTAATAACGAAGTGATCACTGAAGAAATCAAAGAGGAAATCAAAAAATACCTAGAAACAAATGACAATGGAGACACGACGACCCAAAATCTATGGGATGCAGCAAAAGCAGTTCTAAGAGAGAAGTTTATAGCAATACAATCCTATCTTAAGAAACAGGAAACATCTCGAATAAACAACCTATCCTTGCACCTAAAGCAATTAGAGAAAGAAGAACAAAAAAAACCCAAAGTTAGCAGAAGGAAAGAAATCATAAAAATCAGATCAGAAATAAATGAAAAAGAAATGAAGCAAACGATAGCAAAGATCAATAAAACTAAAAGCTGGTTCTTCGAGAAGATAAACAAAATTGATAAACCATTAGCCAGACTCATCAAGAAAAAAAGGAAGAAGACTCAAATCAATAGAATTAGAAATGAAAAAGGAGAAGTAACAACGGACACTGCAGAAATACAAAGGATCATGAGAGATTACTACAAACAACTCTATGCCAATAAAATGGACAACCTGGAAGAAATGGAGAAATTCTTAGAAATGCACAACCTGCCAAGACTGAATCAGGAAGAAATAGAAAATATGAACAGACCAATCACAAGTAATGAAATTGAAACTGTGATTAAAAATTTTCCAACAAACAAAAGCCCAGGACCAGATGGCTTCACAGGCGAATTCTATCAAGCATTTAGAGAAGAGCTAACACCTATCCTTCTGAAACTCTTCCAAAATATAGCAGAGGGAGGAACACTCCCAAACTCATTCTACGAGGCCACCATCACCCTGATACCAAAACCAGACAAGGATGTCACAAAGAAAGAAAACTACAGGCCAATATCACTGATGAACATAGATGCAAAAATCCTCAACAAAATACTAGCAAACAGAATCCAACAGCACATTAAACGGATCATGCACCATGATCAAGTGGGGTTTATTCCAGTAATGCAAGGATTCTTCAATATACGCAAATCAATCAACGTGATACACCATATTAACAAATTGAAGGAGAAAAACCATATGATCATCTCAATAGATGCAGAGAAAGCTTTCAACAAAATTCAACATCCATTTATGATAAAAACCCTACAGAAAGTAGGCATAGAGGGAACTTTCCTCAACATAATAAAGGCCATATATGACAGACCCACAGCGAACATCATCCTCAATGGTGAAAAACTGAAAGCATTTCCACTAAGATCAGGAACAAGACAAGTTTGCCCACTCTCACCACTCTTATTCAACATAGTTTTGGAAGTTTTAGCCACAGCAATCAGAGAAGAAAAGGAAATAAAAGGAATCCAAATTGGAAAAGAAGAAGTAAAGCTGTCACTGTTTGCAGATGACATGATACTATACATAGAGAATCCTAAAGATGCTACCAGAAAACTACTAGAGCTAATCAATGAATTTGGTAAAGTAGCAGGATACAAAATTAATGCACAGAAATCTCTGGCATTCCTATACACTAATGATGAAAAATCTGAAAGTGAAATCAAGAAAACACTCCCATTTACCACTGCAACAAAAAGAATAAAATATCTAGGAATAAACCTACCTAAGGAGACAAAAGACCTGTATGCAGAAAATTATAAGACACTGATGAAAGAAATTAAAGGTGATACAAATAGATGGAAAGATATACCGTGTTCTTGGATTGGAAGAATCAACATTGTGAAAATGACTCTACTACGCAAAGCAATCTACAGATTCAATGCAATCCCTATCAAACTACCACTGGCATTTTTCACAGAACTAGAACAAAATATTTCACAATTTGTATGGAAACACAAAAGACGCCGAATAGCCAAAGCAATCTTGAGAACGAAAAATGGAGCTGGAGGAATCAGGCTCCCTGACTTCAGACTATACTACAAAGCTACAGTAATCAAGACAGTATGGTACTGGCACAAAAACAGAAAGATCAATAGAACAGGATAGAAATCCCAGAGATAAACCCACACACATATGGTCACCTTATCTTTGATAAAGGAGGCAGGAATATACAGTGGAGAAAGGACAGCCTCTTCAATAAGTGGTGCTGGGAACACTGGACAGGTACATGTAAAAGTATGAGATTAGATCACTCCCTAACACCATACAGAAAAATAAGCTCAAAATGGATTAAAGACCTAAATGTAAGGCCAGAAACTATAAAACTTTTAGAGGAAAACATAGGCAGAACACTCTATGACATAAATCACAGCAAGATCCTTTTTGACCCACCTCCTAGAGAAATGGAAATAAAAATAAACAAATGGGACCTAATGAAACTTCAAAGCTTTTGCACAGCAAAGGAAACCATAAACAAGACCAAAAGACAACACTCAGAATGGGAGAAAATATTTGCAAATGAAGCAACTGACAAAGGATTAATCTCCAAAATTTATAAGCAGCTCATGCAGCTCAATAACAAAAAAGCAAACAACCCAATCCAAAAATGGGCAGAAGACCTAAATAGACATTTCTCCAAAGAAGATATACAGACTGCCAACAAACACATGAAAGAATGCTCAACATCATTAATCATTAGAGAAATGCAAATCAAAACTACAATGAGATATCATCTCACACCAGTCAGAATGGCCATCATCAAAAAATCTAGAAACAATAAATGCTGGAGAGGGTGTGGAGAAAAGGGAACCCTCTTACACTGTTGGTGGGAATATAAATTAATACAGCCACTATGGAGAACAGTATGGAGGTTCCTTAAAAAACTACAAATAGAACTACCATATGACCCAACAATCCCACTACTGGGCATATACCCTGAGAAAACCATAATTCAAAAAGAGTCATGTACCAAAATGTTCATTGCAGCTCTATTTCCAATAGCCCAGAGATGGAAACAACCTAAGTGTCCATCATCGGATGAATGGATAAAGAAGATGTGGCACATATATACAATGGAATATTACTCAGCCATAAAAAGAAACGAAATTGAGCTATTTGTAATGAGGTGGATAGAGCTAGAGTGTGTCATACAGAGTGAAGTAATTCAGAAAGAGAAAGACAAATACCGTATGCTAACACACATATATGGAATTTAAGGAAAAAAATGTCATGAAGAACCTAGGGGTAAGACAGGAATAAAGACACAGACCTACTAGAGAATGGACTTGAGGATATGGGGAGACAGAAGGGTAAGCTATGACAAAGCGAGAGAGTGGCATGGACATATATACACTACCAAACGTAAAATAGATAGCTAGTGGGAAGCAGCCGCATAGCACAGGGAGATCAGCTTGGTGCTTTGTGACCACCTGGAGGGGTGGGATAGGGAGAGTGGGAGGGAGGGAGACACAAGAGGGAAGAGATATGGGAACATATGTATATGTATAACTGATTCACTTTGTTATAAAGCAGAAACTAACACACCATTGTAAAGCAATTATACTCCAATAAAGATGTAAAAAAAAAAAAAGGAAAGAAAAAAGAAGTGAATTCACAAAGGAATACTTACTGTGTAATTCCACAAATATCAAAACAAAGCCATGTATTGTTTAGGGACATATATTCAAATCATAAGCTTATAAATAAAAGCAGGACCAGGGAACACAAAATTCAGGATAGCTGTCGCCTTTGGCACGGAGGGCACGTGGGGGACTCCTGAAAAGGGCTGATGGTGGGTGCAAGCGTGTTCATTTTATTATTCTTCCTTAGGCTGGGAATTTATATTTGCATGTTCTTTTCTACAAATAATAAAAATGTAGAGAGCAAAAATAAATCCTACACTCATCTGAACGTGAAAAATTTTGAAAACCTGTGATGCCCTTTCTTCCTCAGAATATTTTCTAGCTCTTCACTAATTTTAAGTCTACTTAACACAGATGAAGAAAACTCAACAGTATAAGCTTATGTGTATAAGCTTGTGAAATCGATGATGGTGGAGGAGGGGTGGTGATAAAAACTGCCTTGTTGCTGAAAGTTCCCTCTGGGGACTTCCCTGGCGGTCCAGTGGTTAAGACTCACGCTTCCACCGCAGGGGGCATGGGTTCGATCTCTGGTCAGGGAACTAAGATCCCACATGCCATGATGTGTGGCCAAAACAATTTTTTTTTAATTAAAAAATAAAGGCCTTTAAAGAAAAAAAAGTTCCCTCTGAAAAATGTACTTTGCAAAGGTGTGTAGTCTCAGGGGCAAACAGGACCCCCCCCCCATAACTGGGATGTACTTAGGTGGTCTCAGAAATTCTACCCACAGGGCAGCTGGCATCTCTGAGGGGAGCAGGAAATCCATCCAGAAATCCCATGGGAGCCCAAAGGAGAATGGCACGGGAGAGTCAGCCTTTGTCTCCCAGAGACACCCATGCCTGCGTCCAAGTATGATCCGGAAAGGCCTTTTCTGCCCTCCCAGAGGTCCGTCACTGCTGGAGGCTGGAGGAGGGGGCATTGGAGAGGCCACCAGCGCCCTCTGCCCACTGTGTAATTCTCACCGGACCAGGGTCAAGGTGACGGCAGGTGCAAAATCTAAGGAGGCGCTGGGTGTTGGGAGTGGCAAGTGCACGGGCGCCCCCAAGAACCCCACCCAGCAGATCAAAATACTGACATGCCCAGCACCCCAGAAGCCCCCACCCAGTCCCTCCTCCTTCCTTTTTCCAAAGTTAGCCACCACCCCGACTTTTAACACTCTAGTCGGCGGAAGCTTGGTACCAGACTGGAACGTTGTCTTTATTTCCTGACAAATGAGAGTATTCACTAGGACGTGAGAGTGAACAGAAAGCCTGCGGGAACCACTAGAGGTGGCTGAGGGACGGAAGGGGCAGCGCAGCCCAGCGGGGAGCCTCCTGCCGGGCGCCCCACCCTGAGTCCGCTCACCCCTAAGCAACAGCTCAGTGCGCCTCTATGAAAGCAGTGTGGACACGGGCTTGGAAGGAGGAGAGAGATGCTGTGGAGAACAGCTAGAAGCTACGGCAAGAACAAATGCAGACCCAGAATGAGCCCCCGGCCATAGAGTTGAAGAAAAGGACCTCAAGAATCACTTCCGAGGTGAACCCACAGGGCTGGAAGCAAGGACACCAAGCATTAGCTAGTAAAAGGAATATTAAAAGTGCAGTATTTAGGATTTCATAAAAGTCACTTAACAAGTGCATTCTTGAATGGATAAGCAAGGTCCTACTGTACAGCACAGGGAACTAGATCCAGTCTCCTGTAGTAAACCGCAATGGAAAAACATGTGAAAAAGCAGGTATATATATGTGTAACTGAACCACTTTGCTCTACAGCAGAAATGAACACTGCTATTTTTTTAAAAAGGCCCCAAATAAGTACATTCTTTAGCAACTCAAGGTTGCGGTCACAATCTTCAAAACAGGGATGCCTGAAAAACTACACAGATAAGAAAAGGCCTCTACATTCGACAAAAATAATCCACAGAACGAAATGCCATACGTTGAGATATGATCTTTTTAAAGAAGGAGTATTGGTCCCCAAAGAATCCTAGCTGCAAAGGGCTGCTTTCTGACATATCAGCGGGTTGGTGGGGCGTGGCTCAACTCACGCTCTCGCTGTAGGACACGTCTGTGCTGCGAGACGCACTGGAGTACAGGGTCCGGGTGCTGTCCGGCGTGCCGTTCCTTCTGCTTCTCATGCTAAGCCGGGCGCCCTTGAAGGACATCTGTTCCCCTGTGGAGAAAGGGCAGGGAGGGTAAGATGGGGTCACAAACGGTGGACGGGCTTCACTGAAAGCTTTACCGCCATACCCTCCCCCTCTCGCTGTCTGCCATGCCCCAGCCCCGCCCCGCCCCCCACCACCAAAGGACATTGGTCCCCCTGCCTCTGCTCTCCTTGCTTCATTCCTTCTCGTCCTCCAGGACCCAGCTTGAGTTCAGTCCTTCCATACCCCTTGCCTGACCGCTCCCGTCTGGGCAGGGCCCTCCTGGGTGCGCTCCCCTCTCCTATGGGAGGTGGGATCCCGCATCCCAGACCACTACGCATAGGAGGTGCATCATAGCTCCTTCGAAGTTAATGGATTTGTAGTGAAGGAACTTGCAGAACTGCAGCTAGCAGCTGTGGCAGCTAGAGGACCGGCTGGCTGGCAGCAGAGAGGAGTTCTGCCCTGATGCGGTCAAGTGAAGTGGGAGAAGGACCTTGACCCACAGGGGCGGTAGGGCCTGAGGGCCAGTGTGCTCCAGGTCACCCTGAGACTCGGAGCCGGCACGTGGTTCCCAAGGACACCCGGCAACAATTCCCTCCCAGCCTGGAGAGCAGGCCATTAGCCCGGGCATCCCAGAAGCCTCAGTTGCCACGGCGATGCCTCCGGGCTGCCCCCTGCTCTTCTAGGGCTCAGACCCTCCATCCCAGCTGCAGGAGCCACCCATCCTTCCTGTTTCCCAAACACTATCTCAGACCTGTATCCACAGAGAGCTACTCCACATCCCCAGGCTGTCCGGCAGACACAGCAAACAAGACGTTTCTAGAACAAGAGCATCATCCTTCTCCTACACCCCGCCTCCCTGTGTCTCCTCCTGGGACCAAGCTCCCCCAGCTGCCTGTGACCTCTGCCCCCACCCTCGCCTCCATCATCACCACATCCAAGTGGCAGTCGCACCCCCTCGCCCCTCTCCAGCCCCTCCAGTGGCCCGCAGCTGCCACTTGGGCCCTGCTTGCCTCCCCCGCATGACTGCACCCACCTCCCTCTCCTTCTGGGCCAGGTTCCTCACGGGGCCCCGCTTTTCCCGTCTAGGTCCCACCGTCTGTCTGGAACCCTCTTCCTCAAACCCTGCCCAGCTGCTTATCTCCCGCTCATCCTACGGGCCTTATACACCATCTCTTCAGGGAGGTACCTCTGACGCCCAGGCTGGCGCAGGTGCCTGGTGGCCTGTTCTGGAAGCACCATATCCCTTCCACCAAGCCGTGTGCATCCTGATTTGTTACATGATCTGTTTGGCCCCTGTCTGCCTACTTAAGTCAAAAACCAGATCTAGGGGCTTCCCTGGTGGCGCAGTGGTTGAAGAGTCCACCTGCCGATGCAGGGGACGCGGGTTCGTGCCCCGGTCCGGGAAGATCCCACATGCCGCGGAGCGGCTGGGCCCGTGAGCCATGGCCGCTGGGCCTGTGCGTCCAGAGCCCGTACTCCGCAACAGGAGAGGCCACAACAGTGAGAGGCCCGCGTACCGCAAAAAACAAAAACAAAAACAGATCTATCTGTTCAGCACTGTATTCCCAGAGCCTGGCACAGAGCAGAGAGTAGAATTGTACCAATATTGATTGAGCGAATAATCTAAGTGATTACATAACACTCCCTCCTACCCTCAAAATCCTCTTTCAGTTTTGCAAATTACTTCCAACTCGCCTCCCATACCCCCTGCACGAGGAAAGGCCTGAGACCCAAGCCTCAGCCACACGACTCCTGAGCCCTCAGCCTGTCTCCTCCTCCAGGTCGCCTGTCCCAGCCTCAAAACCCTCCCAGGCCACAGACACCGACGCTTCTTCAAAGCCCACTCAGAACCCTCAGGCCAGGCTGTTTAAAGCAAGGAGCGCTTCTTTTACTTCTCGCCCCAGGCATTTCACGGAGAGGCTCAGAGTATTAATTGGTACTTTACATACATTATGGCAAAACCGCAAATCAGTCCTGCAAGGTATTTCCTATGATCCCCATACAGCAAATGGCTTCTAAGTAGGGCACCGACAGTCAGGAAATGATTTCATTTGCTCACGGTGAAAAAACTGCTTATTTCGTTGCAATGGAGAAAAGTGTATTTTTGCTTCTTCATCACAGTTCAGTCAAATAAGAAATGGGAAAGCTGTGTGAGAAATGCAGAATCTGCCCTTTTCTGACATTTCACATGTCTTTATTCGATGTTCGTTTCGAACTGGTTTTCTGAGGCCAGGGGATGTTCAAGGTGTGGAATTATGAGTCCAGGCGTTCTTCATCCCATCCCACACACCAGGTGTTCCAGGTGTACTGTTTATCCAGCTCCTAAACACAGGCAGGAGCTAAGGGTTCGGTGTGAAAGGGGTTTCCAGGAGGAGGGACATAGGCCAAGGACCAAGGGCTTCCAGGGGGGTCTGGAGAGGAGAGGAGAGGGTCCAGAGGGCCCCCCCAGGAACCTTGGGAAAGAGGGTGGCCCGCCCCTGAAAGGGAGTGAACTGGAAAAGTAGAAGGAGGAGGGAATGAAAGCCACACCAGGGAGAAACCAGTCGATGCATCCCACGCTAAGGAAAAGTCATAAAATCACACCACTGGGTTGAACCACACAAAATCCAGTGGAGAAGATGGGCCAAAGAGTCCAAAGCCACCAAACAAGGGAACATGAGTCACTGATAAACACAGAAACATGCTAAGCCTTCCTAGTAATAAAAACAATAAAAGTCCAACGGCGATGAAACACCCAGGGGAAATATTTCGGATGACAGCATTTGATGTTGGGAAGAGCTTAGTGGGACAGACACTCTCGTATCATTGCAGGGGGGGTAAAATCATCTTCCTGCCTCTGCAAAAGAATGTGGCAATAAGGTAGCCAGACATGCAAGTATTATCATCGTTGACCCAGTGAATTGGCTTTGGAGAATTCTAGATAAAAGAAATCATCAGAAACACATCAAAGGGTATACCCAAAAGATATTCATTTCATAGGAAAAATTAGAAATGACTTAAACTTCCATCAGTAGGAGCACATTACACCCAGAAGAAGTAAGAGGATGATACCATGAAGTGGGTGCATTTTAATGACATGGAAAATGTCATAGGATTTATCGTGAGTAGAAAAAAAGCCGGAGGCAAGAAATCACCATGGTCAGGAGCTCTGGCTTTAGAGATGGTCAGCTCGCGTTCAGTCACTCACCCTGTGACCTTGAGTGGGTCTTTCACCCTCTCAGCTTCCCTATAAAGGTGGTTCAGCAGCTGACATATGACCCACCTTCAGGAAGGGCAGCTATCGAAGTAAGGGATGTAAATGCATTAGGTATAATGTGTATAAGGCACACAGAAGTAAATACACCAAGGTGTTCACCATTGCCATATGTGGGGCTGGGACTGTGAGTGATTTTAATTTTATTCTTTCACTTTTTATATTTGCCCAAATTAAATATATTTCTTAAATAATCTGGAAAATATATTTAATAAATAGGAAAAGTGTCTAGAGGCTGGGCAAGGCTAAGAGAACCAGTGACCTTAGTGAGAACATTTCAGTAAGTGGGATGAGCGAGTGAGGACCACCAGAGACGGCATCTCCATCCACAAGAGCACGTGGCGGGTGGGTAGCTAGAAGGGAGGGGAGGGTCCGTGGCTGACTTGTTTCCTCCCAAGAGGTGGGATCATGTTTAAATCTTGGCAGAGGAAAACTAGCAGAGAGGGAGAGATTAAACCACAGGGAAAATATAATAATGTAATAATTCTGTTGACTGCAGAGCATGGAGTAGGACTTTGTGGAGGTAGGCAGGAGCGGTGAAGCCATCAGCACTAAAATGATCGATTGAGGATAAACGATAAATTGAAGGTAAAAGGAAAAGAGAGTCAACAATAACATAATAAATACTGATGACAATCGGGGCATTTTTGTTCTCTCACATCATATCTTTGAAATCATTTCCGAACATGAAACTGACATCCCACCAGCCACAGGCCCTTGGTCTTATCTGGGCTGTCTGACTTGTACTCCAGAGAAAAAATGCCAAGTCTGCCCCAGAGAGGAGATTGGCTGGGGACACTGCATACATTTTCAGGGCTCTGAAACTCTAAATATACAATGGAATATTACTCAGCCATAAAAAGAAACAAAACTGAGTTATTTGTAGTGAGGTGGATGGACCTAGAGTCTGTCATACAGAGTGAAGTAAGTCAGAAAGAGAAAGACAAATACCGTATGCTAACACAAATATATGGAATCTAAGAAAAAAAAATGTCATGAAGAACCTAGGGGTAAGACAGGAATAAAGACACAGACCTACTAGAGAATGGACTTGAGGATATGAGGAGGGGGAAGGATAAGCTGTGATAAGGTGAGAGAGTGGCATGGACATATATACACTACCAAACGTAAAATAGATAGCTAGTGGGAAGCAGCCACATAGCACACGGAGATCAGCTCGGTGCTTTGTGACCACCTAGAGGGGTGGGATAGGGAGGGTGGGAGGGAGGGAGACGCAAGAGGGAAGAGATATGGGAACATATGTATATGTATAACTGATTCACTTTGTTGTAAAGCAGAAACTAACACACCATTGTAAAGCAATTATACTCCAATAAAGATGTAAAAATAAAAAAAACTAAATAGTTGTTGAAAAATCTGAGTCTAGAGTAGTGGTTTCAAAGGCGGGGCTTAGGGCTTTGCGTCTGTGAGGGGCTCAGGGATGCCTCCCCACATCAGTGGGAGCAGTGCTGCTTCATCAGACTTACATCTCCAGGGTCCTAGCAGATTCCCCCTGAGGAAAGGTTTCTGCTGCTGAAGAGCAGCTGGACACATCTGCTCTGGAGCTCTGCTGCAGGTTTGCTCCGGGTCACCTTAACTGCACAGGCAGCCAGGGGACATCTGCAGCTTCCGTCTCTTGGAATTGGTAAGAAAGCACTACTTTACTTGAGGAAAAGTAAGTTTATAGGTGGTTTGGCAAGCTCCAGAAGCTAAAGGTGATGGACTTATTCCCAATAACCCCAACAATTAGGGGTTGGCATTTCACATACATCTTGGAATATGTGATTTCATAGCTCCCAAACTATAACACAACGTAACATGACATGATATAAGCATGATACATAATTGTTATGGTCCTAAAACCTCACCAAAGTTCTCTCTCGGATATTATGTCTTTCTCTGGATCGGAAACGGGGTATTTGGCACTGATGTTCCACCCATTTGGAGGGCAGTGGAGTATAATGCTGACGAGCATGAACTTCAAGGCTAGACCATCTTCTCGCTTCACCTTTAACTGTATCTGAATGTATTTCTATAAATTAATGAAATTCTCACTGAGGAGTGGGAAAATGGAGTCAGGAAAATGGTGGCACTGGATGTGGACTAACCCCACCGAGGGGACCTCCCCAAGTAGAATCCACCAGTAAAACAACACCAAGCATGCCCCGCAACGTGTATATGAGGTCTGATGAGAATTTCATGTAAATCAAACCCAGTTCACCCTGTTATTCTACTTCTAAAAGATCGTAGGGTAGGTCAATGCATCAGGAAAGCGCTAGTGTCATAACACGGGCCAGAGATTCAAAAGTTCAGGCAAAAATGAAACATGTACTTTTCTTCAATAATGAAGAGTACAATGTCAAGAGGAATTCAGATAAACACACCAAGAGACATCTATTATTAATACAATCAAACTCGGAGGACAATGAGGACTGTAGAGATACAGAAGACAAAACAAAACAAAAGCCTGGGTTTGGGAGTCAGGAAAATCCAAGCGTGGGACTGAGCTCCACCACTGACTAGCAGCTCACTTAGCCCCTTTGGGTCTCAGCTCGTTGATCTCTAAAAATGTGTCTCCCTGCCCCATGGCTTGGTTGTGACAGGACTGAAGAGGATGCTCCTACAGCAAGCTTGGCACGTGCTTGAGTAATGTAGACATCGGTGCTTTTATCAATACTCCTATTACTAGCGTCGGGGCTCCACGAGAAGAGTCAGGAAGGAGCGGGAGGAAAATCGCTGTGGCAGGAAGAGTCAGGAACGGGGACTCACAAGTGTCGTGACCACTCCCTCCCGTGTCACCAGGAAACTTGTGTTTTATCTGCTCAGCTCCTGAGGCCCTTGCAGGGTGAAAACTTGGAAGTGGCCTAGGGGAGCTAAATAGGTTTACATTCAAAAGGATGCAGAGACAGTCACAGGGAACACAGGTAGAATGTGGGGAGAGGTGGGGAGACAGGAAGAGCTCGGCGAGTGGAGAGGAAGAGGCTAGAATATATACAGACTCTATGGGGAAGGCGACTGCCACGGTGAGTAAGGCTTTAGCAAGACGGGTGGACGGCATCTTTTGGATTTTTTTAGAGTCCAGCCATTAGTATCAGCTGCTATCGCTGTGTAAGAAGTTATCCCAAAATGTGACTACTTACAATGACACACACTTATGAGCCCGCAGTTTCTGTGGTCAGGCATCTGGGCTCCGTGGAGCTGGATTCTCTGCTCGGGGGCTCTCACAGGCTGCACTCAGATGCCAGCAGGGGCTGGGGTCTTGTCTCAAGCCTGGGGCTGGGGTTGGTGGGGTGGGGGTTGGGGGGACCTGCTTCCCAGCTCACGTGGCTGTTAACAGGATACGTCTCCTTGAGGGCTGTTGGACCAGGGGCCCCCGTACCTCACTGGCTGTTGGCGGGAGGTCACCCTCAGTGTCTGGCTGCCAGGGCCTCTCTAACGTGGCGGCTTCTGTATCAAAGCATATAAGCTGACAAGGCATTAGACGGAGTCTGCCAGCGAGACACAGTCACAATCTTTCGTAACCTAATCATGCAAGTGACATTGCATATCACCTTTGCCACATTCTGTTGGTTAGAAGCAAATCACGAGGTCTTACTTACACGCAAGGGGAGGGGACCACACGAGGGCGTGAATAGCCATGAATTCCACAGGTGGGGGGCCCATCTTAGAAGCCCACCTACCGTGGCACCTTTAACTCACATTTATTTCCAGTGTTCTTGCTTTGTTGGACCTGAATATCTTTTGAATATAGCATTGTGCCAAGACTGGCCGTACGACTCATCAATTTGGGGGGTCTTATAAATGTAAAATTCAAAGCAGGACTCCTAAGGTATCTGACTGAGCAGAAACCCTGAGGAAGAAATCAGAGTAACTTTAGGATAAATGGTGGCACAGAACCCGCAACGAGCCTCCCTTCTAACTGCACACCCCCTATGACCATACGCTAAGTCGGTATGGGTAAAAGTTTGCTTTTTCTTAATCCACTGACGGCCTGCCATCTGAGCATTGATCGCCCAACCTCACTACGGTGGTCCACTCAATCTGGGATCTAGATCCATGCTGTTACGAGTAAGCTATTCTTTTTAGATTCTAGATTTCCCCTTTGAGAATAATTTCTATCTTCATATTAATTTTTATTCTGTATTTTCAACACTTATTTAGACTGAGCCCTGCAAGTGTCACTGGTGTCCACGAGTCCAGTGTGAGTCCTTCCATATCCGACTTGTCCACATTGGACTCCTCTGTCGGCATCAGAGGGTCCCTGGGGATGATTTTAGTGAGGTGTGTGTGTTAGGAGCTTCTTATCCATGTTGTTGACCTAAAACAAATAGACCGCCAGGTATTTCTCCAGCAAAGATGGGTTTATTCAGAACCAGCAGAGAATCGCTATTCAGGGTCAGCAACCATGGTGAACCACTTGCAAGTTCCTGCACAGCAAGGGAAGGAGACTCCTATATAGAGGGAAAAGGGAGGGAGGGCTGTAGTAAACAGAGTCCCTGGCTTTTCACTGGCTTAGCCCCCTCGGGGAGAGGGGGGAGGAAGAGTCCTTCTTCTTCCTATTGGGCTCTGTTGTCATCACAGGGTGTGAGAGCTCCCCCCTTGTGGTCCCTCAACTCTATGTGGTTTTTTTTCATTTTTTTTCTTTTTTCTTTCCACCTCACCCCCGGGCTTGAGGGATCTTGGTTCCCCAACCAGAGATTGAACCCAGGCCCTCGGCATTGAAAGCGTGGAGTCCCAACTACTGGACCTCCAGGAAATTCCTTCTGTTTCTGTTTATTTTTTTTTTTTACCGTGCAAATGCCTTTTTACTGCATTCACACATGGATAATTTGACCAACACTTTTCCCCCCTGACACCATAAGAACAGTTCCATTCTTTTTAGGGTTTTGATCTTGTAAAGGAAAAGTGAGGCAGCCTCACTTTTATTCCTTCTGTCCAACATTTATATGCTTCTTCCTCTTTTCCTTAAATTCTAATATTTCATTGACTCTGACTAGATATTGGTCTAAATTTTTTACACTATGTGCTCTTTTTTACATGCAAATTCGAGTTTTGGTTTTGTTGTTTTCAGCTCTAGAAAGTTTGCTATTTCATTATTGTTTTCTGATTACAGCCTCCCGGGGGCATGGACAGCACCCCGGGGAGGTTGTGGCCTCCCCAGTTCAGTAACTGTCTAATGAAGGCAGTTGTGACAAAGAGAGAAGGACAGTGCTGCCTTCCAGAATGGACTACTGTCCTTATTTCTGCATGGAGCTGGCACCCTACTCAGGGGTGGCAAAAACTGGCATCATCATGTGACCCAATGTCACACCAGAAGATGTGCTCGGATGTGCAGGGGATGCCAGCCCACAGCGTCCTTCACGGGGACCCCTGACACAGGCAGCTTGCTAGGTAACGACAGCATGGGTGGAGTTGTCACAAGGCTCCACGCACCAGCTTTCACCTGTCCAAGGGGATGGGAGCTCCTCAGGAAGCTTCGCCCCTTTCTGTGGAGCCGTGGGAACATGTATTAGAGTATAGGAGATGCGTCACGTAAGCAAAGGGACTTCCAGAAGAAGAAAAGTTTCCACACAGGAGACGTAGCAGTCAAAAAAGTCAACAGGAGAAATCTTCTTCCCTGGGCTAAGGGAAGAATTGGGTCTTCAATACAAAGAAGTCCCAGAGCCTCATACCAGGCAAATTAATAGGCTTAGAGGTACCCAGTGAAATTATTTAAGGGTAAGAATAAACATAAAACCATACAAACCACATAGTAGAAAAAAGGTAAATTACAGAAGGGGGGAAATCAGGCTGACATCAGACTTCTCTTCTAGAAGGACTGTAAGCTAGAAGATGTGGCAATATTTGCAATTTTTGGAGGCAAAGATTGTGACCTAGGAATTGCATCCTCAGCCAATACAAATGTGAATGCAGCAGAAAGCACCCTCAGGAGTTTGAGGAGGTGGTAGAAAGGCACCCACACAACTTCCAGCAGTTCAGGAATTTGAAGGGGGCGATGCCTTTAAATAATAAATGGAGAAGACATGGTGGAACTTTTTTTTTTACTTTAATTTTTTTAAAGATTTTTTTGATGTGGACTATTTTTAAAGTCTTTATTGAATAGGTTACAATATTGCTTCTAATTTTTTTTAAGTTTTGGTTGTTTGGCCACAGGGCATGTGGGATCTTAGCTCCCTGACCAGGGATCGAACCCGCATCTCCTGCACTGGAAGGCAAAGTCTTAACCACTGTACTGCCAAGGAAGTCCCTTGACTTTAATTTTTTTTTCTTTTTTATATTTCATCTCAGTGCACAAGGATTTGAAGATACCTCCTAAGATATTACTGAATACAAAGGAACCAAAGAGAAAGAAGTGAGCAGAGAGTAAAACGAGAGAAACTGGTAACGTGATGGGCTCATCCAGCACATGGAAAGCCTGCTTGTGGGGCATTGTTAGAAGCTGCAACCTAATTACAAGGGACCAAAGCAAGGGAACAAACATGGTCAACTGCAAGCTTCACGGCGTCCATAAAGCAAGATCAAACCCAACTGCCCCGATCCAGAGTCCAATGTACAAAGAGCTCCTGTAGGTGGTGGGGGTGGGGGAATGACAGTGAGAATGTAAAGGGGCAGCACGTGGGTGATTTTTCTAGTGATGGAATAGTTCAACAACTTGATTGTTGTGGTGATTACACAAATCTACTCATGCTAAAATTGCATAAAAGTCTACACATGCAAGTGAGTAAAATCTGAATGAAGTCTATGGAGTATACCAGTGTCAGTTTCCTGGTTTTGATATTATACTATGGTTATGTGGGATGTTATCTTTGGGGGAAACCAGGTGAAGGTTACCCAGGACCTCTCTGTACTATTTTTTCAACTTCCTGTGAATCTGTTATTATCTCAAAATAATAAGTTAGAAGGAATAAACTTCTATGTAAAAAGAACTCCGGGCCACACAATAGGAAACATCTTGACATAACCCTGCAATGCCTACAGCACAAAACTGTGTGGCTATTTCTTATAAAGTCCTGAATGCAAGTGGAAGATGCATCACTAAGGTAAAATTCAATGCAGGCAATTCCATAGCAGGGACAAATGATGGGCCCCGGTATAGAAATGTCTGAGAGTTTGGTCAGATTTAGTTCAACTTACTTGCTGAATGATGCAAAGTCTTTGCTTTCATATTTTCATCAAGATCTCAATTATTTTTACTTACGGTCCTTATCCTCAGACTGCAGATGGGTCTGACGAAATTAATGGAGTCCTAATACCCATCATGAAGGTTACCTCGGTGAAAATTAAAACCACAGTGGATTCTTAACCAGCACTCACATTTTCAGACTTCACTGTAGATCGTGAGGATATTGACTACCATCCACATCAGGACAGCTGCTCCATGCTAACAGCTGCCCAGCTTCTGCAGTTTCCCACTCAGGGAAACACATGATGGCTGGGCAGGCCGAATCACTGGGGACTTCGCTCAAACTCAGACCGCTGGGTCCCACCTCAAGGACTCCACAGATCTGGGGTGGGACCCAGATTCTGCATCTCTAACAAGTTTCCAGATGCTGCGGATGCTACTGGTGAGGGTCCCACACTGGAGAACCACTGAGCTAAACCAGGATGCTACACATAACACCAGTTAGACTTTTTCAAAGCTTGTACACAAATCTTCTTCAAACACAAGCATGGAATCGACAAGAGGCTTAAGAGGCGGCATCACATAACTTTGGCTGAGTGCTCTTCTGTGGTTGCAACTTGTGTTTATGAACAACACGATTTGTCCTGATAGCATATGAGACATACATCTTCATCAGGCCAAGAATAACTAATAACAGCTTTGTCTCATATAACGCCTATTATGTGCCAGGCACTGTGCTACACTCTTTACATGTGTCAGCTCCTTGAATCTTCTCATGAATTATAGGGATTATTATTTTCCCACTAAAACTGTTGAGGAAACCAAGGCACAGAGAGGTTAAGTAACTTCCCCGAAAGTCACACAGCTGATAAGTAGAGGATACGGCGTTCAAACTCAGGCAGGCTGGCCCGAGAGCCCAATCCTTAAAATTTAAGTTCCTTTGTGCCGCTTTAATACGTCCTTGTGAAAGGATAGATTGTCATTTTTACTATATTAATACACTATCAACATTTAAATAATTAGAAACCTTGTTTTGTTGGCTGGGGGAGAGGCTGACCTGGTGTTATTTTTATCATTGATGCTCATGAATAATTTCAAATGGTCTAGAAGTCACCCATCAACAACAGAATACTCTTGCATCCTGTGAGCCCAAAACAAAAACAAAAGCAAAAATCCATCTGCTATGTTATTGTCCTAACACGAGAATGACATTTGGCATGTTTGCAAAATTGTGTTTCAGCCTGCCTATCACCATGTTCAAATCAGCCCTACGATGTCATTTTCAAGTTCTAAGTCTCTCTGTGTTTAAAAATTTTTTTTAAATAAGAAGAAATAAGAAGCTCTCCTTATTAACACTTAATGAGAGAGGAACTAAATTGTTCATATGCTCTGATGAGAATGTTCCAAAAGGCCCCGTACCAAACCCCAGCCATCTCCACTCTTGGCTTCCATCAATTATTCATTGTAATGATGAGTGTGACACTTGCAGAGGCTTCAGATATAAATGACACCATCCGGAGAAATCTTCTCAATTCTCATTTTGGCAAAAGTGCTAGAGCGGTACCTGCAAGAGTTACAGTGACCTGCAAGGGTTAATGTACACCATTGCCTCCACATGTCTTTCAACCGTAGAGAAGAAATGAGGTTTGTTTTGTTATCAGAATCATCCTGTTTTTCTAATTGCCTCTGTCGACCACATTTTTTGAGATTTGCATAGATGGGTAAAAAACAGGAAAATGGCAAAAGCCAATGGAGGCTCCTGAGGTCATCAATCCCATATATCCTATCCCAAAGAGTAGAGGCAAGAGACCGGAGGTAGAACTGGGGCAGGAGACGATGCTCAAAGGTACTGTCTGGAAGGAGAAAAGTGGGGAGTCCCTATGGTGCCTGGAACCCTATTATCTTTATAGGTGCCAAGAGTCACATCAGTTCTTTAAAAATTAATAATGGAGGATAACAACTTGGTTCCAAGTTCGAAAGGATTATAAACCCAATGTCATAACCTTGGAAGAAAGTTCTTTACACTCTAAGGTACTAATGAGCTAAAACTCCTATCGTGATAAGCATATTTGTCGGAGCACATATATAGACTAGATTAAGCAATAACCATTTTCTTACTTTCAGCTTAAGAATCTTCACACTGAAAAAGTCAGCTTTAGCAATAATGGCTTCAAAATTAAATAGAAATAAAACCTTTAATTATTCATCCAACTCCTCAGCGTTTCTCTGTTTCTTCTAAATAATACAACCAACGAGCATGTTTCAGAAGCTGAAAAAAACTAAGGGAACCACAGTATGTAAAAATAAGTCAAATATACCTTTCTCCTTTTATTATCAAAGAATATTGACCATTTGAATGCATCCTTTCTTGATGTTAATTTATGTTTCACCATAGTCTTGATTTAAGAACAACCTGTTTTATTCTGTTTCCAGTAGGTTTGAGACCATAGGACTGGGTAAGATAGTCAGTTGCAGACTTAAGATCCCAGTGACTTTTTTAGTAAAGTTCATTTGAGGACATGTCTGACTCTGGCAATCAGGAAAAAAGAAGAAAAGAGAAAAAACTACAGATATATCTTAAATCGCTCAAAAATCGAGCACAGATTTCTACATTCCTAAATAAATCCGAATGAGTACCGAAGATACCTGTGCACTAGCATTTTGCTTATCCACGCAGATCCTGGAGAGATTTCAAATTTTGTCTTCCTTTAGTTTCTTATCTTCATAGAAAAAAACAAATGATGCCCTCCTCAGATTCACTACACTAACATCAATTCTACAAGTTACACAACTGCAACATTTATGGAAAGATGAAAAGCAAAAGTTGATAACGTACCTGTGGAGGTTACAGACAGGACTTGCTTTCACTCCAAAGATCCTGCTCCTCTGATCTACTTGCAAAAGGAAGAGGCTTTTATAACTTGAGATTTCTCAGCCCCGCCTTCTTCTCTGAGGTTCTCTTAAGAGGAGGAGAAAAAAAAAAACTCAAGCCACTGAAAAAAGACAGTTAACACCATGGGATACCATAGCAGTGTAGCAATTGAATATGAGTAAAGAACGCATATTCATAGAACAGGGTATTTTAAATGCTCATAAAGTAAGAATACAAAATCCCCACTCTTGGCTTGCCAATTGTATCAGAGTATGAAACAAACTAAAGATGAATTTCTACAATTTGTGGCACATTTTAAAAACCACAAATGAAATGGGAAATGCTCATTATGGAAAGTCATGATAAAATTAATTAATAGATTAAAAGCTTTTAATTAAGATTAGGAAAAAGTTGTTAAGTAGAGGAAATTTAACAAACATTGCTTTTTGGTCGATTTTGTTAACTTTATCCACACCAACATATATTCAGCATTGGGCTAGCTAGGCAGGGCTGAGGGGGGTGACCTGAAAACTCAGCAAGGCTGGCTTTATTAAATTATAGTTATTTCCATGCTCCCTTTAAACTACACTTTGTCTCTGTGAAAATCCCACTAGGAGAGATAAAATAATAATCCCTAGTGGGCAATTTTTAGTCATTTTATTTAAATGATGTACCACAAGCATCATTTAAATAGTTTTGTTACAGTTAATGTTCCTTAAGTATTGGCTATTATTTCTAATATGTATTCATATATGAAGTATATGTCTCAGGCAAGTAGAAATAAGATCGTGTAATTTAAAATTTGATTATACAGTCAAACAAATGCAAAGAGGTTAGAGATTAAACATAATGAGAGTCAGGGGCAATGTTGTAAAGGCAGAGGGATTTGGTCAAGATCTGTAAGGAGAGATAAGATGTCATTAATGATAGTTACTCCTACAGAAAACATGTTCAATTCAGGGAGAAAACCCCTTCGACAAAGAAAATCTTTAAGAAAAAACTTGAGGTAAGATCACAAACTCAAATACTCCAAGAGTCAGACAGGTAGTGAAAATGAATGGAGTGACCAAGTGTGAGGCAATAGGGAAGGGTAAGGACTGTGGAATGTTGGAAACATCAGGGGCCGCATCTCAATGAGGACCCATGCGAGAAGAGATCTAGCCAGAAACAGAGAGAGGATCAGAGAAATCTCAAAATTGCCCTGAATGTGGATTGTAGGACTAAAAACTCCCATACCCTTACCTGCTGCAATTTCCTTCCTGGCCCCCCACCCCATGCATGCACATACACAGGCTGTGGATCTGGTCCTCTTCGTCCTCAGCCTGCAGTCTACACAGCATCCTTCCAGGTATTTTCAGAGATGCAAAGGTATTGAAAAGCAGAACCTAAAGTTTAGTTTGAAAACCAAAATGTGAACTGCAAAAGACCAGAAGGCTAGAAAATTATAGACACTGAAGTACCAACTGCACACTGATCTGCTATGGAGGAATACTCCTTGTGGAAGGTGGCAGAGCAGTGAGCGATCCCAGGCTGGCAGAAGGAAAGCTGAGAGCAGAAGAGGGATGAGCACAGAGGTGGGGATGAGAGAGACGGGAAGAAGGAGGATGACCTCATCAGGTGCACCATCGTAGAGCCATTGCACGTGGTGATTTAGAACCGTGTTTACAAGGGAAAGATTCAAAATACATCTGACCGGGCTTCCCTGGTGGTGCAGTGGTTGAGAGTCCGCCTTCCGATGCAGGGGACACGGGTTCGTGCCCTGGTCCGGGAAGATCCCACATGCCGCGGAGCGACTGGGCCCATGAGCCATGGCCGCTGAGCCCGCGCGTCCGGAGCCTGTGTTCCGCCATGGGAGAGGCCACAACGGTGAGAGCCCCGTGTACCGCAACAACAACAACGAAATACATCTAACCAAGTGAGGTGGAGAAGATAGAAGTGGAGATGGAAACAGAGGTGTATAGGTAGAGATATAGGTATAGTTACAGATATAGATGTATAGGTGTAGATATAGAAGTACAGAGATAGATATAGCATAGATTTGTATGTATAGGTATAGATGCACAGGTATATAACCTACAGCTTTGCCATTTTATCCAAGACGTAACAAAATGACCAAATTCCTCTACGGAGGCAAACGTGATTTTTTAAAGAATGCTTAAATACGAGCTTGTTGCATTCTCTTTCAGTGCCAGCAGGTGGCTTCTCTGAGCAAATTCAGTGGCTGCAGGAGAGACATTTTCAACCATCTTTATCCCTAAAGCAGGTTTGACAGGTGAACAATGACGTCGGCCTGGCCTGCCCCTTCAGCGCCCTCTTGGCCCCAAAACAGTAAGCAGAGTCCGTCAGCTCCATGTGTAGCCTGGATTCTCAGCTTTGCTTCCCTATTTTTTGTGCTGTGAGAAAACATGTCAAAATTGAATGAACTGGAAGTGGACGGGTGGTGGCGATTGAGTAACAACGTGGATGCAAGTAATGGATGCTGCTAAACCGGATGCTTAAAAATGGGCAAGACGGTAGATTCTACGTTATGTGTATTTTGCCACAACGAAAAATAGTTTAAAAAATATCGAATGGGGCTTCCCTGGTGGCGCAGTGGTTGAGAGTCCGCCTGCCGATGCAGGGGACACGGGTTCGTGCCCCGGTCCGGGAAGATGCCACATGCCGTGGAGCGGCTGGGCCCGTGAGCCATGGCCGCTGAGCCTGCGCGTCCGGAGCCTGTGCTCCGCAACGGGAGAGGCCACAACAGTGAGAGGCCCGCGTACCGCACAAAATAAATAAATAAATAATTGAATGAAATTGGCTCTGAGCTTTTGCTAACTGTGGGAGCTCGAAAAAGCTACTCAACCCCCGAACCCCAGCTCCTTCTCAGCCATGTGGGGTCCTAGTGCCTATGTCTCAGGCTGTGTCAGGATTTGGGGGGAATACTGAAAGGACAACCGTGGCAGATGCACCAACCGTGTTAGCATCCTCCTCCGGCTGCTTTTGTCCCCCCAGCTCAGCATCCCTGTGTCTGGGGTTCCACTTTGCAAATGGGGCAGGGAGAGGGTGCCTTTCTTTCTGTCGCCCAGCGCCCACTGAAACAGGAAGATGAGCCACCGCGTGCTTCCACCGGCGTTTCCCTTCGTGACCCATGACCGCCTACATCGGCCTTTCAGGGCCACAGGTTGAAAAGGATGGCCAGGCCCCAACCTAGACATGTTGGACCAGGAATCTGATGTTTCTCAAGTTCGGCGGAGTTAGACAACCTCAGCTCTGAAGAAACAAGTGTCAACTGAAAAAATGCTGTCACCCGGCAAGAACAAGGCAAAAACACAGCCAGCTGGGTGGTGGTGAGTGTGCTGCCCTGGGGACAGGGACAGCCGGCGGGAGCTGGGCAACCACACAGAGAAGTGGTCACGCTCTGTGGGGGACCCCCAAAGCTCATTGTCTACAAGGGAAGGAAAAGGTCAACACGTGCACTTTCCACCCAGAGCTTGGATTCTTTCTGCTCTACTGGCTGTCTACTTACTATACATTGTATAGTATACTATATATATGTATATATAGTATACACATATATATGTGTGTAGCATATATATATGTATAGCATATATGTGTACAGTATAGTATAGTAAATAGCCCATATAGACTATATACAGTATATACACAGTATATACTATATACTGGCTCTGAGCTACTGCAGACCCCATGGGTCATGGGAGAGATCTCTTGGCCATTTGTGCCCCCAAAGAACCCCTCTTGAAAGCAGGGTTGTCCTGCCCTCTCCAGCACACAGGTTCCCTGTAGGAGACACACAGGGGCCATGAACTGGAGCCCAGCCGTCAGCAGGTGTTCAAGGGCCTCGCCCTGGTTCCCCTCCATCTCCCCAGCATGCTCCTTCTCTAAACTCCCAACTTCCTTGTCCCCTGGGGCCACCTCCTCTCCAGGCGCTTGGGCCGTCTCCCCCCTCCCCTGAAGACTGGGCACAGCTGTGCGTGGCAGCCACGCCCTCCGACTGAGTTTGCTCCCCTTGAGCTGGTTGGAAGGACACGGCCTCTGGCCTAGCGCAGGAGGGCCCACGTGGGCGTTACATGCAGCGGCTGCGCTTGTGAAGTTCCACGAACCTGCCTCCTCCCCTGACCACCTGCAGGAAGCTGGAGTCCCAGGTAGGCCCTGGCCCTGCCTCAAACTTTTATGTACACATGAACCGCCTGAGGATCTTGTTAAAGGCAGATTCTGGTTCACACAGATAGGGCAGGACCTGGGATGCTACATCTTTAGCAGAAAGAACCAGATTTCTGCCAGCACCAGGGTCAGCTTCAAGACAAGCAGCAATGAGAAAGGTAGGAACCAGAAAAGCGGTCCAGATAAAGTGCCACCCACCTGAACATGATCCACCAGGTGAAGCCAGGAACCGTGTCTGTCTAGGGGAGAAGGGACGCCTCTGGGTTTGGCACACTTCAGACATCTCCCCAGCCCCCCGAACTCTGCTCCCCCGGACAGAATCAGACGCAGCCGGCTCGCTAAGGCACCAGTCTCTCCTCTGGTCTCAAGTGAGAGGCTCCTGTTCTAGCCGTGTTCAAGGTATCTGAACACTGGCCAGCCTCAGCCTGACGTGCCCTGGGCCACTTAAACTTCACGTCTTCCCAATTCCCTTGTAGGTGACCTGACAAGGGAACTGTGGGGCTTGACACCTCTTTAATTTTTTGTGTGTTTTTTTTTTTTGACACCTCTTTAGAGATCAGGGTCTTGTTGAGTGATTTGATAAGAGGTAGGAGCTTAAAACGCTTTCATGCTCATGGCTATAGCCTTCTTCAGTTAGGCCAGACATAAGAGGCTAAATGAAACTCCTCAATGATTTTTCTATGTCAGCCAAGTTGCTTTTCATGTGAACTGGGACTGGAAACAAGAATGAACAGTAGTTTTTGTTTTTGTTTTTGCGGTACGCGGGCCTCTCACTGTTGTGGCCTCTCCCGTTGCGGAGCACAGGCTCGGGACACGCAGGCTCAGCGGCCATGGCTCACGGGCCCAGCCGCTCCGCGGCATGTGGGATCTTCCCAGACCGGGGCATGAACCCGTGTCCCCTGCATCGGCAGGCGGACTCCCAACCACTGCGCCACCAGGGAAGTCCTGAACAGTAGTTTTTATAGACAAAATAAAAATGGAGATAAAAATAGAGATAGAGACAGGTAAAGAGATGGAGATGGAGATGATGGGGAAGGAGACAGGGATGAAGATGACGGAGATGGGAATGGGGATGAGGATGAAAGTAGAGAGAGACAGAGATGGAGATGGAGATAGAGATGAGATATAGAGATGAGAGATAGAGATAGAGATAGGGAGAGAGAGAGAGAGAGAGCGACGATAGAGGTACCAAAGTGAAAAGGACCAAGAATAACTCAGACCCAGAGATCAAGTATTTGATATTCACCAACATAAATGTAAACAATGACAATTTTCCTTATGCTCTTATAAGAAATCTCTCAGAGTGAGGCAGAATACTGTAGCCATCAAGCACTCCACCTCTGGAAGATGAGTCTGGCTTAAAGCTCAGGCTCCAGGGCAAACTCGGGCAAGGTCCCTGACCTCCCTGACCTAGTGTCCTCGCCTCTAGCACCACCTGTAAAGCTCTCAGCTCAGATGCCATGATGCAGGGTAAAGAATCAGTGAGTATAGAGTGTGCTGAGAGGGTTAAGCTCCTTACACAGGACGGTGTGCTCTCTGACAGTAGTGCATAAGCACTCCATGACTATCGGACAAGCTCGTCAACAATGGTGACGTACAGGAATTAGAAACAGGATTATGAGACTTAACGTAGATCGTTTCAAAGAGCTACAGAGGAAACTGCCTTTTAAAATCTGCAATTCGAATAGATAAAGCAAATGGGATGGTGAGATGGAAGGGTGTCTTCTGAGGAAACGTTTTTGCCCTGATTCCAGCCCAAGTGTGCTTCAGCTCCTGCGTACGAGAGGAAATGAAACTACCTTGTATACTGAAAATTCACACAGTGGTCCATTTGGCCCATATGACCCTGCTCCATCCCATTTTAGAGCTCTGGAACAATAAGAAGCCATCTCTTTCCTTTTACCCAAATTACCGAAACTTTGCTTGAGGAGACAAAATAAGTTCTGAGTGATTTCTGACCACTATTATATGGTCATGAGAATGAAAATACATTCCAGGCCCACCTGGATTAGCAGAACTGCTCTGTCTTCTTTCTGCTTTGGGGGATGAGAAACCCATCCCAAGACAGAAAGGATGATTGATTGTTACTTAAAAGCATGATGGCCACGGGTGATGAAATGTAATGGAAAGAAAAAACATGAAAACAGTGGACAATTAGGATTATTATAAGTATTACCATCACACAGAGTGGTCCCTGAGTGGAAAATGGTTCAAATGTCAGAAACAAAAATAGCCAGGCGACCCCAAATGATACCTGAATATTTGTCCCAAAAGTAACCTGACGGGAAAGACATGTTTCCAAGGTCAGAGTGAGCACCACAGTTTGCTGACCCCTAGAAGCCCCACATCCATCAAACCAGGATTGGCTGGCCGCCAGGACCCGGGCTAGGGGCTGCAAATTCAAACACACTGAAGGAAAAGACTGAACATGAGAAATTCAGTCAGTAAGAATTGTGCAGAAGAAACCGGTGTCTGATGTGGGATTCTGGCCAGTTGCCGCGAGGCGGTCCATCCAACGACCAAGGACAGGATTTCTGTTACGCTTTTCTCCTTTTATCCATTCTGTAACAATGACATCTCAGGTAGGAAAGTACTGGACCATTCGCCCAATAAAGAATTCCTAATTTTGAACAAGTTTACCATCATAAACTCTCTCTCCAGTTAGGGGCATGGGTACACACTCGCCGTGACAATGGCTAACATTTGTGGAGAGCCTGTTCTGTGGCAGGCATGTGGTGCTTTACGTGTGCTGACTCATGGAACGGCCCAGCAAACCTGCAAGGAGGTACCAGGTACCAAGTATATTTCTCTATACTATCACCAACGCCATTTTACAGGTAATGCAACTAGGGCACAGACAGCTTAAGTAACTTGCCAAGAGTTACGTAACCCGCAAGTGCTGGAGCTAGCTTTGGAATCCAGGCTGTGTGTTTCCAGAGTTCTTCTGTCTGACTTTTCTGCTACGGGCACACGTGCAGGTGTACACACTCGCAAACACATACCTACACACACGTAGATACGTGCACACATACAAACACATACCTACACGTACACACACACACGCCCTCAGAGTTACTCAGCGCAGAGGCACAGAGAGGCAGGTTGGCCCTAATCAAATGCAAAGAAAGGTCAAGACTGTCCCAGCCATATTTCTGTGGGACAAGTTATGTTTTCAGGAATTTCCAAGGATTGTCCTTGATGTCGCCTTGATGTCCTTTGATGTCTTGACATTGTGTTGTATGTTCTGCAGACTTAGCAGAGGCCCCACCATAGTGTCTGAGTCATAGCCACCCACTCCCACCAAACCCTTAACCTCTGCCTTCCCCAGAGAGCTCATGGTCCCCTGGAGTTTTCCTCCACCCTGGTGTTCACCCTGGAGTCATTCCCGGATCTTCTCTTCCCCCCTGCCCCGTGACCCAATCCACCCATAATTCCTGTCGGCACTGCCTCTAATTCCAATCCTGTGAACCCCAAACCCGGCCACCTCTCTGATCCCTGCTGCTAATTTCTGCATCCAAGGCTCTGCCGTCTCTCTCCTGGAAGCTGATCTGCTTCCCGTTCTGCTCCCAGGATCCATTGTCCACCTCTCTTCCAAAGCCATCTCATCAAAGCCCTTGTCAGATCGTATCTGTCCCCGCTTTACACCCTTCAGGTGGCCTCCTGCCGTAATCAGGATAAAACCCACGCCCCTGCGATGGCCTGGGGCAACCGCCGGCCTCAGCCCCCAGCCTCCTCCTTCTTGTCTCCCTCAGGCTCTTGGTGTTTTCCATCTGCCACATCTAGAACCCTCTTCCCCAGATCTTCCAGCATGTGGAATTCGAGGATGCATGGGGTGGAGGTTAAGAGCTCAGGCTCCCGAAGGGCACTGCCACCACTCTTGCACCTGTGTGAGCTCGGGCAGGTTTCTTAGCCTCTCTGTACCTGTTTCTTCACCTAGAAAATGGTGAAGATAATCATAGTATCTACCCAGGGTTCTTGTTAACCCAAGTGAAGCACTTTCTCAAGCAATGTTCACTGTGGTTATTATTATTAGCATCATTAATAGCAACTCAGTTGTGAGCTTGCACTCTGGAGAGTCAGACCACCACTCACTACTGGCTGTGTGACCTTGGCCAAGTTACTTGACTTCTCTGTGCCCAGTTTTCTCATTTGTAAAATGGAGATAATAATTATACCATCCTCATAGATATTCTGTGAGGATTTTATTAGTTAATACATGTCACACACTCAGGATACTACTTGGCACCCAGTAAGCATACAGAAATGCTCATCATCATTATAATCCTAATAGCATTCTCTCCCAGGTCTCTGTTCAACCACTCCCTAGTCTGAGAAGCCCTCCCTGAGCCCCAACACCAATCACTCTGTGTCCTATCGCCCTGTCTTGTTCTCTGTCACTACATTGATCGCCACTTGCTATTAGATTGTGCTGCTGTGTGTTATCGATCACCTCTCTCTCCCTCCAGCCTTTATTCAGCTTCACCAGGGAGGCAGCAGCCTTGTCTTTTTCACAAGGGTTTCCCCAGGGCCTGGAGCAGAGCCTAGCACGTGGTAGGACTCGATAAAAGCCGAAAGAACAACGTAACTCACAGAAGTCAATTTTTCATGTGCAGAAATGCTCCTTTTGTGCGAGGTCCCTCTTTGTTCCCTGGGATTGTTACTCTGCTGCCCAAGTTTGTGTCCAGTCGTCGCTGCACCTCAAACCTTAACGGGAGGTCTTGACATCGTGTTGTATGTTCTGCAGTTCTCACGTGGCTGCCACCGAGTAGAACTCTCTGTGGTTCAATGGCAAGCCTACCCTGGTGCCTGAGCGCAGACACACCCTCCCATATTTACCCTCTCTCCCCTCTCTCTTTACTCACTAATTTATTTATTTAGTCATCGTTTGATTCATTCGTCAGCTTGACAATAACTGAGCACCAACCCCATGCCGGCCTAACGCTGAGCACCGAGGTCACCTAGGCTAGTACAACCTGGTACCTGCTTGTAAGCATCGCAGCATGGCCGAGGTCAAAGATGCAGAAATGGATAACTGAAATACCCAAAGGGGCAGCAACATAGCCCGGGGGGATGAGAAGAACTGCCTCTCCATCACATTCCTACAGGAGCAGGAACCAAACACGGGATGCCCATCAACAAACAGATGGGTGTGGCTGGAGTTTAAAGGTGGTAGTTGGGTTGAGGGAGAGGAGGTTGAACAGGCCTTTTGTGAGCCTGGAAGACAAGTTTGGAATTTATCTTGCGAGCATGCAGGCACTGAAGAGCTTTATCACAGGGTCATCTCCAGAATTGTGTTTTACAAAGGTCATCCTTGAGTCTCCCCAGTGGTCAAGCGAAGAATGAAAACAAAGAAGCAATTTGGTCCCAACAAGAGATGAGATTGACAGAGGTGATGAAGAGGAGGGATGGGTTTTATAATCTTAGAAGTTCTGGAAGGTAGGATATAAGAAAGAGGAGGAATCAACCAAGCTGTACAGGCCGTGCTTGCGGAGTTACACGTAATTACTTCTAATTCACTACCACTGTGCTCCTTGCAATTTCAGTAGAAACCCTCCTGCAAACACCATCAGAGCTAGTAGTAGGATATAGTTTCTTTGAAGAGCAGCAAAAATTTAAAGACACTTGAGATGCATTCAATTGAAAATGCTATGGTAAATAGAATCACGACCCCCAAAGATGTCCACGTCCTAATGCACAGAACTTATGAATACGTTAGATCACGTGACAAGGAGGAATTAAGGTTGCTAGTCAGCTGACCTTAAAGTAGGAAGATTTTCCTGGATTATCCCAGGGGGCCAATGTAATCACAAGGGTCCTCTTAAGGAGAGTCAGTGTCAGAGAAAGAGATGTGATGATGGAAACAGGCAGAGAGATGTACAAGGAAGAGACCACAAGTCAAGAAATGTGGGCAGCCTCTCGATGCTGGAAAAATCAAGGAAACAATTCTCCCTTAGAACCTCCAGAGAGGAACACACCCTGGCCAACATCTTGATGCTAGCCCCGTGGGACCCGTGTTGGACTTCTACAGTACAGAATCGTCATACATGAAATTTATGTGGTTTTAAGCCATGAAGTTTGTGGTAAGTTGTCACAGCAGCAATTGAAAACAAATATAGTTCCATAGAAAGAGCAACTCTTAATTCTCACATTTATTTCTCATCTATGTATGGAGTATTTAATTAATTTACATCATTATAACATCAAGTAAAACTGGCAGAAACAGTATTCGGGAAGAAACACGTCCAAGGCTGGTTTCATCAGCTTCCTTTAGTGGTGAAAGGAGAGGTTCAAGGTCCTTCTAAAAAGTGACTTAGGAGCAGCAAGGATTTGCTATGACCTGGGCCAAACCCGGCAGATTTTACGAAGCAGATTAACAGCACCAGCTCACATCTGGTGACTCACCTAAGCGGAAACCAATTAAGAACATTTCCACAGTACTTTTTACTGATTGACTCTGCTATTATTACTTTTATTGGTCTTTATTACATTAATTATGATAACAAAGACAGAAAATGTGGTAGAAGTCCAGGCAACATGGTTATGTTTTGTTGGCAACAGTATGACTTTGTCAAAAGATGCCAGTGAATGGGTCAGAAACTGAGGGCCGAGCGCCAGTTTTGGTGCTTTCTCTGGAACCCCCAGCCCTGCTCTGCCCTCAGTGCTCTCAGCGGCGGGCAAAGCAGTAATACCTCCCGGCCTGGATGCGGCTCAGAAGTCGATTTTCCACGTGTGGAGTGGCATCTATTTGCGCCTGGTTTCTCTTTGTTCCCTGGGGTTGTCCTGCTGTTGCCCAAGTTCATGTAGTAAAGCACCCGGCTCGCAGTGATGCTAAATCAGGCTTAGCTGAAGCCACAGCAGGCAGCTCACCCAGCGAGCATCAGGGGACGCGAGGAGGGGCCCAGTGCTACCTAAATCCATACCCAGGATCCTCGGGACGGAGAAGGCTAGAGCCACAAAACACAGTAGAAGAAAGCCTTGTACTTTCTTTTGAATATATCGTCTTTGATCAATTGGAGACTGCGGGTTAAGGATCAGCTCCAGTGGACACCCCTTCAGCCTTTACCCAAAAAGTCACAGCTCTGACAACAAGCAAGACTGAACGCACATAAACATGGAGTTCTGGGAACCGTAGGTGCACTGGTGTGTGTTTTGAACTGTCCTGGCCCCCGACTAACTTTTTCCTAATCCTGGAATAGGATCAATAATCCAGGCTCAAATACATTTGAAGTCTTCTTGTGTATTTTCCCATGAACCCCAAACAAATGGAAAATTAGTTCCTGTGTGATGTGATATCTCAGGTGCGAACAACCTTAGGCCTTAGAGAGGGTGACAACATAACCCCTGTGCCTCCCATGCTTCCTGGCGTAGTCGGTGCCCAAGACATGTTGGTTGATTGATTGATTGATTGATTGATTCCGTCATCTGCATACGACCAGGACCGCTTCGGATGGCCAGGCCGCACACTGTGATGTGAAACTGAGAGCAAACCCAGGCTTTCTGCCTATGCTTCCACCACCTGTAGAACCTGAGGCCCTTTCCTACCTTGGAAGGTAAGAAGTCTCCTTTACCAGGAGACTCTTGCCTACAAACAACTCTATTTCTAGGTTCAAGTAACAGAAAGTCATCAAAGTTGGCCAAACAACGGGCCCCATCCTATTCGTGCTGCAGAATGGAATGGAATGCATGAGTACTTTTCTTCACAGCGTGATTCTTTTTCCTTGAAGGAGATTTCCTTCTCTCTGTGTCTGTCTCTATCTCTATCTGTCTCTCTGTCTCTCTCTTTCCTAATCCTTCTTTTATACTTTCTCTTTCACCAATGGATCAGGATTCTCGGTAATTCCAGTATAATCACTGAACCCAACCACTGATACTCAGACTTGGAAGTTGCTAGATCTCGCTCTACCTTCTGTGGCATATCTATTATAGTAAAGACTTGGAAAACTTTTATTCACCAGATCTCCTTTGAAAGAGATCTGTGTATCAGTTTGAATTTCTGCTGCAGATAAATGAAAGCCCACCCCAATACAAGATAGCTTGATAAGGGATTTATTAGCTGAGAAAACTAAAAGTAACAGGGTCATATCGCCTTAAGGAGCAGTTTGGTCAGGAGCTCAGATGACATCACCGGGACCTGGCCTCTGTCTCTGTATTTCTTGGGTCCAGCCTTCTGTCTCTGGGCTTTGTTCTCAGACATGTTTTTCCACTCACGATTGCAGGATGGCCTGAGAAGCTCGGTCTCACATCATCTCATGAGCAAGGAAGATGGGGGAAAGAGTGTCCACTTCCCAGACCACACGAACAGAAGTCTCAGAAGTGGATCTTCAGGTTTCGGATTGGCCTGACGGAGGTCATGAGTCTACCCTAAGCAATTACTGTTATCAGCAAATACAACTCACTGGTCGTCTTGAGCCCACATCACAAGGCCATCCCTGGGGATGGTGTAGAGCGGGGGTCACAAATGGGCGCTGGTGGGCCGAACACCGTCCACATATACACTTTGTTAGGGCGGCACAGTGTTTTAAGATTCTTTATTTGAACACCATTGTCTGACGCCTCCACACGCCGATTTCCTATAGATCCTCCTACTTTCTGCTCAGCCTGATATCACGGCCTGGGCCTGGCAGATGGTTGATTTTGGACACTACTTTAGATGGAATTCAAGAATTCAGTGTAGCAGAACTAAATAAATTTTGAGGGCCAATTTCTTTTATGTTCCCAATACTTAGCACTGTGCCTCATATAAAGAGGGCCATGCAAAATGCTTGCTGAATTATACTCGTCAATCTACCAATCAACAAATGAAAGGTACCTTCTTTTTTTTTTCTTTTGTGGTACGCGGACCTCTACACTGTTGTGGCCTCTCCCGTTGCGGAGCACAGGCTCCGGACACGCAGGCTCAGCGGCCGTGGCTCACGGGCCCAGCCGCTCTGCGGCATGTGGGATCTTCGCGGACGGGGGCACGAACCCATGTCCCTTCCATCGGCAGGCGGACTCTCAACCACTGCGCCACCAGGGAAGCCCGAAAGGTACCTTCTTAATCGGAGAGTCTATGGGGATTAGTTCCAGCTGAATCAAACATCAAGCATGGGCCTCAGGGAAACCTCTATCCCTCAGCAGGCTACAGGGAGGATAAAATGGGGATGTGTGTGTGTGTGTGTGTGTGTGTGTGTGTGTGTGTGTGTGCAAAAGTGCCTAGTGGCTATTTCTGGAACAGTCAGGGCAGGCTAACTGCTATGACAAGCAAACCCTCTCTCTGAGGATTCATGCCAAAAAATGTCTATTTTTTACTCACGTCCAAGTTGAATGTTGGTCTTCAAGAGGCAGCTAGCCACACGGTGTTCAAGGACCGGTCTCTTCCATTCTGTGGCTCTGCACCCCCTTGGAGTCCTCTGAAGGTCACCTGTCAATCCAGCAGACAAGAAGGAAAGTGGGAAATCACGAGGCTGTGCCTAGAAGTGACAAATATCACTTCTAACGACATTGCACCGGCCAGAACACAGCCTTGTGGACACACCTACCTTGAAGAGAGGCTGGGAGGTATGGTCTAGCTGTGTGACCACGAAGAGAAGAAAATGAGGTCTGCGAACCATAAGCCAGTTTCTACCAGAAGCTATAAAGCAAATGAAGGGTCTTATTTACTTTGATCTTTATCTCAGTGGCCTCAGTATGACATTTATTGCTTCATGGCAAAATCAAGATAAGAAAAATTCCCTTTTTCATCCTAAGCTACAAAAGGTTCAATTTCCCAGGCCAATCAGGAACAAAAGAAGAAAAATGGGGTGGAGGGAGGAAGAGGTGGTGGAAGAAGAAAGAAAAGAAGGAAGAAAAGTGAGTTTATACCCCAAGCCCTTGTTTTCTGGAATTCTTGTTTGTTTGACCATTAGCCAAATCCTCAGGCGTAGGTTATAATTATTGGATGTTGCCTAGCACATGGCTTCACTGGTAGGGAATCATTTTTAATGATAGGAAATAGGACTTTCCAATGTGTAATATTTAACAGAAAATTTGGAATTTGTATATATATATATATATATATATATATATATATATATATATTTTTTTTTTTTTTTTCCGTATGCTGGCCTCTCACTGTTGTGGCCTCTCCCGTTGCAGAGCACAGACTCCGGACGCAGGCTCAGCGGCCATGGCTCACGGGCCCAGCCGCTCCGCGGCATGTGGGATCTTCCCGGACCGGGGCACGAACCCGCGTCCCCTGCATCAGCAGGCAGACTCTCAACCACTGCGCCACCAGGGAAGCCCGGAATTGGTATATTTAAAAGCACATCAAAAGAAAAATGCTATATGAACTGGTTCTTCATTGGTAAGTTTGATTATTAAAACTCTCGTCCTTTCATGATTTGCCAAGCTTTCCGAGGCCTTTGGACTTTTATTGCTCTCCTCATATGATACATCTGGATCCGTGGGCACGTGCACACTTTGGGAATAGATCCTTTCTCATTACCAATTTCGATGGTCTTCACTGATTTTCAAATGGTAACTTTTAGCCATTATACCAAAAGCTTTAGATATTTCCGTTCATTTAATCCTCAACATCACCCTTTGGAATTGGTATTATTATTCCATTTCACAGATGAGGAAATTGAGGCTCAAAAGTATGAAGTAACTTGCCCAAGGTTAGCTAGCAAGTTTCAGAGCCAGGAATCGAACCAGTCGGTCCGACTCCAGAAACCATGCTCTTAACAACAAAAAGTCAGTTTCCAGATCAGAACTGGGTCTTTGTTGTTATTGTTTTGTCCGAATGATTGTTTTGGCAACGTTAATTCAGAACCCTAGCTGAAACTTCAATCACTGCCTAAAAGGTTCATTTCATTGTGGAATCATATGTCTACACCGGATCCAATGGAACCCTCAGTTGGCTGGGCTGTAAACTTGCTCTCATGCCAACCGTGGACCTGGCTTCTGCTCCTACAAACTTCTGAAGCCATGACATTCCCCCTGAGGCTCTGGGGGAGCCATACTCAGAACACCCAGCAGCTGAAGTGTGCCCGCAGGTGTTCCCAGCCATCCCAAGCTCCCTCTTTGCTGTCGCCATTCCAGGTCAGACAGTCAGGCAGAATCAGAAGGTGAGAAAGGAACACCCAAATCACAGGCTTCTCTGATGTCCGTATTGACAGAGAAGCTCCACCACTGAAAGCAGTTGAAAGCAGTTATTGAAAGCAATTTAAACTCTAAATACATGGAATTTTAGAGAAAAAAAAAACTGCAATGAAAAGACACTTTTATGAAAAATATATGAGGTTGCTTCCAGTAATTATAGATCAGTGCGGATATGTTTCTTTCATTGGCCATTAATTTAAATCAATTATTTAGCGAGTCCTGTGATGCTGTGTGTTTGAAACCACTTAGGACTGGCTGCTTTAATGTGTTCTTTAAAAGGACAGATTATAGATTCCACTTCAAGGGTTTCTTTTCCTATGACTGACATGGAAAGGAGGAATACGCTGTTGGGATCAAAACTCCCCTGGTCCTTGCAATGAAGTTACTTCCTCTGCCCCCCACTCCTAAAGTTATGGTGAGAATTTTTACAACTTTTTTTCCCATTAGCTTCTCTGATTACAGAGATGATGCTATACTTAAGAAGAATATCCTTGGTGGTCCGGCACAATGGGCCTCTTAGGAATTGTCCTAGCGTGGATATGTTCCTGATTAGGTGACGCATTGGGTGTTGTGGCCACACACACAATTAAAAGATCAGAGCTTTTCTTGATTTCTTCATGACATCTGGTCAACCCCCTAGGCAACACGAATTCAAAATTCAAGTCCAGCTGATGATATTTTATTCTCTTTCCTTTTTACTTTTGTGCTGTTTCCAGATCTTGGCTCTCTAATGATAACAAAGGTGCCTGCTGTATACAGAACAGAAACTTCCTGAGTGTCAGGGAAGAAGAATTAGGAAAAAATGGTGAAGATGGCTCCAAGATAGAAGCAGTAGCATTGGCGACGTTAGGGAAGAGTGCTTTAACTTCAGGATGAGCTCAGTTGCCTCAGACTAGTTCAGACTAGTTGCCTTCAGCCTCCTGGCTGTTATTTGCATACCAGGGAGCTGGCCAGTGCACCTCTCCTCTTTCACACCTGCCTTTGATCTCATGCTCCCAGCAGGCTGAGCGACCATCAGTGCCCCACCGCCTCATGTGCCTTCTCTCCTCCATGCCTTGCCTGTTGCCTTCCTCTGGCACCCGATGTTTTCTCTCCCACCTTCTACGCTCAGCCTTGAAGGTCCAAGTCAAGCACTTCCTATTTCAAGAACCTTTCTCAGGGGGCACCATTCACTTCCTGCCCTTTGTTCCTCCGCATCTTACATCACAAGGCCATAACTGCCACTTCATTTGTCAGGTTCCCCCCTGTCTTGTGACTTCCAAGGGGGTGCAGATGATACTTTCTGCATCCTGGCATTCTCAGGGCATTCTTGTGTTCTCAGGGCAGTCAGGTTTGTGCTGATTAATTCATGAACCTCACAAAAAACAGGCAAAGCAGCCAACCTTGGGCATACCTAGGGGAACCTGTTCCTTGTTGACAAGCTCAGAAATGCCTCATCAGTTTCAAATCTCAAGATTTGAATTCTTTTCTTCCGAATGATTCACACATTAGATTCCCCTTACAAACATTCTAAATTGTGATTTCATTTCAAATTTACATAGTTGGTAAAAAAAAAAATAACTCACCGGGCTTCCCTGGTGGCGCAGTGGTTGAGAGTCCGCCTGCCGATGCAGGAGACACGGGTTCGTGCCCCGGTCCGGGAGGATCCCATGTTCCACGGAGCGGCTGGGCCGGTGGGCCATGGCTGCTGAGCCTGCGCGTCCGGAGCCTGTGCTCCGCAGCGGGAGAGGCCACAACAGTGATAGGCCCGCGTACTGCAAAAAAAAAAAAAAAAAATTTTTTTTTTAGTATTGATTGCACGTTTCCCAATGGATTTACTCTCTTAAATTTTCCCGATAGACAATCATATCATCTGCAAATCATCTGTCTTTTCTTTCCTGATGTTCAAACTCTTTTCTTTTTTACACCTAATACACTGGACGGCTTTTATTAATACTGAATTATAATGATATTAAGAGGCATCCTTTTCTTGTTCTCCACATAAACAGTTATACCCCGGTTATTTCATCCTCACCACATCTGCAGGTTTCCTAGGTCCTTCTGGAACGTGCTGCCTTGGTGTTGCAGCTCTCTAGCAGCACCAGGGCAACCCCACTGGGTTCTGTTTTGACTTAGCTCTAGTTATAGGCAACGGGTGGAGGGAGCGGAGGGAAGCAGACGCTAGGAGAGCATGTGTTGCCTGGAGAGGATGACACCTCTGCATAGGCTCTGAGTAAAAGGGGGGTGTGCAAACTCTTGTAAGGAGAAGTGGGCTATTTCTGAAGGGTCTGGGAGTTCCAGGTTGCTGGAGACACCAGACTGGCTGTCCCCATCCTGTGTGTTGGGGTCCTGTTCTTTTCCAACCAGGACCCTGACCTGGCACAGCAGATCTGTCTTGCTCGGCGATTTTGCCTTCTCTGGAGCTCGGCCACGCTGAGCATTCAGTCTTGGACCTGGGCCTCGGCCTTCCTGCAGGAGATGAGCCTCTTTCTATGCTCTCAGCTCTTTGTTGTCTGTGTCCAGCTGAGTACAGCCGCCCAATCCCATTGTTCCTACAGCTGCTACTTCACCCGTATTTCCCAACTACCTGAAACGCTGCACCAGTTAATGCATTCCCTTCCAACACTCTGCCAGAGAAAGTGGCAGCAATTAGAGCTCCACTTTGTGTCTGGATTCCATCAGGACAGGGTTCAAAACCCCACCTTATCACCTGTGTAGCAGGTTGAACTGTGGCCCCACAAAACTGTATGTGTCCTGGAACCTCGGACTGTACCTGTATTTGGAAAAATGGTGTTTGAAAATGTAGTTAAGTTAAAAATCTCAAGACGAGATCCTCCTAGATTAGGGTGGACCCTAAATCCAATGACAAGTGTATTTATAAAAAAAAGAGGGGAATTCCCTAGTGGTCCAGTGGTTAGGACTCTGCACTTCTACTGCAGGGGGTCCGGGTTCGATCCCTGGTGGGGGAACTAAGATCCCACGAGGTGCGCGGTGTGGCCAAAAAATTAAAAAGGGAGAGAGAAGGAGAGAAGGCACAGAGGAGAAGTTGATGTGAAGACGGAGTCAAAGATTAGAGTGAGGCATCTACAAGCCATGGACATCAAGGACCACCAGAAGCCACCAGATTCTCCCTGGGAGCCTACAGAAGGAACCAACCCTGCCAACATCTTGGTTTTAGACTTCTGGCTCCCAGAGCTGCGAGAGAATGCGTATCTGTTGTTTTAATCCACCCAGTCCATGGTAATTTGTTACGGCAGCCCCAGGAAACGAATACAACCTCCTTTCTAGGACCACTCCTGGAACCAGCTGTCCCAAGTGGGGTTCCTCAGGAAACAGATGCTGAGATGGAAGTTAGAGCACCAGATATTTATTAAAGACTGCCCTGGGGACTAACACCTGTGCAAGGAAAGGTGGGGGACAGAAGCAAGAGTGGGCAGAGGACTGAGCTGCAATTCAGGTCCAATGACAGCCTTGGCTGACATGCGGGGTCCTTCAGAGTTGCCTGGAGCTGGGCCAAGATGGCTGCAGTGATCGTCCTGGGTGTGGGCCGTCCTGGTTGGGTGCGACCTCGGCTGAGGCAGCTTCCGTAACTGAAGCAGTTCCTGGAGGAGCTGAGGGCTGAAGGCACCTGCTAGAAGCAACTCCAGCAGCTGAGACCCCAGGCCCTTCCTTGAGGAGAAGACTACGTGGTCCATCTAGGGGCCCAACTCAGCTTCCGAGACTCAACGGTGCTTTTGTTAAGATTCAGCCATGGTTTCCGTTACATATAGCTTAGCTGTTTGCACTGCAATCGATTCCACTGTAGGAACAGGCCACAATCTATCCATTCTCCTGTTGACTGACATTATTAGGTTTGTGTTATGAGATGAATTGTGTCTCCCCGCAAAACTCATTGGTTGAATTCCTAACCCCCAGCACCTCTGATATTTGGAGATAAGGACTTTGAGAAGGTAACTATGTGAAAATGAGGTCATGGGGGTGGGACCTAACCCCGTATGACTTGGTCCTTATAAGAGGAGATTAGGAGATTAGGACACAGACACACAGGGAAGACCTTATGGAGACAGAGGGGAGAGACACCTTCTACAAGCCAAGGTGAGAGCCCTCAGAAGAAACACTCTGCCGACACCTTGTTCTCATACTTCCAGGCTCCAGACCTGGGAGGAAATAAACTTCTGTGGTTTAGGCCACCCAGTCTGTGTTCCAGTGTTACAGCAGCCTTTGCAGACTACTGCAGTGTGATTCTATTTTCGGGCTGTTACTGACATGCTCATCTGTGTTCCTAGGTGCACCTGTTCCTAGGCTTCTCTAGGGCATGTGAACTTCTCTGGGGTATAGACTCCTTAGGTAGGAGGAAAGTGGTTGGTTAAAAGTGTGTAGATAATGCCCAAGTGTTTCCCACAGTGGTTGAACTAATTTACATTCTTGTCAGTAAATTCCAGTTGCTTCATAGCCTTACCAACACTTGGTATTATTACCAGACTTTAAAATTTTTACCAATCAGATGGTACAAAATGGTATCTTGTTGTGGTTTTAATTTGTATTTCCCTGACTAGTAATGTTTACTGGCCAGAGTTCCACTGCTGAGAGGGGTGTGTTCCAATCTTCGCTCCGTTTTTCTATTGTGTTGTCTGTCTTAGTTTTATGGATGGATTCATATTGACCTGGAATATATATGTGTTATTAATCTATATTATTATGTATTCAAAAGACTATATTCTTTTGTTTTAGTTACAAATGTCTTTCTTTACTCTATTTCTTTACTTCATGTTGTCTTTTAATGAACAGTTTTCAATTTTTAATGTAGTCAAATGTATCCATTTCTTTTCTTTTTATATAAATTTATTTATTTATTTATTTTTGGCTGCACTGGGTCTTCGTTGCTGTGCGCGGGCTTTCTCTAGTTGCGGTGAGCGGGGGCTGCTCTTCCTTGCGGTGCGCAGGCTTCTCACTGCGGTGGCTTCTCTTGTTGCGGAGCATGGGCTGCAGGCACGTGGGCTTCAGTAGTTGTGACACGCGGGCTCAGTAGTTGTGGCACACAGGCTTAGTTGCTCCGCGACATGTGGGATCTTCCTGGACCAGGGATCGAACCCGTGTCCCCTGCATTGGCAGGCAGATTCTTAACCACTGCACCACCAGGGAAGCCCCTACTTCTTTTTACAGTTAATATTTTTTGTGCTTGACTTAAGAAACCCTTCTGCTCCTCCACCACACTCCCCCCACTCAGCTTTGCTTCTCTCTGAGCGATGCCCTCATTCTCCCCTACTGCGTATGGCTTCCAAGATGCCATAAGGAGAGAAGCCTGGGGGCAAGTGAGCTGCAGACAGCTTTTGTCTTTGGAACTGGCAAATCCAGAAGAAAGAGGACTTCTCTCTCCCACTACCTTTGGATAAAATCCCCGAAAGGACTCTCCTTGGTCCATCGTAAGTCATACCCTCACCTCTGCAGCAAGGAAAGTGCGGCCATATGATTGACAGCCCCATCAGAATGACATTTTGTTCTAAAGGGGCAGGATGCTGAGCTTGTCCACTAGGATCAGAGAGAGAAGCTAGGCATTCAAGGACCCGGAAGAAGGTCAGTATCACTGGAGCATTCTAGAAAGAGAAGAGAGTGGTGTGAGATGAGGCAGATCGAAATCACATAGTGTCTCATAGACCATGTCAAGGATTGGGGGTTTTTGATCACTAAAGCAAAGCACTGTACCATGTCTGTATGGTGACTTGGGCCAGCACATTAACAGAGCTGTCATTAACACAGTCATTAACTAAAGTATTGTTTGAAGCTCTATTGTGAGAGGTTGTCTCTGGTTCCAACGAGATGACTTGCTTTCTGAAGTCCATCATCCGAAAATAAATCATTAGGGTAGCAAGCTTCTATCTCATGCCGAGCCTTGGGATTAGTACCATGGAGCACATTCTGGAGCACAAAAATGTGGTCCTTGTCCGTAGGCACTCACAGTCTCATGGGGAGAGTAAAGTTAACACTGAGGCATTTAGAAAGCAAAGTCTTACTGAGTCCGAACTGCCCACCTCGAGCATCGTTATGACATATGTAAAACATGTCCTCTCTGGAGCAACAGTGCCTGCTTCTACCTGGAGACCCCACTTCAGACAAATGACAATAAATGAGGCTGAATTATTAGTTATAATATAAGATCACTAATAGATACCCTTCCAAGTCAAGTTATGAGTCTTTGTTTAAAATACAGATGCCTCTGTTATGTGCTGTGATCAACTATCTAGAACAGCATTGTCTCCTAGAACGTTCTATGGCAACGGATTGTCCCATATCTGCTCTGTCTAGTACGGTACCCACTGTCCACATTTGACTATTGAGCACTTGAAATGTGGCTAGTGTGACTAACTGAAATTTTAATTTAATTTAATTTGAATTCATGTAAATTTTAATTTTATTACCACCATGGCTATAGGCAGGGGTGTTTGCTTATGAGTATTCTCTCAGCTGTACATGGATGTTTTATACAGCGCTCTGTGATCCATCTCACATTAAAAGGGAAAATATTTAACCAAAAGAAGTCACCACTATTGTCACTATTATTATTTCAGTGGCATCACTGTCCATTGTCCCCTCCAATAACCAGGAAGAAGGAAAGGTTTTCCCTGCAGCTGTGAGGCAACTATGTCCCCAACTGTTCTCACGCACGTTTCCCGACAGATGGAATTGTAGATAAGGTCAGTGTAGGTAAGTAGCAATGAGGGCTTTCTCAGGTGCTCTGATGAAACGACTCCCCTCTTGACCTGCAGCAGGTCTAATTGCTTCCATGGGTGATGAAATCAGGTCCCCTGTGACCTGCTTTTCTCAGCAATGGGATGTATGAGCCCAACTTCCAGAAGGTCAGTTTCACATCAAATGACCCTCTCTGTGATATTAATAGACACTCTCCCCTTCCTGAAACTTATATTCAGTTAAAGAACAAGTAGACATCAACATAGACATAATAATCTCCAGCCAATGTGACTGGAGCTGAACCTCTTCTTTCCAACAGAAGAGCTGCTTGAGGGAATGTAACCCGAAGCAACACCATGGCTTAGAAATGTCCTCACCATAATCCTCAAAGCCATCAGAAATGTCAGAAAAAGGCTTCGCTACAGTAAGGAGGAAAGCCACAGCCTGAGAGGCAATATTCCCTGCTCACAGCCTTTTCAAACTTGTGGCAAAGAAGTGTGATAATGTCAGACCTCTCTGGGGCAAATTGGTCCATTAGGCTCCATCTACAACATGGTAGGTGTCCCGTAAAAGCCAAGAAAGAAAGCACGAAGCAGACACCTGGAAAACACAAAAGTGTTGCCCTCCACAAAGAGGAGAAGGAAAGAAATTTAGCTAACATCTCTGTACCAGAGCCACTTAGAAATCTCTGCCCTCTTACCTGCACTAATACTTATTTGGTTTCCATTTGGCTTTTTAAAAAGCTGGGACTTCTCTGGTGGCGCAGTGGTTAAGAACCCGCTTGCCAATGCAGGGGACATGGATTCGATCCCTGGTCCGGGAAGATCCCACATGCTGCAGAGCAATTAAACCCATGAACCACAACTACTGAGCCTGTGCGCCACAACTACTGAAGCCCGCGCGCCTAGAGCCCATGCTCTGCAACAAGAGAAGCCACCACAATGAGAAGCCCGCGCATTGCAACAAAGAGTAGCCCCCGCTTGCCACAACTAGAGAAAGCCTGCACGCAGCAACAAAGACCCAACACAGCCAAAGATAATAAATAAATAAAACAAATAAATTTATTTTTAAAAAAAACTATAAAGCTAGATCCAAGAGTTATTTTCTAAAATAAGTTGGTAGTTCTTTCCAGGCTTCAGCAAAACAATGAAATTTGGGATGTTAATTGGAAATAAACATCTCCGACCAGCTTTCTTTCCTAACTGTGTACCTTGGATAGACATCCTCCTCTCGCTGCCACTCAAGGTATGGCTTTTTGCTCTATTCAGGCCCTCTATGGATTGGATGAGGCCCACCCACATTGGGGGCTTTACTCAGTCTACCAGTTCATATACTAATCTCTTCTGGAAACACCTTCACAGACACACAAGTAATGTTTAACCAGATATCTGGTTATCTGGTGGCCTAGTCAAGTTGATACATGAAATTAACCATCACAATGCCCCAGTCTGGTGAATCAAAAACCCACAGTAAACATAAGCTGGGGCCACATGGGAGGGGAAACTATCACCAACACTGCCTAATAATGGGCATTGTCTCGGTTATAGCTGGATGTTCATATTCTTAAACACACTAACTTAAACTCCAAGACCCTTCAGAGTGTAAGGAGTTCACAGTTCTTTGGGGGACAATTAGGTTCAATAGAACTTACATATTGCAAATGACTACAGAATGTTCCAGGTAAAGGAGACATTGGTTTCTGCAGTTTCTTCCCCTCTGAACACCAGCAAATTATGTTACTAATTTCAGAAGAATGACTGCAAATGAAAAACATAACATTTTCATAATAAATTCAATATGTGGTAAAAATACTACTAATAGACCATAGAAAGGAATAGGTATTGAAATGGGAGTTATTATTTTTCTCTGTCAAATACTTGCAAAACTACAGACTTAAAATTCATAGAGTTCTAAAATGCATATCCCATTCAGCAAGAGAAAAAAATTGGGATATAAGCAAGACATTTAAAATACAGAAATGAGAAAACAAGTGAGAATTCCTTTTTTAAAAAAAATCTAAATTTTGTGTGACTTTCCTGGCGGTCCAGTGGTTAAGACTTCGCCTTCCAATGCAGGGGGTGCAGATTCGATTCCTGGTCAGGGAGCTAAGATCCCACATGCCTCGTGGCCAAAAAACCAAAACAAAACAAAGCAAAAAAACCCAAAACTGAAACAGAAGCTATATTGTAACAACTTCAAAAGACTTTTAAAAAAATGGTCCACATCAAAAAAAAAATCTTTAAAAAGAATCTAAATTTTGTGCGCTTTATAACGATGCTAAATAATTGTGATAAATGAGACAGACAGAAATAATTCTTATTTCTTGCAAGAAATAACCTTAGAAGCAATGGTGTCAGTGGTTGAATATAAAGAGATACGGATGGTTGAGAAAAGAGGTAACACTATTAACAAAAAGTTCATTTTGAGTAAGGACTGCATGCACTAAAACTTTTCAAAAAACAGAACAGTGTCTTCTGTGCCTTTCAAGCATATTCCAGTAAACCATGGGAAGCAAGAAGGATCTGTGATGGGGTGATGGGTTGATGAAAGAAGAAAGGGGAGGCAATCCTGGGACATTTCTAAGGTAGGTAATTTTTTTAAGTATTTAGCAAATTATCAATGATCCTGGTGCCTCCTGTTTTAAAGTTATTCATACACAGGAACAGAGAAGAGCTGATCCTTGAATGCTACAGAGAAAGTTGTCCTGAAATTTTTCAGATCCATAAATAATGGGGTGGATTAAAAATAGGTCATCCAACTCAATCTAATCGCCTTCTATTTTTAATGTAAGTTCTTTTCATTGATTTTTAAAATGGATGCCCATTAAAACACATTAATCATGACCCTAAGAGGGTATTTGTATTGCAAAAAGCCTAAGGTGAAGAGTAAAAAGCAATTTCCCACCACATGAAACTGAGGCCGGAACAGCACAAAAGAGGGCTGGAGCCCTACTTTTCCCAGGAAAATCATTTCTGGGTAAAAGCTGGGACATGAAGTATCATCGTGATAAAATGTTGTCCAACGGTATAAGAGCAGTTTTAGAAGGTTTGGAGCCATGTGTGTCTTCTTTGGATAAATGGTCTCTAATTTTGTAGACCCAAGGTGAAAATACATGATTAGCTCTGCTGGGATTTTTATTACATGAGTAATGCACGCTTATAAATGCAGAATACATGTTCATTCTAGAAAATGCAGCAAAGGAAAACAAATATTTAAAATACCATCATCCAGAGATAACACTGGAAACATTTTGATTTATACACACTCAAATTTTTAAAGTATACAATGTATATATTTGAAATGCAGGTATATAATACATGTTTGTAAACTTTTGTACTAAAAGATCATATACATTTTAGATGACAATAAATGTGTGTGTGTGTGTGTGTGTGTGTGTGTGTGTGTGTGTATCACCGTTTACTCAAAACTATCCTTCTAGGGCTTCCCTGGTGGCGCAGTGGTTGAGAGTCCGCCTGCCTGATGCGGGGGACACGGGTTCGTGCCCCGGTCTGGGAGGATCCCTCATGCCGCGGAGTGGCTGGGCCCGTGGGCCATGGCCACTGAGCCTGCGCGTCCGGAGCCTGTGCTCCGCAGCGGGAGGGGCCACAACAGTGAGAGGCCCGCGTATCGCCAAAAAAAAAAAAAAAAACTATCCTTCTAGTATTGGACTTTATAAAAAATGCTTCACTAAAGATTCTGCAGCTAACTAACATGCTACCAAATTGACTTTAGGAGAAATTGTACAAATTAACGTTCTCTCAAAATATGAGAAAATATTCACTTCATATTCTCACCAATATTTTTTTCTACCAATTTTTTTTTATTGTTCTTTATCTTTACTAATTTGACAGTTTAAAATAGTGATTCAAAGCTTTAAATTTGGTTTTAGAGGCAGGACGTTTTATATGTTTATGGGCCTTTCAGCCTCCATCTTTTGTTGATTGCCATTTATGAACTTTGTCCTTTTCTCTTTCAGGGTTTTCATGTTCCTCTTTATATTTTAATATCATTAACACTTTGTAATATATCATAGAGCTACTTTTCCCATTTTGTTGTTCGGCTATTAAATTTTTCTTAGGTATTTTTTCATGAAGAAAATTTTCATTTCTATGTGTTAACATTCTTTCAAAATATATTTTTCTTTATATCTTTTGCCTTTGTGTCATTCTTGGAATTTATTGATTGTAACACAGCAAACATTCTCTAAAATGGCCATTCTTTTTGCCATTTTTTGCCATTTACCCCCAAAACGTGCAAGAGTTAAGATCATAATGAGACTTTAATATAGGAATAAAAATTTCTTGCAGAGTTTGAGACTTCGATTTAGCCAAATACACACAAAGAAGATGGGTCAGTACAGGTGGTCCACAGTATGGGCTCATGAATGGTGTCTTGGGTTCCCTGGCCAAGCAGGTTAAGAAGGGGGCTGTATGATCAACGACCCAATAATTGTTTGCCCTAAAATATAGACTGAGCAAAAGGACCTTCTTTCATAAGTTGGCAAGATGATGAGTGACATCATGAAGGTTTTGTAGGCACCCAAGTCTAGATGTGACTAATTGCCTTTTCACAAATTGTTCACTGGTCTAATGGACCGCCAATCACTTGTCTTCAAGGCTGGATTGGATTGGAGCAGAGAATAATCAGCTTATACAACCATATGTTTCTTGTGGAACACAAGATAATCCAGGACAAAAAAAAGACAACTGAAATAAGACTTCATACTTATGAATACACACACGCATAAACACACACACAGAGCAAAGCAAGCAGCTGGAGAATAAGCACATATTTTCCAATGTTTCATCTCCAAACCGAAAGGTCTAAGCATCTTATACAAAGACCTAGATTTAGTTACTTTAAACAAAGACCTATTGGTTACAGACCCTAGGATAACAAAATAAATTCAGGAATGAGAGCTCAGTGAGACTAGTTAGAACTCAGATCACCGCTGAGGCAGACCTACCTGGTAGCAGAGAAGAAAGACAAATGGAGTTTGGGAACAAGGGACCCAGTGAGTGCCCCTGTTTGGTCTGAGGATGCCCTAGAATGCTTCCAAGTAGGGGCCCTTGAAATCGCCTCAGAAGAAACTCCAGAGCTGTCACAGAATGAGACCACCTCAATAGCTGAACCAAGTTGAGTGTGTTGCTATCAGCCCTGTATTGTATCAGCTGTACGAGAGCAGTTTTAGAATGTTTGTAGCCCAATGTGTCTTACTTGGATAAATAATTTTGTAGAGTCAAGGTAAAATTGTAAGATTGGTTCTGCTGTGTTTTTTTATCACGTGAGTAATGCACGCTCCAATTGCAGGAACAATGTTCAATCTAGAAAATGCAGCTAAGGAAAACTAGTATTAAAAATAATTCGTAATACCATCATCCAGAGGTAACATAAGAAACATTTTGATATATACGTGCTCAAATTTTTAAAACATATAATGTATATATATTTTTTTGAAGTACAAAATTATCTTTTTAAAAAACATTTTGAACTTTCAGTGTTCACATTTATTTTTTATTATTATTTATTTCAGATTCTTTTCTGTTATAGGTTATTACAAAATATTGAGTATAGTTCCCCATGCTATACAGTAGGTCCTTGTTGGTTATCTATTGTATATATAGTAGTGTGTATATGTTAATCCCAAACCCCTAATGTATATTTTTTTAATGCAGGTATGTAATGCAACCTCTAAAAGGTAACATTGTAGGTGCCAATAAATACAGTTCTTCAAAATTGTTAAATGGAGCAGATACATATCTATCACCATCACTCAACCATCCTTCTGGTATTGGGCTTTACAGTAAGTCCCCTACGTACAAACGAGTTCCGCGCCGAGACCCTGTTCGTAAGTCCAACGAAGTTAGCCTAGGTACCCAACTAACACAATCAGCTATATAGTACTGTACCATAATAGGTTTATAATACTTTTCACACAAATAATACATAAAAAACAAACACAAAAAATAAAGAAAACATATTTAATCTTACCGTACATTATCTTGAAAAGTACAGTAGTACAACAGCTGGCATCCAGGGGCTGGCATCGAATGAACAGGCAAGAAGAGTTACTGACTGGAGGAGGGAGAGGAGGTGGGAGATGGTAGAGCTGAAGGGTCGTCAGCAATAGGAGACGGAGGGCCAGATGCACTTTCACTCACACCTGACGTGGATGGCACAGGTTCTGGTTCCTTGCTGGATTCAATTCTATCTACCCTCTTGAAAAAATGATCCAGTGACGTCTGGGTAGTAGCTTTTTTCTCGTCATAGATGACACGGTAGCACTGGATTATATTCTGAACGGCTGCTGCAACCTTCGTGTACTGTTCTGCGTTCAGGTCCTGTGCCTCAAAAACTCACGGTGCCTCCTCAAATACAGAAAATCCCCTTGCTATTTCCTGCACCGTGAATCTCTTTTGTTCTTCAGTTACTTCTTCTTCCTCTTGTCTCTATCCTTTCTCTGGGCCTCCAATTCCTTCAGGTCTTCATTAGTAAGCTCCTCGTGTTGCACAGCAACAGTACTGTACAGTAAAGTACACAAAAGCACAACCACGTGTGGAGGATGCACGCTCGTAACAATGTACGCCAGACACGTGAACTAAGTTACGTGATGGAACATGTGAACTTACTTTCGCATCTTTGAAAGTTCGAAACTTGAAGTTCGTTATGGAGGAAACTTACCGTATGTATAAACAGTGCTTCACTAAAGATCCTACAGCTAAATCCTTGCCAACAACCTTAACTACTTAGGATAGATCTCAAAAAGAAGGCTCATTAAATCAAAGAATAAACACATTTTGTGAGTTTTGACTGACATCTTTTGGAAAGTCAATTTGTTGTTGGCTATTTACACCCTCTGCACTTCCATCAGCCCTGAAACAACAGAAGAAAGTGAACCCTTTTCTTGGCAGCCAAACGTATCGCCCTGATGGTTGTGGTTGATAATTCATCCGGAACGACGTTTCACTGTTACACAGCAGTTTCTGTGTCAACAAAGGGACCAGCCAAAAGCTGTGCTTCTCCAACCACAGAAATATCACTGGTGGTGACATTTCCACACCTTTCCAACACGAAATTATGCACACAGCAACTCTGTGCAGAATAAATCTCCAATTATTATATGAAATTGAGGCACATTTTACCAGAGCTGACATAAAATCATTCAAACGAGAATTATTTCCTATGTATATCTATAATCTGAACAGCGCTTTGAGGGGTGAGAATTCTGGCTGGGCCAGCACGGGGCGCTGTGCGAGTGCAGCCAGAGGCGGAGATGCTGCTGCCCAGCTGAGCGTCACCCTCTTCCTTGCCGCCAACCAAAACCCCGAGAGACTCAGAGGTGCGGCACCCAGCTGCTTCCGCTGCCCGGGAAGGAGCTGATTTGTGATCCTTCCCCGTTACTGGGCGATGGGGGTGGTGGGGGAGGAGTCTGCATAGCTGGTCTGGTTCCAGAGGCCACAGGTTTAAGTTACTAGGGTGGGGTGCGGGGTGGAAGTGGTGTTCCGTAGGAATGGTGTCAAACTAGGAGCATCATTCTCGGCTCCTTCTTCCTGAGCTGGGCCACTACTTTGGACCATGGCATGGGGAAAGCTGGTCAGAAAGGACTGGGAGACCAGCGGGCCAATGCACGGGCTTTAGCTGTTTCAGAGGGGAGTGGCCAAAGTGGGTATGTTAATTCAAAAAGACACATGCACCCCAATGTTCATTGCAGCACTATTTACAATGGCCAGGACATGGAAGCAACCTAAATGCCCATCAGCAGCTGAATGGATAGGGAAGATGTGGTACATATATACAATGGAATATTACTCAGCCATAAAAAGGTATTAAATTGAGTCATTTGTAGAGACATGGATGGATCTAGAGACCGTCATACAGAGTGAAGTGGGTCAGAAGGAGAGAAACGAATATCGTATATTAACGCATATATGTGGAACCTAGAAAAATGGTACAGATGAACTGGTTTGCAGGGCAGAAATAGAGACACAGAATTAGAGAACAAACGTATGGACACCACAGGGGGGGGAAGTGCCCGGGAGATGGGGGGATGAATTGGGAGATTGGGATTGACATGTACACGCTAATATGTATAAAATAGATAACTAATAAGAATCTGCTGTATAAAAACATAAATAAAATAAAATTAAAAAAAAAAGTGGGTATGTTTCTGGACCTTCAGTTAAAGACGTGAACTTGAGAAATCGTTTCCATGAACCTATCCATGAGCCCCTGGGGTAGAGCAGACCCTCGGAGAGTCAGTGAAGTGAGGGAAGGATGCCCTGAAACCTGGGAGTGGTGTCCTAGGAGTGGGGACCAAGCCCTAGGAGAGGTCAATTTGGATGTCCCAAGTCTCTAAATGAGATGAGTTAAGTGTTTGAAACTAACGTATATGGAAACAGAGTCTAGGGAACAGCACGCTAAATTTATGAGCGCCCCCAAGGGAGGAGGAGACAGAAAACTGAGCCTACTTGTGACAACTGGGAAAGTTACAAATGGGATGTGTGGATTCAGCGGCCACTTGCAGCAAGGTCCTTTGTTACAGGTGGGATTCTCCAGGGAGCAGACAGGGGGACGGAGTTACCATGCAGGATGTTTATTATTAGGGAATGCCCTTCAGATTGGCGGCTGTGAAAGGAAGGGAAAGACTGGGTGCCCATTAGATTGTCCTTCACTGGCTGAAACGGCCAGGGCTTCAGGTTCCCACCTGGATCTGTCGTTGGATTTGGGCCACCCTGGGGTTGCAGGATCGTGGGTGAGGAGCTCTCTACAACCGAGGCACTCCTTGAAGAGGCCGACAGCAGAAGGCGCAGGGGGAGAAGCCCTCCCGGCAGCTGCGGCCTGAGGGTGGCCTGGGAATTAGGCAGTATCTCTGTGTCCATCACAATAAATTTCCTACATGAGCCCTGATGTTCTAACACCCCCCTTCTCCCCTAATTTCTGCTGGATCGCATGATAGGATTGGGGTGCGGGCTGAGAGGAGGTGAAGAGCCCCATCTAAGGGTCCTAATCATGCTCAAAGTTATACTCATTTTTTATCACACATTGTGGTAACCGCACAAGCACATAAATACGGCTCAGTGATGATGCTGAATCATCCATTCTCTAGAGAAAATATTACAAAATTAATACCAATGGAGCCGAGTATGCAATAAAAATTAGGTACGAAAAAGGTGTGCCAGGAGGTTAATAAAAATACCGTATTATGGGCTTCCCTGGTGGCGCAGTGGTTGAGAGTCCGAACGGCTGGGCCCGTGAGCCATGGCCGCTGAGCCTGCGCGTCCGGAGCCTGTGCTCCGCCACGGGAGAGGCTACAACAGTGAGAGGCCCGCGTACCGCAAAAAAAAAAAAAAATACAGTATTATATTTTCCTGGATTCAGTGACGTTTATCGTATTGCTCCTTTCTAAATGCATGTTCACTTTCCTGCCTCCTTTCGTATTCGTTATTCCGTGATGTCTTTCTCGGCTCTCCGCTCTCGTAACTGCGCGGAGACCAGAGGCGGCCTGGGCGAGAAAGCCGGCCCGGGGCAGGCCTCAGGGCGACATTCAGGTTAGGGGCTGCCCCCCACCGGCGGCGAGTCCCAGCGCAAGTCACCTGGACATCTCCGGTGCACGACAGGGGAAATCATACTCGTGTGGTCCTGTTGATTAACAAGCACTGGACGTGCGCAGGCAAGGTCACGCCAACGACCTCCCAGCGTTAGGCGGCGGATCCCCGCCTCCCCCTTCCGCTCAGTGCGCGCGCCCCGGGCAGGGCGGGGTCGGAACCTCGGAAAAGGATTGGCTGGGAGAAAGCTGCGACAACCTGTTTGAAAGGCCCAATCGGCACCCGGCCTTTCCGAGACAGCCAATGGGAAACCGGAGGGGCGGGCCGGAAGGGCGGGAGTCGCTATTTGAACCGCGGCGCGGAGAGCAGTCCCCTGTTCGGCTTCCCGTCGAAGTAGGCATTTGGCTGTCTGCGAGCCATGGAGGGCGAGGTTCTGGGAGAGGACGCGCTGCTGCAGAAGCTCAGGGACAGCCGCCGCCGCTTCCAGAGGCGCATGCAGCAGCTGATAGCGAAGGTGCGGCTCCCCCCGCTGGAGGGGAGGGGGAGCGGGACGGAAGGGGAAGGAGTAGGGGCGGGAGGGCAGGGTTGGGGACTGGGGGGCAGAGACGGGGGTTCGGGACCCCCGAGACTTGCAGCCTCGCGCTGGCGCCTTCTCAGCGCGGGTCAGGGGTTCCCCTCGGCCCTCCGATCTGACGGGATGCCCCTTCCTCTCCCGCAGTACAACCAGCCCTTCGAGGACGCCCCGGTGGTGCAGATGTCCACGCTGACCTACGAGACGCCCCAGGGTACGAGTCAGCCCCCCTTTCTGAATATTTACGGTTAAAAGTGTAACTAGAATAGTGTCCTACTAGAGTTTGAAATGCTGTCCCTGCTCTCTTGAAAATAAACCTTGTTCACCTAGTAGGTACTAAACCGTCACTAGTTCCCCTGAACGTATAAATTACTTAAATTACTTATTTCCAACAGAATTACTTATTAAAACAGAATTCTGATGACACATAGATGCATCCTCATTAAAAATGTCCCCGCCTGGGTTGGCATCCCCGCTGGCTGTCTAATAGCCATGTCAGCTTGGGCCCATTGCTTTAGCCAGGCTGTGACTCAGTTTCTTCACCTGTAAAATGGAAAGATGATGACAATAATATTTACTTGGCGTGGAGATTGTGACAGTTACAGAAGACGAAGCTCTCGGAACAGTGCCTGGCACTAGTAAACACTCGTATTGACTGTTACTTGACGTTCTGAGTACTTTGGAATTTGACCAGAATCTAAGGAGAAGGACCCATTCTGTTGAATGGTTGATGCTGCAAACTGACTTAAATCTCATGGATTCTCTTTGGTAAATAGCTGGAGAAAGTTTGCACTGGGTGAGGTCAGTGCCTGCCATTCAGCCTCATTCCAACTCAGTATTACCTACTAAGGAAAGTGAGTCTCAGACCCGGTTCTGCTGTGCACCAGACAGACAGACACAAAACAGTTTGTAATTAAATGAAATCCTATCTCTGCTTTTCCAGCTGGCCTAGCCATGCCCTGGGTGAAAAATTTATTCAGGCAGAAGCTAAGGTATTCCAGTAGTAGGTTTCTGTTACTCTGGCCTCTGTCAGGTGGTGACAAGTCTAACCGGGATGCAGGACTCAGGAGTGTGTAGGAATCATTCCTAAGGGTGCTGTCAACGGGCTTCACAGTGTTCTCATGGCCTCTTCATGCAAGGATGGGCAGTGTCTGGAATGTTTTGGTCAGTTCACATATCTTGAACACCACTAATTTCACCAGTGAAAACTCATTTCAGACTCCAGTTTGATGAGAACAGTAGTCAAGCATCAAACACTTTAGCATGTGGAAGACCTGCTGAAGAGCTTGTGGAAACAGATTCCTGGAGCCACTGACAGCAATGCTGGATGTGGATTCGGTGGGTCTGTGTGCTAACAAATTTCTAGCTGATGGGAGTGCAGCTCCCTAGACCTGTAGCTTCCCCTGGAGAGGCACTCAGTTAGGAAGTGGACTTTTTGATTAAATGCTAGCTGGCCACTCTTACAGGGTGAATTCCTGCAATTTAAGGCAAAACCATAGGGGGTAGATTGGAGCTAACAACCACACTGATTATGGTGAAGACAGCAGGTGAGTAAGAGTCATTCACATGTTGACAGCTAAGCATATACCTGTGCTTCTAAGAGTCTCAGGTTTCTCAACACCCTGCGAGGTGGGCACTGTTAGAATCATCAGTGTTTCATAGCAGAGGATACAGCAGAGAGAAGTTAAGGAACTTGCCTGTGGCACTTAGCCAAAGTGGCAAAGCTTTGGTTTGACTCCAAGCGCCTCTGTTCAAGCGTCGCTCTGTTCTGGAAAGGCCACACAGCTCAGTGGTCAGGACCCCAGAGAGTCACTCCCCTGGGTTTACAGCCTGGCCTCACCACATGGGCAAATGACCTGGGCTGGTTATTTCACCTTCTCCTTGCCGCTGTCCCCATCTGTACAGTGAACTTGGTGAGTATCTATCCAAAAGGAATTAAGAGTACCATACGAGTTATATGTCAGTGAGTTGTAAATGAGGTGTACTTGGAAAGGGATAGACTGGAGCCTGGAAGAGTAAGCACCGTGTAATTATTGCTGCTGTTACCATCATCAACCACCATCTCAAGCCTCGCAACCCAATGATTGAATTTACCTGGGAGCCAACGGAGGTTTAGGGAGAGATTGAGTATCTTGCCCAGATCCTGCTAGCTAGTAAGCGCAGGACTCCAAAGCTCAGTGTTTACCCCCTGTGCCGAGGGCTTGCTCTGTAACGTGTACATTGTCCTGAGAAAGCGCTTGCATGGTACGTGGGGTAGAGAGGTTGCCCTCGAAAAGTGATCTCTCTCTCTGTAGTGTATGGATTACTCTCAGTGTATGTATTTTGAGGACAGTACTTGGCATACATACGTTCGTTGTTTCCATTTAACTTGTGGCTTTAATGCTGGGTTCAATGAGCTGCTTGCTACCTACTAGGTAGGAGAGATTTTCATTAATGACAGATTTTTGTCTAGTGTTGATTTTTCAAAAACCTTCAACCTCACAAAGACGAGAAACAGCAGAATATCAGGAATGTGGCTGGGTTATGTCTTGGTTATATTAGATCTTGCTGTTGCCTGTCACTTTGGTTTTCTTTGAATTCAGATTGAACAGAAACTCAGTGTTCATGATTACTTAAGTAGTCATTTTTATTTCTTTTCTTAAGGATTGCGAATTTGGGGAGGAAGATTAATAAAGGAAAGAAATACGGGACAAATCCAGGTATTCAATGTCAAATTTTATTGCCACCATGCCTTGCCGTGGAGGAAGGTTGATGTGCATAAAGGTGGAGATGAGCTGGAACTGCGCGCAGGGGCCACTGCAGGGTGTCGTTCCACAGTTTTCTCACCCTAACTGCCCTGTTTTCTTGTGTGTAAGGATTTACTGAGACGCATGTCTTCTGTTGCTTGTCAAATGCAGGTAGGAGCTTGTGATGCTCTTGCCCCTTGCATCCCCCTGTGTTTCCCCTGCCATGGACCAAGGGGCTCTGACAACTGGAACCCACCTGTAAGGTGGAGCCAGCTGGATAAGACCTCCCCCACCCCAGCTGCAGCCACAGCTACCAGCTTGCTTTGCCGGGTCCGTACAGGAAAGACCAAATCCAGGTCCTTCCGGGAAGCAAAAAGGCATCTTTCCCTCTTCTGAAAGGAGCAAGAGATTAGGGAGAGGGTGCCCTGTGCCGTTCACTACCTTTTAAAACCCAGGTGTGTTTTTCCCGAGTTTATCCATGGACACAGCAGCTATGTGATCTGTTACCTTCATGGGAGGGGCCTTCCTACTGTGAGACCCAGGGCGTCTTGATTTTTTGTGGCAGTGACTTTTGTAAGGATGTCTGGTATCTTCTTAATCACCACTTCTCACCATGTGGTGCTTCCTCGTGGCCAGGTGGGGAGCCGGTGCCCAAGAATGAAAACATCAGCATTAGGGTTACATAACAATTAACAGCAAATCTGAAATCAAATTTCCTCCTGATTGGTTATTTTAACACATAATACATTTAGTCATAGAAATGTTAGAAATACATATAACTACTGAAAATTAACCTGACTTGTATATGCAGAGATAAGAGATAGTCACTAATAATAATAATATTTTAGTATACTGTGACACCTGTATATGTATTTATAAATACACATTTCTTTATCCCCTTTTTTCTTTTAAATACACTTTTTTTTACCCTCTTTTTTCCACTTGATACATCTTGTGAAAACTCCTCTTTGTCATCTGTTGTATAATTCAATCTCCTTTTTAAAAGTAAACCTGCTCTCTCATTGCTAGTCATTTAGCTATTTTCACTTTCCTTTATTATAAGTCAGGATCAGCACTCTTTTCCTGCAAAAGTCTAGATCAGGGGTCCCCAACCCCTGGGCCATGGACCCTACCAGCCGCACAGCAGGAGGTGAGCGGCAGGCCAGCCAGCGAAGCTTCACCTGTATTTACAGCCGCTCCCCATTGCTCACATTACTGCCTGAGCTCTGCCTCCTGTCAGATCAACGGCGGCATTAGATTCTCATAGGAGCGCACACCCTACTGTGAACTGCACATGTGAGGATCTAGGTTGCACGCTCCTCATGAGAATCTAATGCCTGATGATCTGAGGTGGAGCTGAGGCGGTCATGCTAGCGCTGGGGAGCGGCTGCAAATCCAAATTTTCATTAGCAGAGAGGTTTGACGGCACAGAGACCATAATAAATCAGTTGCTTGCAGACTCATATCAAAACCCTATCAGTGAGTGACAAGTGACAATTAAGCTGCATCTTATGGACTAGACTGGACATAAGCAACACACTTCAAGTGTCACTGTCTCCCATCACCCCCAGATGGGACCATCTAGTTGCAGGAAAACAAGCTCAGGGCTCCCACTGATTCTGCATTATGGTGAGTTGTATAATTATTTCATTGTATATTGCAATGTAATAATAGAAATAAAGTGCACGATAAATGTAATACACTTGAATCATCCCCAAACCATACCCCCACCCCCACCCCCCACCCCTCCTGCCCCAGTCCATGGAAAAATTGTCTTCCATGAAACCGGTCCCTGGTGCCAAAAAGGTCGGGGACCGCCGGTCTACATGATAAATATTTTAGGCTTTGCTGCCCATGGGGTCTCTGCTGCAGCCACTCAGCTCTGCATCGTAAGGGGAAAGCAGCCAAGGACAATAGGTGAACAGACAGGTACAGCTATGTTCCAATAAAACTTTATTTAGACCCCTATTATATACAGAGACAGAGAACCGTTCTTATCTCTTCCCAGTGCTGTCACCCCTGTTCAGTAAATGCCAAGAAGTGGGATCATTATGTCAAAGGATATGCATTCTTTAAATTATACATAATAATGGTACCCACTGATCAGCCAGTGCTTGAATGGTCTTGGTGGCAAAGAGTTCTCATCTGGACATTTATTTAATGTTTTTACTTAAAATTAGGAGGAGCCCTCCCTGGAATCTACGGAATTTTAAGCCCCTTTCCTGGGATTAGAAAACTGGGCGTGGTCTGTGATGACAACTCAGATGTACAGCCTCACTCAGGTCACCACCTGCTGCCTGCCCTGGGGCTGTGGAGGCAGTAGGCCCCGTGGGCTGTGCATTGACTCAAGGGTTTGTCCTATCACATGGCCTGGGTTCTCTTTCCGACCCCAGAGCTGCCTGTAGTTAGACACTGGTGCCGATTGGCTGCTTCCCCGTGATTCTCAGGCCAAGTTCTGTGATGCCTCCAGACACAAAACAGCTCCGGACACTCTGCCCCATCCCAGCTCCCCCAGGCAAAGGTGGTGACATCCCCCAGGCAGGATTCACAGACACCTAGGAGATGATGCCTGGGCACTGCCCCGAAAGGGACAGGCCTCACCACGTTCTCACTCCTGTTCTTGCAAGCCTGGGGTGGTCCTAAAAATATTTTAGCCAATCTGGCATCTTGAATTCTCCAGTTTCCCTAATGAGAGCCCATCTATGGCATTCGTTATGGTTGTTAGAGAGGCCAGTTGTGCAGTTGAGGCTCTAGAGAGGGAAGCACGGCCTCCTCGGGGGCGGCCCACTGACTGCCCTGTGGGCTGAGCCCTGGTCAGGACAGCTGACCGCCCCGTGGCCAGAGCTCAGGTTGAAAGTGGCTCCCCAAGCCGGGGTCCCACCACATGCTGAGGCTTTTAAAGGAATTGTGGGTCTCGTGACATGGAGATAAATTCACTGTTAAGATAAAAGAGTCACAGAAAGTCCCCCAGGGGCCTCTGGAATTTCCGGATTCTACCTGAGGATATGGTGACAGTTGTGTTCTGTTTCGTTTTGGCCTTGGCCCTGTGCTCGCCTCCAGACCAGGGCGTCCTGGGCCTGTCCACTCCGTGCCCCTGTTTCCCCACTTTCCCTGCTCCATCACTTACCATCCAAGTGGTTTCTGAGGCAGCAGCTCTTGGCACGGCCAGAGGAAGAAAGCTCTGTTCTTTTTCCAAGGGAAAGCTTCTCTATCTGCTAGGAGTTTTGAGGCCTTTTGTACCATAATATTCTAGAAGAGAAGCCCCAGGAAACTTCCTGTTCTCTCATACGCTAAAGGAAGAGGAAGGATTGTCGGTGTGTTACTTGACAGTGGCTTTGAAATGTGTTATGACCGAATCAAGCGTATCTTATCGACTTCAAGGGCTCCCCGGTGAAGACGGACGACAGGACAGATGGATCCACGCGAGTCCCAGCTGGAGGTCATGAGCTTCCCTTGCCCTGCACACAAGTTGAGGGTGAGTGTCCTGGCACTAGAAAGCCAGGTCCGGAGGGACATGGGTTTTTTTGTCAGAACGTTTCAAGTCTAGATCCCTCACTCTGACTTTCTCCAAGGTGTATTTTAAAAACTAAAACATTTGAAAGTACCCTGTTACTTCTTTCTAAGCTCTTCTAAGGAGCTGTCTCGCTCACGGTTACATTGTGGTACTTGACACATAAACGGTACTCGAATATTCTAGAATAATAAAGCCCTCACCCCCACCCACCCATTTTGTTTTGTTTTGACCTTTTGCCAAAAAAAAAAAAAAAAAAAAGATTAATCTCAAGAATTTATTAACAGTAAGACTTTGATGTGCCCTTGCGGGCTGGTGTCATGGACCACTAACTCCTACGCGCCCTGCAGGCATCCTTTCTCCCGCTTCCTGTTTCCGTGGGGCCTCCTTTCCCTTCCTCAGGCTAGCCGTGCTGCTGAGCCCCTGGCCCAGTCTGTTTTCTCAGAAATCCACCCATCATCTTTCTTTCTGTCCCAGCCTCTCCCTCTACCCTGGGTACATCCCATCAGCTCTCACCTTGAACACACAGAACAGAATTCGTATCTCCCGTCTCAGGCCCCTTTCTAGCTGCCTCCCTGTGTTCACCTTCCCTTCACAACCCAGTCTGTACCAGTGGCCCGTTTCACCGCCTCTGGTGTTCTTGCCCCCGTGCACGCCTCAGCTGGTCCCCTTCTGGCTTCTGGCTCCGGTTCAAAAGCACACCTTGTGGTGAGGCTCCCGGCGGCCCCGTGGCTGAATCCGGTTGGCATTCTTTGATTTTTATCCTGTTGTCCTCTCAGTAGCATTCAAAGCTTCTGGAAAGTCTGGCTGTGACCTCAGTGCCCCTGAGCTCCCCGGGCTTTCTCCCTCCTGTCAGCCCCTCTATCGTCCCACCTCCCACCTTCGCTGGTGCCCTTTCCCGAGAGTTGGCATCTTTTTCCCTCACTCCAGTGGAATCCCGTGCCCAGACCCCCTCTGGGTGTGTTTATTGCCAGCGGCCTCTCTCCTTGAACTCTTGTCTGCACTCTGCATATCTCAGCTCAAAAAGCCAACCCAACAGACCTGTCCTCAGGACAAGGCCACCACCGTCTTCCCTGTAGAATGAGCCAGAAACCCAGCATCCTCTTGGCCTCAGCCCCTCCCTCTTCCTCATACCTGAGACAGCGCTGTCCCGTGCCTTTGCCACCACCGTCTCTCTTGCCGCTCTGCCCCATGCCCCCACGGTGCCAGCTCCTGTCTCCACCTGGCCTCCACCCCGCTGACACTTTTAAACGTGCGAGTCTGGTCACGTGACTTCTCTGTTCAAAGCACTGCAATGGCTGCCTATTCCTCTGAAAGTGAAAAGAGTTCAGACCATGCCTGACCTGCCCACTGTCTTTTCGCTGCCCCCTGGAAGCCCCCTGGTACCCAGATCGGAGCAGACTCCCACTTTTACCTGTGTGCTCCACACCTGGCTCTTCCCCTTGTGGCAGCTAACCAGCTGAGTAATTACAGACTCTGTAATTGTTCTTGAACACCCATGTCCTGTGGGACTGGCCTTTCTGCAGCCTTTGGCCACCCTGCCCAGGCCCTTGCCCGCACTGGGCAGTCAGAAATATGGGTGGAGTCCTAAAGGGGAAACCGGTGGTCTTTCGGATCAGAACTAGAAAGAACTTGATGGAGATGTTTACTCATGGGTGTTATTTGTATCAATCTGAATTTTAACTCCATAAAGCCTTGGGTCCGTGAATTTCCTGCACTGCTTGAAATCAGTAGAAATAGTTCTTGAGCTGAACTGTCCAGTGTGGTAACCACTAGCCACCTGTGACTATTCAGATTCACTGAAAATTAAGTGAAGTTTAAAATTCAGTTCCCTAGCCTCCCTACCTGCATTCCACGTGTTCAACAGACACGTGTGGCTAGTGGCTAACATCCTGGACAGCAGCTGGGGGACCTTCCGCCATCACAGAAGGTTCTACTGGACAGTGCTGGCCTAGAGGGACTCAGCTTCCAGGATCGGAGGCCATGGAAAGAGCCAGAGGTGATACAGAAGTTGCTTTCCCGCGTCTCCCCGACTCTGGGCGTGTTCCTGTTCTGATGGTTTCTCTGCATGGCGACAGATGGCCACGTCCTATTAAAGGGGGCCACTTGAAGCAATAGGAGTTTTCACTGTAAGGTGTACTCAAGCAGTGCAAAAACTATCCTCGAGAGAAAAATGCAAGCTTTCTTTAAAAATTCTGATGGAAATTTCCTTTGCTTTTAGATTCAGTAAGCAGTGACACTGATACAACTTTATTCCAAGAAGATGTGGTTGCTGGTAACTTGATGGTAAGACCTGTCTTTTGTAATGAAGGGACAGAGTTGAGGCTTGGGGACCAAGTACACATTCTCATGACCTGCATCTTCCTGTAAGTGCCCTTCTGAGACTCACTCTTTGCTGACATCACCCCTCAAGTCTCTGTCCCCACGTTCAGATCCCCTAAGGTAGCAAGTCACCCCTTCTCGGTTCAGCACGTACTGCCCCAGTTCAAGCCTGATTTACTGAACTTACGTAAATGTTGGGTGACGTTCCCTCTGCAAATAGAACAATCCCGGTGTGCCCTGGGCCTTGACCGACCTCACGGTGTAGAAAGTTGGGTTCTGAGTCGGTCTTTCCCCATAGAGACGGTGTCATAAGGGAGGTGCTCTGGGGAGCGTTTCCAGGTCAGCACTCGGGATGGACGGGAACACACAGGACGGAATCCACCCGAGCCTCTGACCTCACCCCTGGGTCAGATGCCAGAACAGCTGGCATGTGGTTTTCCTCTAAAAGCACTACTTTTGTACAGAGGTTTGCCCACACACCCGTGTGTGACTTGTAGTGTCTACCTAGAATTAGGTGGTGGCCCTGGGGGAGGAAAGGGGTGTGTTGTGAGGTGTTGTGTCGGGGTGGCAGTGAAGGGGAGCAGGCGGCCCTGACAGTAAAGGGCCAAGTTGTCGGCCATTCCCCGGTGTGTTCCTGTGTCCCCCCAGTCTGCAGCCCCAGGCCCTGACTAAGCCCCACCGGGGTGCACAGTGGAGGCTGAGGCCCCCCATTTCCAGTGTATGGCAGGTGAGGGATAGGAGAGGCAAGGGTTCCTGTCCCCTGAGTTGGCCACTGAACTTCTTTTCTTAGAAACATACCAACTGGGGTCAATTCCAGTAGTTGTGTCCTAAACTCGCCGAAGAATATTGTTTCTTTTTTTCTCTTGTTCTAGTAATATTGTCATAAACCTCTCCAAACTGGTATGTTTTGTCTTTCTATTTTCTTTCGGATTGTTACCATTGGGTCAGTTCCCTAAAGTCGGATTCCAGGGTCAGGTAGATTTTCAGAGGGTGCTGGACCACTTTGTGCTGCTAACAGTAGGAGGTAAAGAAGTGACTTCAAGGAACTTCATTTAAAGACATGTACACTAACGGGCTTGCCAGTGTGTCCCAGGATCCCAGAGCTCGGCCGTACCCAGCAGCTCTTACGAATACTGACTTCTCTTTGGTGTCAGCCTGCAGTGCCCTGGAGCCCATTGAAAAATGAGCTAAGGAGGAAGTACTTGACACAAGTGGATATCCTGCTGCAGGATGAAGGGTGTTTGGAGGTAATGTTTCCTAGGGCGTGTTTTCATATAAGTAAACCATGAACTAGAGACACACTGAGGTGTCATCTCGTCTTGTTCACTTGCTACAGAGCCTGCAGAGAGCATTTCAACGGCTGCTTCCAAACCGTTTCGCTCACAGGCTCCCCAGTTGCCGCTCTTCCTGAGTAGACACTCTGGGACCCTCGGGCAACAGGATCGGCTGCCCGCTATGCTCTGGGCAGCTCACAGGCTCTAGTAGGGCCCCCACCCTCAGGCAGAGGGCTTTTAAGCCGCAGAATTAGGGAAGCTGTAGCGCCCACCTCCCTCCTTCCCTGCCATGACCGGGGCTGCCACGGGCCACAGGGCACCTGTTCTGCCTGCTTCGGCGGTGATGTTGGCGAGATCGGGGGCTGCGGTGGACCCCGTGGGAGGTGGGCAGCTCATCAGCCCCTCTCCCAGGCCTGGCAGACAGTTTCCTAGAGCTTTGCCTGAAGGAGAGCAGAAGGCTAAATATGGAGTTCACACAAGGATGCCAACTCTTTAGTTTTCCAAGTCCTGTCAGTCTCATCTCCTAAAACAAAGGACATTTTTTTAAATTAATTTATTTGTGTTTTGGCTGTGATGGGTCTTCGTGTCTGTGCGAGGGCTTTCTCTAGTTGTGGCAAGCGGGGGCCACGCTTCATGGCGGTGCGCGGGCCTCTCACTATCGCGGCCTCTCTTGTTGCAGAGCACAGGCTCCAGACGCGCAGGCTCAGTAGTTGTGGCTCACGGGCCCAGTTGCCCCGTGGCATGTGGGATCCTCCCAGACCAGGGCTCGAACCCGTGTCCTCTGCATTGGCAGGCAGACTCTCAACCACTGTGCCACCAGGGAAGCCCCCAAAGGACATTTTAATACCAAATAACTAGGAAGTATGTGTTCTGGAATAAATAATTCATCTCAGAGGCAGCCAACTTAACAGGAGCATGGATGTTTTCTTACGCTGCTGCTGACGGTGAGAAGCCTGTATCTGAACGAGCGGATGTCCGGGAAACGCCTTTTTCCTTTGTCTGGAAGCGGCAAGCGTGGCCTTTTGGTCGCCCTGCCAGTCGGGGAAGGAGGCCAGGGCCGGGACCAGCTCCGTTGTCCCAGCAACAGGTTCTCCTTCCCTCCATCCACCTGGACCGGCCGTCCTTGCTGTCAGAGGATAACGGTGGAGGAGGAAATGCCGCCAGACCTCCCGAGAGAGATTCTGGCAGACGTGGGGCAGTGGTGGCCCTTGGGCGGCAGGGGGCGATACCTGGAGGCCATGGGGGCAGAGCTCCTGGATCTTGCTAAGACAGCTCTTCCCACCACTGCTGGAGGCCCAGCCGGCCGCTGTCTGTCATCATGGTCGCACGTGTCACCACTGCAGCCGCAAACGGATGCGCCGTCAGTGGTTGGGAGAGCAGTTGGGGCAGGAAGCCCGAGCCGACACCTGACAACTCCTTTGTTAAAGTCATCTGCTTTGATTTCAGGGTGCCAGTTATGGAGAGGGAAAGGACACCCGTACGACCCTGGTCCCTTCATTGGCCTCGCCCGCCAGGCCTGCCCGAGGTGAGTGTGATGTAGAAACTTTGCACGGACCATTCACTTGTGGTAGAGCCACGGCGCCCTGCGCTGGGCATGTTTCATCACCACGAACTGTGAGAGACACGTGCACGTCATAGGTAAATTATTACGTGTTAAGAAACAAAGTGCTCCTTCCTTCTGGGACTCGCATGCTAATTGCTAATTAGCTCTTTATCCCAACTTAGCATTTTGAAAATTTTTGAATCTCCAGAAATGTAGGACTCATACAATAAACATCCTTTCCCTACATTTAGCAATTCACATTGTGTCACGTTTGCTCCATCACTCCCGACATACACGCACGTACATGTGTGCGTATGTATTTGCGTTCGTGTATATACCATCCCTAAATGCTCCAGTGTCTCCGAAGAACAGGCTGAGTCCCCTCAGAACCACATTAAACTTGGCACACGTTGAAATGTCACAGTGACACGATACGGTTTCACCCAGTCGTGCCATCGTTGTCATTAGCAGCCTTTTTTGTTTGTTGAGCCAGCTCAGGACCCACTGGGGCACCACCTGTCGTGCTGACTGTCTCCTTCAGTCCAGAAGGGCCCCTCGGCCTTGCTGTTGTCGCCATCGTCATCTTTGCCATCACTGACTTTCTTGAATAATCCTGGCCTCTAGTAGATTTGCAGAATGTCCTTCAATTTGGACTTATATGTGGTTAAGTTTATGTTAAACATTTTTCGCAAAAATACTACACAGGTGGCGTTTTTGTCCTCTCGGGACGTCCTGTCAGCCTGTCCCATTGTTGGTGACTTGAGTCTGGTTGCACAGTTGAGGCGGAGGCCCCACCAGTTTTCTCACTGCAGAAGTGCCTCTTATCCTTGGAATCATCTGTGGATGACCCCTTGAAGTTGCCTCGTAGCCTTTTCCCCAGAACCCTTGCACCCCATGGTTTTTAGCATCTCGCCATGACCGTTGCCTGAGCTGGGGCCGAACACAGGCCTTTTCTGGTTCTGCCCTTCCCCCTGCCTGCATTCGTTGGCATTCTTGTATAAAGAAGTCTGAGCTGTCTCCCTTCCATTTCTTTTTTTCCCTTCCTTTATCCTCCCCAACATGCTTTTTCTTTATTTAACTTTTCCAGAATCAGTAAGAACTCATGGACTCTTTTTTTTTTTTTAATTCACATAAGAATCTGTTGTCAGTTTTCATCACCCGTTAAGCCTGGAGGAGCCCCTTCCGTGCTGGCTTCTGCGTCCTCCGACCTGTCCCCGTGGGGTTTTGAGCTCTTCCTCCCCCACCCTGATTCCAGCGTTTTCCCCCAGCCCCCGCTGGCTCCTCCTTAACAACGAGGCTCATTTGGCCAGTCGTGCAGCACAAAGTGGCCTCAGAATCACAGCACCTGGTACCACTCTGCTCAACAATGTGCTGAAGAAGGTTCCAGATCTCCAAGCAGCACTGTCATCCTCAGATAACATCCCACTGAGGGAGCACGTTCAGAGTTATTTGGATTCTGTTTTCTCTTTCGGTTGTTGTCAGTCTGACGTACAGTCACGGTCATGTTCCCTGTCTGTATTCAGTTTTAGAGTTATCCCCATCTTTGTTGGTTTAATTTTATTTTTCTAATATGTAAAACATTTAACATGATGCAAAAGTCAAAGCCGTGTGAAGAGGTGTGTTCAGGAGGCTTCTCCCTTCCCCACCCAGCCCTGTAGGCAAACAGGGTCATTATTTTCTGGTTTCTAATTAATCTTTGACAAGGCAACCGATTTCCAAACCATCACACAGGGAAGGAAGACTCCTTTTAGGAAGGTCAGTGGAGAGTAAATTGTTTTGGTAGCTAGAAAGAAATCTCTGAGAAGAGTCTATTCCCAAATATTTCTGAATTTTTCTTTTGCTTTTGTTTTTCATATTGCTTAAAAAGAACTCACAGGGCTTCCCTGGTGGCGTGGTGGTTGAGAGTCCGCCTGCCGATGCAGGGGACGCAGGTTCGTGCCCCGGGCCGGGAAGATCCCACATGCCGCGGAGCAGCTAGGCCCGTGAGCCATGGCCGCTGAGCCTGCGCGTCCGGAGCCTGTGCTCTGCAACGGGAGAGGCCACAACAGTGAGAGGCCCACGTACCACAAAAAAAAAAAAAAAAAAAAAAAGAACTCACAATGTTATGTTATACTCCTGAAACTAACATAATGTTATATCTCAATTAAAAATAATAATTTAAAAAAAGTAAAAACCCTGGTCCCCATCCAGCCTTCGGTTCCCTGATCTCTGCATGTGGTCGGTTTTAAATGGTTAACGTGCCTTTGCCTTGTGTGTGTGTTTCTCCAGGATACTACGGTGGCAACTCTGAAGAGAGTCCCGGTGGCCCATTTCAGCCAACTTCATTGCCCAGAGAGGGTGATGCTTTGCACTCTAGCTCAGCAGACCTGGCCCTGGTGCCGAGGGGTGATGGCATCTCCTTACAGGGAGGGACCGGTGGCAGCAGCTTCTCGAGCGGCCCATGCTCTGAGGCTGAGGACATCTGCAACGCGACGCTCAGCGATCTGTACGCGGGCATGCTGCACTCCATGAGCTGCCTGCTGGGTGTGAGGCCCTCCTGCGTCATCTCCACCAAGACGTTCATCCGCCAGCACTGGAGCTCCAAGCGGAGGCACAGGTGTAAGAGCAGAATGGACAGAACGAGCTGCAGAGGAGGCGGGCGCTCTCGGAGGAGCCCCCGGGAGAGACGTCCGCCCGGCTCCGAACCTGCGAAGGACGTGGCAGTGTTAAGAGATCGCGAGAACGTACTCGATGTTTCTGGCCATAAGACGGGTTTAAAACTGGGAAGGGCTTTTCTTGAAGTAAACCAACCCCAGATCCACGCATTCGCTTCACATTGGAAGGAGCTTCCGAGAACGCCTCAGAAGCATCATTCTTCATTGACTTACTTAGACTCCAATGCAGTGTATCATCTTGATCAGGAAAATAGATTCATGACATTAAACTGGTTGATTTCTCCTGTAAAAATAGGTTCTAGACCCAGAGTACCGCCGGGCGAGGGAGGGAATCGTTATAGGGAGATCGAAATCAGATTTGACAAGCTTCATCAGGAATATTGCTCGAATCTTAGGAAGCAGCCCTGCCTGACTTACCTTCCCAGCTCCTCGGCTGTGGATGTGTACAGAGGTGGTCCAGCAGGCCCTGGGAGCCCCCAGGGCATAGAAGCCCACAGGCCGAGTAGCCCTCTCCGCAGAGCAAAAGCTAAGAGGTTGAGTGAGGCTTTTGAAAGCCTGGGCAAAGGATCTATCAGAGAGGGTAGCTGCCCACCAAAGAGTGACTCCTTCCCTTCCCTTTCAAAGACCAACTCCACATGTAGCCCGGGCCGCTCGGAGCAGACCTCTGACCTTGCTTGTCAAGGAAATGATCTGGGAGGATTTAGGAAGTCGGTATCACTCAACAAAGCCATTTCAGTACCCAGGGTACAGCCTCCAGGCTGTGCCAGGGATCGTTACGATGACATTAAAGAAAAATTTGACAAGCTTCATCAAAAGTATTGCCAAAAATCGCTTCAGCAGACGCAGGTGCCTTCAGGTACCAGAGCATCTCCAGATAAAGCAAGTGTGGGAGTTCGGTATCCAAAAGAAGACTTCTCAGGAAAATTCCGTCCAGACTCTGGCTCCCAGGGCCCCCCAAGCTTGTCATCATCACCCCAGCAGAGCATTAAAAGTCCCCTCGGCTCAAACACAATTCGGGCCCCTCCATCTACAGGTTTTGCTCTCGATGCCAGCTGGGGCCACCAAGTCCCCGCAAAGCGACGCCGATTATCAGACCCTCAGGTGTGCAGACGGTGGACTGGACCCTGGGATTTCTCACCTGTGGGCAGAGCCATCCCGAGGCCTGGGGAAGAGGCTGGCTCTGTATAGGCCACCTGGGAAGAGAAGAAGGTACGTTTCTGTTTGTCGAATGTGGGTGTTTTGCAACAGGATCCTTAGGTGTTCATTTTCCGAACTTTCTCCCAAATTCTTTCCCTTCCTCTAAAATCAGCATTTTTACACATTTTCTATTGGAATGCATTTAGGGGATGTTTCTAAAAAGCTTCCCTTAAGACACTATGCCATCCTTGTCAAACTGTCACTTCCAGCCTCTTCACCTCACACTCAGAACGTAGCTGTTGCAGGCAAAACTGATCTAGAATTGACAACTCTGACCCCTTCTGGATCCCTCCTGGGGACAGAGCAGGAGTCAGCCCTTGGAGAACGCCCAGCAGCATCCCACACACGTGTGGGGCCGGACCACACGCTGCTGCTCGGCCCACGGTCTCCTGTCCTCCCCACTGAAGCCCATCTGCTCCCCAGCCTTGGCCACGGTTTAGCTTGTGCAGGTGCCTTAAGCTGAAGCGTTACCCTGCAGGCACCATTGTATCTTCTCCAGAGGGAAGGCGCCCTGAGGGGTTAAATTTTCTCACGTGGGTGCCAGCTTTCCCAGCATGCATTTCAGCGTGTCGCACGCAGGGATTTGGGCGATGTATCCCGAGTCCATGTCACTTGTCCACTGGCTGATGGGATCTGACTGAGTTTGGTTTGGCCGGCTCCTTCTGGAACTACAATATAAACATACTTAACCATTTTTCTGTATTTTCTTTTCTTTCTCTACTTAACATTATAAATTTCTTGAGGAAAGGGACCGAATCTGCATGAGCTGTGAACGCAAGGAATTTTAAGGGCTAACCTCTGTGCTCCAGGCCGTGTTAACCCTTTTTCACACCTTCCTTCCTTAATCCCCATGTGAACACTTTGATTAGATAGGTTCTGTCCAATAGGCAGTGCTAGCTCTTCTTCTTATAAATAAGGAAATGAATCCACACAGGCAGTGCGTGGCTGGGCCAGGATTCGAAAGCCCGTGGCCTTAACCACCAGTTTGCACTGCCTGCCTGAGGGGTTACCGTTACTTTTTTTCCTTTACGTTCCATTGGGTATTTATTAAGCATCATAGCATTCTCTATAATGACTCAAATATTTATATATATTCGATGGAGTTGAATACAACAGTTAAGCTTTTGAGGGCAGGCAATGGGAATTAAAATAGAATTCTACTGAAATCCATTTTTTTTTTTTAGAGGAAAGAACAACACATCTTTCAGGATGGAAGAGAAAAGTGATTTCGTGTTAGAAAACCTCAAAGCTGAAAATCTATTGCCAAGTTATTCTGAAGTATTCCCTCTTTCCTCTCTGATTTTTATGTATTTTTTTAAATTCTCAAGAATATGTGACAACTTGCTTTGCTTATCTGCCCTTCAAAGCAAATTTCTATGAAATTGGTTCCGTTGAGATGACTCTCTGGGTTCTTGGAAATTATTTGAATAAAGTTGACCAATTAAAAATTTTAATGTTATTCTTTATAGGCTGATTTTTCTCATGTTTTCTTTGTTACATTTAGATGTGACCAGAGAATCCTCCCTTACATTTCCTATTTCCTTAGAGAAATCGTTTGCTATGAAACCTAAGTTTCAGCCCTGGATACAGTGATCCTGGAAGGAAAATACAGCTGCTTAGTCTTTTAAATTCAGACCCATGGGACTTGGTATCTTCCATAATAGGAGGTAACAAATTGAACCATCGTACAACTTAACCCATGAAAGTAATTCCTAGTATTTTTAGATGAAAACATAAACAGTCCTGTGATGGTCCCAAAACACACTTGTAGTCACTCAGCACCCATGACACAGCACCCATGACACCTCATGATTTTTATTGGAGCTGTTTATAATAGGATATCACAGTGACTTTCTTTTTTTTTTTTTTTTTGGTTTTTTGATTGATTGTTTTAATTTCTATGCCCTTTAATTTTGTCTATATTTTTGATACACATAACATTTAAATTTTTTAATTCTTGTTTTTGTTTTTTCAGTTGTAGAGACAGTTTCTCATCTGGGCCACCATAAGGTACAGAGGGCTTATTGGCTTGTACTGGAATGGGCCAAGGTAGACGCCGGGAACGCAGGGAGCTCTGGCAATTCACTGGTTCTCGCATCTCTCTCTGGTGGGATTTCAATGATCTCCGAGTATAAATTCCCCCCTTATAACTTGGCCTTGGACAGTGACTTTTTTAGATAAAATATTTCAGGTACTCAGAACACAGTGACAAAACCCATGTACCAACATCCTGAGTAAATGGTTAATATATTGCTGTGTGTAATGGATTTTTTAAGTAAAAGTTTAGAGATGAGATTGAGTTGCACACCTTTCCTTCCCACCCTCCGTCCCTAGGTGACCATTCTCCCTGTATTGATGTACGCTTTCCACCCACATCTTGTTTCACTAGGACATTACCTGCGTGTTTTACTCAGCTCTGGCTGCCGTAACAAAATACCAAAGACTGGGTACTTAAACAAAAGAAGTTTGTTTCTGGAGGCTGGAAGACTGAGATCAGGGAGCCAGCACAGTCGGGCTCTGGGAGGACCCCCGGCCCGAAGACAGCCACCTTCTTGCCATGTCATGTGGACAGAGGAGGAGCTCTGGTGTCTCTTAGGAGGGCACTGATCCCGTCATGGGGGCCCCACCCTTGTGACCTCATCCAAACCCAATTACCTCCCAAAGGCCCTGTCTCAGCTACCATCACACTGGGGGTTAGGGCTTCCACTTGTGAATCTGGGGGGCCACGTTCAGCCCAGAGCCCTGTGAACTGGGAGGGCCTGCACTGCCTGGAGCCGAGAGCCTGGCCAAGAGCCTTACACCTTGCAGGATGTTCATTTTCCCTCAGTACAGGCTGGCAGGGGACTGCTGGCTCAGACCGGATGGGTATGGCCCTGCAATTCTAGACCTTTCCCGCGTGCCTGCGGCTTCCTGAGAGCACAACCCCCATTTCTCCTTCAACAGGAAAGCTATCATCCTTGCCCAAAACTGCTTGTGCCTGGCCTCCCTCCCCCGCCCTCCATACCTAGCAGTCGTGCGAAGTCTCACTGGCCAGGCCTAGCTGCCAGAGGCTGGAAAACTGAGTTTGTGATGCTGTATCGCCTAGGGGAGGAAGGTGTGGCAGAAGGGCCTAGAGGAAGTTGGCTAGATCCTCTCAGCCAATTTATAGGATCTGCCAATAAAGGACCCCATTAACTATACAGAATGGTATATGTTTTTAACTCACATAAATAACTCGGGGCTGTATGCACTGAGCAACTTTGTCTCACCAAGAGGTGCTTGCATTTGACAGGAGCTGACTGATGAACATGGGTCTCATTGTAGAGTTCCTTAGGTAGCTGGTGTGTCCCACTGTCCCACTGGGTGTTTGCTGCTAAGAATACTCTTCAGCCACCATCCTTGTGCACATGTGCAGATCGACCTGCAGCCCCACCCAGAGGTGACTTGGTCATGTCTTCAACTTCCATAATTATTGCCAAAGTCCTCTCCCAAATGCCTAATCCCATTTGCACTCCATCCAGCAATAATGAAAGGTCCCATTTCCCCACGCCGCTGCCACTAGCCAGCGCCACTGTTGTGGGTGTGAAATGCACAGCATTGCAGTTCGCATGCCTTCCTGGGGGGCCTGGCCTTTCAAGCACTCTCATGACACTGCTTTTTAATTTGCTGTGTTACTGATGTGGGCATATGCTGTATGCCAATCCAATTGTATGAATCAATCTAGTTTTATATAAATTGCAAGTAACTTCTTCCATCTGCGACTTAACTTTATGATATTTTATCGTACAGAAGATATATTTTAACATAGAAAAGTTGATGCTTTATTTTTGCTGGCTTCTATTACTTTTAAAGGAAAACCTAGGGTAGGTTTAAGACAATACTATGTTGTCTTAAATTTTTGCTTTCTGAGTTTGGGTCTATAAATCATCTGGAAATGTTTCGCAGGGGCATTAAGGGAATTGATCAGAGACCTGATTTTACAATTCTATGGCTTCCCCCAGGACCTGTACCGAAGGGCACATCCCTTTCAACTGTGTCAGTGGGACTCAAGTCTTCCGGCAGCAACGATCTTCATCACTTGGCGGGAAATAACTTCACTGTCTATTCCACGGGAGCCGCCAAACAGTGTGAGAGCACGCTTCCCAGAAGCCTCTGGTGCAGGTTGATTTCTGGGTGCTCAGCACCTCCGCCCATGGTGCCCAGGGTGGTGCCTGCTTGTTTCTTGGGCTTGGAGATAATTCCTCCTTCTTGACCCTCTGCTGGGCTCTGCGCCAGGCCTTGCTGGGTCCCTCCCCATCCTGGTCCAGCAGGCCCTGATGTGGAAAGGGTGAGGGTAGAGGGTGTGGTGTCACTTCCTCTCTGAACCCCCCCGGATTACCTCCTGGCTGTGAACACTCCCTGTGCGCTGCACGGGCACCAGCACTGCCCCCACTGGCGGCCACCCTCCCTCACCATGATGCGTATCATGGTCACTGGTAGATGCCTCCTGTCCCTTTAAGAGCGGGGTCCCTGGAAGCAGAGTCCAGACAGCAGCTGGGCTCCTCTGGTTACCCCAGCACAGTGCCTGGCAATGGACACACCATCCACATGGGTGGAACTGTGGAGCTGAAATGCGGTGAAGACACAAGGGGGTCTCCAGATCCTCTGGGCTGAGAGGAGCTGCCGGACCTACACACACTCGGGGGAAGCGGGAGTGAAGTTGCCCTTTGTCCCACTGTCTTGGCTCTGGGGCGACATCACCTTACAGTCAGGAATCTGCTCTCCAAATGGCAAGGGAGGTTTATTTCAATGGGAGGAAAGAAAGGGACACTGATTATTTAAGAACAATGCTTTTCTTACAAACTAAATTAAAAGTGGTTTGCATCGCCGTGGTGGGGTTGGCACGCTGGGGAGAGGCAGGTACATTCTGTATTCAGACCACCTAGGAAATTCCTTAGGGTGAAGCCAAAAGCCAGTGATGACTACAGGTATCCAAGATTGTGAGAGTCTCCAGGGATGCCCTCCGGACCCCAGGATCTGAGTCCAGCTGTAGCTCCTGGAGAGCTGAGAGCGAGCTTAATCAGGAGAGGATGGGGACCCTCGAGGCCAGGCCCGCGCCCTCCGCCTGCCCTGGGCAGTGGGTGCTGATGAAAGCCCTGCCCGGGGAGCTGACTGTGGGGCGAGGGGCTCACAGGGGCTGTGGACTTCACCCCACTGTGTGTGAATTCAGAAGGTGGCAGGTGCAGCCACGTCTCCACACACAACTCCCATCTCTGGGGGCTTCCGTTACGTCAATAGGGACAGAAAGACCACCCACAGGACCCAACTGCTGTGTGGACCAGCCATATGAATCAGGGCGAGTTATTTCATCAAAGCGTGTGGCAGGGAGCGGGCAGAGAGCACAGGGAGCCCTCAGAGCTGTCTTGCTGGAAAGCCCATCACACGTCCCGCTCATCCACCTCTCTGTGCCCTGGTTACACCCCTACCCCCAAAGACAACCAGGGTCAGCTGCCTCTCCCCTCAGGCAGTTTCCCTAAGCTCCCAAATGAGCTTAGTGGACTCATTTTTGACTCATACTTGAGTCTCCATTACTTACAATTCCGTAATGTAGGAAAGTCCAGATTTTTAAGGTAACGTGCAGACATCTGCTTCATAATGATTCCTGAAATGATAGCCAGGAAATGTTCATCACACGAATATTAGGTCAGTGAGAGATCTGGGTTCACCTTAGGAGGGTCCCTGTTGAGGGTTTAGTTGAGGATGCTTAGTTGAGAATAGGGCATGTAGGAAGCTCCTTGGGACACACAGACAGGGACTTCCACCTGAACCCAGGTCCCAACGCCTGTCCCCCTGCTCCAGGTCTGGGTCTGACCTGATGGCCTTCAAGCTCCCTCCTGCATCAGGAAACACTTGCCTGCTCACCTGCCAGGTTACATGCAGCGATTCTGATCCTTGACAAGTTACTTTTAACATACGTCATTGTTTCTAGCAAGAAGCTGTAGAGAACGGGAGGCTTTCTCTGAGTCTGCAAAAAACAAGTGGCACCCAGAGCCATGGAGGATGAGGTCCTGGAGACCAGCTGCTCACAAAGAACAGTCCCATCTGTCTGAGGCTGAAGGGTCTGCCCAGAGAGGGCAAGTGCACATATCAAAGTCACACAGCAGATTTGTAGCTGAGCAACTTAAGGACCTTCAGTCTTCAGTTATTCTTCTCTGACCCAGAGAGATTACACTTGCCCACAACCTGCACTGTCCAATATGGTAGCCACTGACCACACCTGGTCCTTGAGCACCTGACATGTGGCTAGTCTGAATTAAGTGTAAAGTGCCTCCCGGATGTTGAAGACACTACCCCAAGAAGGTAAACGATGACATTTATAATTTTATATTGATTGCATGTTGAAATGATGATGATTTGGATCTACTGGGTTAAATAAAATCTATTAAATTTGGTTTCACCTCTTTTCACATTAACAGAAATCTTAAAAATGGGTATGTATGTGGTTTGCATTCTCTTTCTGCTGGACAGAGCTGGTCTCAACACCGCACGTCCAGAAGGTGAACGCAAGGTCACAGGATGAAGCCCCAAGCCCCCGGGGGCCGCCTCCCATGGGGCCATCCCCCCTCAGCTTCCTCACCAAGACAGAGCACAGGATTATCTGGAAACTGGTCATGTCCTTGGGGGCAATGGCATCACTTTGGTCCGAGGAGCTCTCCAGGGCCTTCCAGCCCCAGAAGTGCACACACGGAAACATGGTAGCCACACAGGCCTAGAGGGACACAGGACAGGACAGCAGGGGAGGTGCCAGGCAGACCCAGGGCGTTCACACAAGGGGTGGGGCTGCCAGGACTGGCGTTCCGTCAGTAAACTCGAGGGCGGCCCCCAAAAGCCTCAGAGAGCCAAAGAAGGGCGGGCTGGTGGGCCCTGGGAGGATGCCTGGGACCCAGGCCCCCCAGCCCATGTCACGCCTGTGTGCACAGTTACTAAAACCCCTTGGGAGCAGGTGCAGCCACACTCGCCCCCTCAGCCACTGGCCAGCACCTTGGTGCCCTCGGCAGCCCCGCCGGGGACCTGCCCCTCCAGGAGACTGGGGGTCAGGGGCCTGGCTGCGATTGCCACGATGGGAGTGAGCTCTCTCATCCCCCCGGATCCCCTCCACCGGTTCTGCCTGTGCCTGTGCCCTGCAGCAATTAGGCCCCCCAGTCTCCGGCCTCCGGTGGGGTTAGGCACAGGAAGATGCTGATTGGAGGGCCGGGAGGGAGGCTGGGGTTTCTATTCCCCCGGGAGTAGGACGGGCAGCACCCGCTGGGGCCCCAAGCCATGTTGGTCTCTCCTCTCTGTGGCCCCTTCATGAAACCCTCTCGGTCACCTTTCTGGGTGTGCTGTCACTTCCTACCTCGATCCCCACCCCTACGTGGAAGCCTCAGCTCTCAGCAGCAAGATTGAGGGGACTAAGCTTGTGGCCCCAGAAGCGGGGTTAAGACGGTAGTTGAACACGCTCTGTTGAGGACGCCTCGTTTGGGGCCAGCCGCATCCCCACGGCTCCTGAGGGGCGGCAGGACCACCCCTCATCTCAGCCACCATCCCCTCCCCAGTCCACACATGGAGACAGGGAGCAGGGAAGACAGAGGTCAGGGTCATGGGTGGCACAGGGGGCGAGGGGCTCCGTACACGTGTGTCCCCAGGCAGCCGTGTTAGCCTGAGAGGCGGGAGCTAAGCGAGGGGGTGTGGGCCTCCCCCGACCCCAAAGCAACAGAGCAGCGAGGCCTCGGAGAAGGGGGAGAAAAGGGGTGGGAAAGCTAGGCACCCTCCAGTCCTCCCGGCAACCTCAGCACGAGCCTGCCCCACAGGGAGCCAGAGAGGACAGATTTAAGGGGAGTGTTAAACCTGACCGAGTCATAATTCCCAAAAGGGAAAGCAACTTATAGAATCTGGTAAAAGAAAGGGCGGCTGGTGAAGGCCCCTGGAGAAGAAGGAAACTCCACCATTCTTCCCCCCGCCCCAGAGCCCAGATTCCTCAATAAGCCGGTGTGTGGGTCATCTCGACTGGTGCCTTTCCCAGCCTGGTGCGAGGAACCAGCAGATCATGGCCTTTGGGGTCTCGGGAAGACTGAGCGAGGAAGGGGACACCCCAGCTAGCCGGGCTGGCAGCCCCAAAGCGTGTGTTCCTTTTGGGGACAGCGGGCCCTGGACTTTATACACAAAGCCCAGGTGTGTCTCACCTGGGCTGCACTGGAGCAGGGATCCTGCAGCATGAGGGGGACCCAGGCTTTCTTCACTTCCTCTTTGAAGAAATGCTTCTTGGAAATCCTGACCACCTTTGCCAGCTTCCCGAAGAGGACGAAGGCTTTTAAACGCAGTAGCTCGCTCTCCTGCAGCGGAGGTGGACAAACAATTTCTGAAACTTGGGAAGCAGGAAGCCCAACAAAACCACAGCCATTAAGAGGTGGTCCCTCTTAAATGCCTCGGGCCCTGCGAAGCCTTCTGGGTCATTCCATCAGGATGGAGTTTCGCTTGCAGGGCTCTCGGGACTGGGCGTTATTCTGGTGTTTGTGATCTTCTCTTCCCTAGATGAGGGCCGCGCTGCATCTGATTGCTCACCGCCGCCTAGCGGAGTCCCCATCTCGCATGCCACAGCTGTCCAAAGAGCATTTGTGGCTGCGAGGAATTAAAATCGGGGAGAAGGATCCCATGGGCTCTAGAACAAGAGATTTTATTTTTTATCGGATGCCATGATCAGCCAATCGAAACATCAGCAACACGTCAGACCTTGTACCCCTTTTTGTTCCAGGGTGCGTCTCTTCTTTAGGGGATTAGAAGTGGCCACTCGTCCACTCAGCAGCCATTTCTGAGGGGCCCCCATGAGGGCCAGGGCTGAGCAAGGCTCCAGTGCGGACTCATGTGGTCAAAGAAGGCTCTGCACCGTTCAGAGACGGCATGGAAGTCGGACCCCACGTCCCCTTCCCGCAGCTCAGCCAGGACCTTGGCCAGGGTCTCCATGCCCTCGGAGGTTGCGGTGGTGCTCACAGGCCCCCTCAGGGGGCACAGGCACTTCTCCAGTAAAAGCTTCTGGTACTGCCTCACCTGGGGGGCACGGGAGCCATCAGCCCGAGCCTGATTCCCCGGGACACACCGGCATCGGCCCCTCAGACCTTCTTGGGGGCACGGAGGGCCACGTTGCCGAGGGCGCGCGGGGAAAGCACCCGCAGGGCCTCGTCCTGGTCCACGCCCTTCTCCAGCATCAGCACTGCCGGCTTCAGCAGCTTCTCCTGGTACAGGATCGGGACATTCATGAACTGGAAAGGAGAACTTCTTACAATTACCCCTCAGAGAGGCCCATTTCTCAGCCACGAAACAGGACGTGTAATGACATTCAGTGTGCGGAATTGTCTCTCTGTGAACAGGAGAGGATTCTGAGCCCCAACTCCCAGGACCAGCTCTGGGCTCCTCCGCCTGCCAGCTGTGGGGCCCTGGCAAGTGCCTCAACCCCTCTGAGCCTCAGTTTCCCCATCTGTAAAAAGAGGGCGACACCAGTACCTGCCTCATAGGGCCGCTGTGAGGATCCGATGAGGAAATACGTGGGAAATCCTAGGTGAGTGTGACCTATATTAATACACTCATCCGTCATTTATTTCTTCAGTTAACACCCCAGTTAACAGTTTCAAGCTCCCAAGTTGGTGGCAATTTGTTACACAGTGATAGCTAACCAATACAGTGAAAGCCAGCCAGCCAGAGGCCCCACTCAGCACTGCTGAGAGGGGCTAACTCTCCTTACATCAAGCCACCTGCTGCACTGCCATCCTACCCGGACCCGGGGCAGGGCTGACCTTATGAGAAGCAGCTCCACGGCAGAGCCAGGCCTGCATTTCACACAGGGCAGCCCGGGAGATTCTGGATCTGACACCTGTGCTCGAAACTTTTTTCTCTGCTCACAGCATCTTCTGTGCCATCTGCCACGTCTCTCTCCACCAAGTCTCAAGGCTGCCCTTTGCTCCCTGGTCTCTGCTGCTCTGGGGACGCCTGTCCACCCCTTTCTGGGCCCTCCTCAAGGAATTCCAGTTCCATCCCAGCACACTCACTCCCTAGACTGGTGAGATCCTACCAGCTGCCTGTGCGGTGCTGTGACAGAGACACAGGGACTGGGCACTGTTCATCAAAATGACGCAAGAAGGAGGGTTTGCACTGCTTTACTGTGAGGCCACCTGAGGGGCCTGAGGCTCTGTCATTTCATCCCTTGGGCACCTGGACTAGTCACTTCCCTCTCAGGGCCCCATTTGGAAAGGAGGAAAGACAGAGCAGAGCTTCTCCAGTGGTCTGCTCGGGCCTTGGGGCCCATGTCCTGTGGTCTATCCGGCCCGGAGCTCTGTCCCCCTCAGGGAGGAAAGGGCTGCAGAAGGGAGAGCCCAGAGCCAGTGGCCAGGACACGTAAGACACTGTGGGATCCGAACTCCAGCTTGATAGGATGCAGCTGTAATGCTGAGGCTCCGGGTCCGAGGTTCCCAGAGGCTGCACCTCCCACGGAGAAGCAAGGAGAGGGTTTGACCCACCCCAGGGTCGGACGGGCCCCGGTCTTCTGGGACACGCCGGCGGCGGCGAGTCGGGCACAGTCTGGGTGACCCCACACCCAGGGCACCCACCTCTCCGTGGGCAGGGGCTGCGGCAGGAGGGACGTGAGGACGGTCTCCTGGTGGTAGTGCGCCAGCAGAAGGATGCCCTCGATGAGGGGGTGTCGCACGTCCGGGTGATCCACTACCAGCAGGTGGACCAGGATGGCGCCCAGGATCTCCGCCACCTGGGAAGGGGTGGGGCATCACCGGGCAGCCCGGCCCTCATGGACCTCCTGCCCTCACCCCACCGCACACCCCTACTCTTGCCCAAGCGGACGCTGGGTAGGTTAAACCTTCAGCATCCCTTCCAATGCATCCTCTGGTCCCTTCCAGGATTTTATCCAATTTTCAGGAGGGGCTGTGCTCCAGGAGAGCGAGTCTCGGGCCTCCAGCCCGTCGTCCACTTACTGACCGAGTCACCTTCACCATATTCTTTCTTGTTCTAGAACCCTACTTCCTCCTCCTCTTTACAACCATGGACTTGGGGGCGGGGCTGGAGAATCCTCAGCACACGAGGCCGGGCCCCTGCCCGGCCCTCTAGGTTGGGTGCACCAGGCAGCCGCAGGCCCCAGGTGACCCGGCCACAGCCCTGTCACCGTGTCCTCCAGCTCCTTGGCCCGCATCTGGAGGAAGGTGCCTATCCAGGTGACAGAGGCCTTGTCATGCTGGAGGTTCATGGCCCCGATGTTCTCACAGAGCTTCTGGACGAGCGGGGCCACCTCATCGCAGCTAAACTGCAAGCACGCCACCTACAACCAGAGCAGGCTGTTCCCGGGGTCCGACAACCAAGCCCAAGGACTCCCCTGCCCGCCAGTCTCCGCTCTTCCGCTCCATGTCACAGCCCCAGCCCAGCCGCATCCTCTCTCAAAGCGCTGCTCCAGCCTCCTCCCCGCCGCCCAGCCCCCCAGCCTCTCGCGTCTCAGTCACAGGCCTGCTTGGATGTCACTCAGCGTCAAGGCCACAGGGATGCACGCCAACGCCTCCCTTTCCTCGTCCCCTGCCCCCACCCCACTGAACTCCACGCAGGAAGCTCCTCCCCAGATCCTCGCTGCCTTCCCTCGGGGTGTGCCCTGCGCCTCGCTGCCGACGCACAAGCCTCCCACTGCACAGAGCCCCCTCTGGCCCCTGAGGCAGAAGAGACCTCATCGCTCTGCAACCCTGAGAGTTTGGATGGCTCTGGACACTTTCAGTCACCAGTGTGCCAGCAGCCTGCCCGTGTGCTGACACCTGCGGGCAGGGTCTCGTGTTCAATCCTTTCTGGAGCCCCCTCAGTGTAGCACATGCTAGGGACAACGAGAACACAGCTGGGGTCCTTTAAGCACCTACCATATGCCACGCGCCACAGTAGGGATCTTAACACATCACAGGCCATTTAAATACATATGGCGTGAGGTGGACCAAGGGCCGTGGAAGCCATGACCCCCAGAAGAGGATGGGGGCTGAGCAGCCAGGCTGAGCAAGGTCCCAGCCCCCAGAGGTGGCCCAGGCCCCCAGAGACTACGGCCCACACAACCTTCCCCTCGTCACCTTGGCGATTCTGGAAGACGCGCTGAAAACCTTCTCCACGTCCGAGCCCTGCAGCTCCGCCTTATATTTCACAAGCTCCAACTCCTTGGAAGCACCCCAGGAGGGGCAGGTCTGGCTTGCTGGTGGGAATACAATTTCAGACACCATCGGTCAGGACAAAGGGTCCCCATCGTGGGGGCCTCCTGCCCCAGCCCTCGGGGCGCCCTGGTTCCACAGGCCTGGACTACCCTCCAGCATCTGGGCAACCTAACGCATTGCCTCACCCCTCTGTGCACAGCTCAGGTGGGTGCTCTGCCAACTTCCAGCGGCCACCGCAGAGGTCAACGCTCCCCGCCTGAAGGTCTCCCCACCGCATCCCCCTCTGAGCTCATCGCTGGCCAGTTCTGCCGCATCCTTGGTATCTGTGAGCTGACCCTGTCCCACTGGGGCCCCTCAGTGCCCAGCACATGCCCTCAGTGAGTCGAGGTGACCCAAGGAGGCTCTCCGTCCAGAAGCTTCCATGGCTTCCCAGTGAGCTGTGAACCCCCTCCGCCATCCCTGCTGGTCACACTTGTTTGTCTATGCAGAGGGACCACACTCCCCTCCAGGACAGCCCCATAGCCGACACCCCTGCTGTCGGTGCCCTCTCCGTACCATGAAGATCCAGGAGGCTGGAAAGGGCTTCCACGGAGGCCAGGCGGGTTCTGTGCGAGTCACAGGTGCCTGGGGCGATGAGTCCGACCAGAGTGCCAAACTGCCCCAGCAGCAGAGGGATCTGAGGCACGGGAGACCTCAAGGCTCACACGCTCTGTCCAGCCGAGCACACCAAGGGCAGTGCGACCAGTGGCCAGAGAGGGTGAACCCTGCTCTGAAAGCACCCGTCTGGGAAGCCCGAGCTTCCATCCCCAGGTCCCACGGCTGGGCCCCGGGAGGCCGAGCAGCCAAGATCTGAGGCGTCTGCCCAGGACACACCCTGTCAGGCTGGGGCCAGGTGCTATGTCTGGGCACCTGCCTCGCTCCTATAAGTGAGCCCTGGCTTCAAATCTGGACTTCCCCGCTCACTAGCTGTGTGACGTGGGTAGGTTCTTAGCCTCGGGTCCTCTTGTTCCTTATCTTCAGAGATGATGACGGTGCCCCTTCCTTCAGGGAATGCCCTGAGAATTGCGACAGAGAATCCAGGTGGTGCACTCAGCACGGGACCTGGCCTCAAATGTCACTTAGCGCTAGTCTTGGCCCCAGCTTCGCTTTACTGGGCCTGGGTCCCCACTCAATGGTGCTCCAGGACTGGAGGCCTGCCCACCTTGCTCTCACTCTTCACCAGCCCCGAGATGCGAGTCCTGTCCCCACACCCCGGCTCCAGGACACCATCGTCCTCCTGCCAACGCCATCCCTGATGACCAGACGGTCAGAGTACGAGGCCAGCAAATGTAGGAAGAGAGGTCTCGTGGAGCTGCGCCACGTGCTCGATCAGCAAAACCCTTGTTGCTTGTCTAGATTTCATGATGTTAGTGGTACTTGTCAAGCTTTGTGAAATTTGAGATTTTGTAGTGATTTATTTTCTCATTCTAAGTAAATACTCACTTTCCTAAGCAGTATGGTATTCATAGTTGTGTGCCCCTTTTCCTTACAGAGTCCTCACCCCGTGTGAACCTCAGGCCCCACAGAACCCGGAGCCACACCAAACCCGGCCCACCCTCTTCCTCAGCACCCCCGAGCCCCAGGGCCAGCATCTCCCAGGGTCTCTTTCGCCATTGCCAAGTGAGGCAGCCTCTTCCCAAGGGACTCTCCGGGGGGCAGAACTTGATTTCCGAAGTGTTTCCTCTTCTGGGATACAGACAGGCATTTCCCTGTGGGTGTCAGGGCGGCAGGCTGGGGGGTCGGGGGCTCCTGGACTCACGCAGACACCGACGCTTTGGACGTAGATGTGCACGAGATGGAGGTGGAGGTTGACCGCCTTCTCCCGCTCCCATTCTTTCTCCGACAAGATAAACTTTTCCAGGAGCTATGGGGAGAGCCCGGAACACAGAAGGGGACGTTAAAATCCTGAGGCCAGCCCTTTCCTGGCCATCACTGCTCTCCTTGTCTTTCCCACTCAGAGTGTGACTTTCAAAGCTCTGGGAGGTTCCAGATACTTCTGATTTCTTCGCAGCCCACCCCCACCTCCCCGCCCCACTAGGGAGCTGAGGCTGTGAGCAAAGAGAGAGCAGCCCCAGCATCCTCACCAAGAAGCTGCTTGGCTGATGTGTTTGGCTTTGTTCCAAATGTTTGTCTGGAGGTAAAAAGGCCAGGAGCACAGCCCACCCTGCACCCCAGGGCCTACATGTTCATGCACCTAATAGCACAGCTTAACAAAACACAAAGCAAAAACTGATAGAACCGAAAGGAGAAATAAACAAATCCACAATGATAGAGACTGCAGTACCTGCAGGGGACACCGGTTCGAGTCCTGGTCCGGGAAGATCCCACATGCCGCGGGTCAACTAAGCCCATGCGCCACAACTACTGAGCCTGCGCTCTAGAGCCCGCAAGCCACAACTACTGAGCCCGCGTGCCACAACTACTGAAGCCCGCGCGCCTAGAGCCTGTGCTCCGCAACAAGAGAAGACACCGCAATGAGAAGCCCGCGCACCACAACGAAGAGTAGCCCCTGCTCGCCGCAACTAGAGAAAGCCCGCGTGCAGCAATGAAGACCCAACGCAGCCAAAAATAATAAATTAATTAATTAAATGAATTTATTTTTTTAAAAAAAGAAGACAAAATCAGAAAGGATATAGAAAACTTGGACAACACTGCCAGCCAACTTGGCCTAACCGATATTTAGGAACACACCACCCAATGCAGCAGAATACTTTCCAAGTACACACAGAACATTCACCAATAGGCCGTACCCGGGCAACAAAATAAGTCTTAGTCGATTTAAAAGAATTCGAATTATACAAAGTATGTCCTCAGACTGCAATGGAGTTAAATCAGGAATTAAAACCAAAAAGATCTCTGGAAAACTCTCCAATATTTAGAAATTTCTAGATAATCCATGAGTCAAAGGAGAAGTGAAAGAAATTGACATGCATTTTGAACTAAAATAAAATTAGAACACAACATATCAATATTTGTGGGGTATAGCAGCAAAGAACAAAGTCGGTGAGCTTATACTCTCTGCTCTTGATTCCAAGACTTATTATATAATATTGTAGTAATCAAGACAGGATGACATTGGTATAAAGACAGACAAAAACATCAGTAGCGCAGAATAGGTGTCCAGAAATAGACCCATACATATAGGGTCAACTGATTTTTGACAAAGATGCAAAGGTTGCAATGGAGAAAAGACAGTCTTTCCAACAAATGGTGCTGAAACAACTGGTTATCCATATGCAAAAAAAAAATTAAAGTAAAATAAACTTTGATCCATATTTAAAACCAACTCAAAATATATCACAGACGTAATTGTAAAACCTGAAAATACCAAGTTCTAGGAGAAAACTAGGAGAAAATCTTGGGTTAGGCAAAGATTTCTTAGACATGACACCAAAAGCATGATCCATAAAAGAAAAAAATGATAAATTCGACTTCATCAAAATTAGAAACTTCTGCTTTTCAAAAGACACTGTGAAATTAATGAAAAGGCACGTCACAGACCAGGAGAAAATATCCGCAAATCATATAGATGATAAAGGGCTTGTTTCCAGAATAGGTACAACCTCTGAAAAATCGATAATAAGAAAGCAAACAGTCTAATTTAAAAAAAAAAACCCACCCAGCACACGTCAAACATACCGAGATTATGAAGACAAAGACTGAGAAATTGTTCCAGACTGACGGAGAAAGACTAAAGACACATGACGGTGAAATGTGGTTCATAATCCAGAGAGGGTCCTGGGTCTGGGAGGAAATAACTGTAAAGGACATAATTGGGACAGTTAGTGAAATATGAATATAGAACGTAGATTAGAGTATAGCATGGCATCACGGTTAAAGTTCATGATTTTGAATATTGTGTTGTTATATGAGAACATTCTTGTTGTTGATGTCTACAGCTAACTCTCCATGATTCAAAATGGTGTGTGTGTGTGTGTGTGTGTGTGTGTGTGTGTGTGTAATGAGAAAAAAAAGAGAGAGAGAAAAAGAAAATGTCACAAAATATTAAGAATCATGGATCTGGGGACTTCCCCAGTGGTCCAGTGGCTAAGACTCCAAGGTCCCAGTGCAGGGGGCCCAGTCCGATCGCTGATCAGGGAACTAGATCCCACATGTCGCAACTAAGAGTTCACATGCCGCAACTAAAGATCCCACATGCCGCAAGGAAGATCCCACATGTGGCAGTGAAGATCCCACATGCCACAACTAAGACCCAACACAGCCAAACAGATAGATAAATAAACAAATAAATATTAAAAATATTTAAGAATCGTGGATCTGGGTGAAAGGTATACAGGAGTTCTTTGTAGTATTCTCAAAACTTTTCAGCCAATTTGAAGTTTTATCTAAATAAAATTACCAAATCAATTTTTAATGCATACCCCTGTTTCCCACTGAGAGTCTGGCCCTCAGGCCAGTGTTCTGGGAGGGGTGGCCATCCCTGGCTCCTCGCCCTCTGCCAGGCAACTCACGTGCACCATCTCCTGCAGCCCCTTGGGGTCCAGCTGCCTCTGCACAAGGCCCTCCATCAGCTGCTCCAGGGCACACAGGGCATTCACATACAGGGTCTGTGGCCAAGAGAGGGGAGAACTGGGCGGCAATGGGGGCTCACACAGCCACACACCAGGACTCTGTGCCGGTCCACACCAGGGAGTGTGAGATGGCCTGATAACCGCCCTTTGATTTCTGCTCAGATCGAGTTCTTTATACGTAGCTTCTCATGTGACGTATAAGACAACCTCAAGAGGAGCCTATTTTGCAAAGGAGGAAACCGAATTCCTAGAGCCCAGTTCTCCTGACCCCTCATCCAGGGCCAGGACCTTGAGACACAGATGGCTCCCTGTCCACAAAAGATTGTCCTGCTTTTCCACAGCCTTATTGGGAAGCAGCCATGCAGTCAGGGACTACATTTCCCAGGACCCCTTGCATCTAGGTGGAGCTATGTGACTGAGTTCTGGCCAATGGAAGGCAGGCAACACAGCTCATAAATCCTCCAGGCCCTCTCTCTCAAGCTGGCTATCCCTACCCACAGGGACCTTTGGAGCCACGCACTAGACACGGTGAGGCCTCTGTCAGCCCAGGTCCCTGAAGAACTGCACGAAGCAGCCCCCTCGCCACTGCTGCTGCCAACTGGACTTCACGTGAGTGACAAATACACTTTCATCTCGTAAAACCATGAAGATTTCGGAGTTTATCTGTTACAGCAGCTAGCATCACCTTACACTTACTGATAGAGCCTGCTGCACTTCGCTGCCTCTGGCCACTCACAGGTTCAGGATGGTAGGCTCTCGGCACTGCTCCTGTTAACGTAAACTTCTAAGTCCTGACCCAGCAGATGAGGTGGCCCAGAGGGACCCACCTTAATGGACTCATCGTTCTCTCCTGGGGGCTGGAGAGAAATGACAGCGTGTATACTAATCTCCACCAGCTCACTGTTTTCCTCTGTGGAGTAGAAAGGCTTCAGTTTGCTAGGGAAAGTGGTGACAAGAGGAGTGGTCGGTGGAGAGGTGAGACCCTGCCACCCGCTGCCCAGTCTGGGGTGTAGAGGCATGTCACAGAATGAGGGAGAGGCCAGCTCCTCTGGTTGGGGGTTCAGGCAACCGTCTCTCCCCAAGGGCCCCGGCTCCACCCACCGGTGGCCAGGGACTGTCTGTGACTGAGCGGGAGACTCAGGGGTCCAAGGCCACCTCTCTCCTTGTTGCCTGCTGTGAGCCTCCGCCTCTCCTATTCAGAACCATTCCATTGGTCCTCACTGAACCACAACCATAGGCTCTGCCTGCCAGGCTGGTCCCAGCCCGGGAGTTTTCAACTGTAATTCCTGGACCACCAGCAGCAGCCCCTTGGAGCTTTTATTAGAAACGCAAATTCTACGGCTGCACCTCAGAGCTACTGAATCAAAAACTCAGGCGTGGAGCCCAGCCACGTGTGTCTTCATAAACCTTCGGGGGCGGTAGCTAGCTGCTTGATGCACACGAGCTCATTCTCGCTTTCTGTCCCCTTCATAGATAGGTCTCAAGCCTACGTGCACGTTAGACTCCTAGGAGGGCTTTTTAAGGGGCCCAGGGGCCGTGCCTGGCTCCAGGAATCATTTAAAGGTCTGCAGTGGGGCAGGGTATCGGAACTGTCACAGGTTCCCCATTGGCTCTGTTGTGCCTCCTATATTTCACCCTGCTGGGACCTCCAGCTCCTTCCCAAATCCAGTCATCTCTTGTAAGCCCAGGTCAAAAGTCAAAAGCCAACTCTCATGCTCAGCCCCTTGACAGCCCATCAGCTGAATCACATCTTGTTAGTAGCCCCCTTTTTGGTCTTAGATTTTTTCCTTTGTGGTTCACCTACAAATACTCAGCTCTGACCTATAATTCCTTGTGTATGCATTTCTTATCTCCAAGTCCCTAAACGGATGTATGTGAATTTTATTTAAAATCTGCCTAGGGCTTCCCTGGTGGTGCAGTGGTTAAGAATCTGCCTGCCAATGCAGGGGACAGGGGTGCGAGCTCTGGTCCGGGAAGATCCCACATGCCACGGAGCAACTAAGCCCGTGCACCACAACTACTGAGCCTGCGCTCTAGAACCCACAAGCCACAACTACTGAGCCCACGTGCCACAAGTACTGAAGCCCGCACACCTAGAGCTCATGCTCTGCAACAAGAGAAGCCCCCGCTCACCGCAACTAGAGGAAGCCCGCGCACAGCAACGAAGACCCAACACAGCCAAAAATAAATAAATAAAATAAAATCTGCCTATGTACACCCTTTTAAAGCGACACATAGTTCTGCTATGGGCCGAATATGAATACGAATCTGCCCCAATAGAAGAATTCCTAGCAATGACCCAGCCACCTCAAGTACTCATTTTACAAACGCCTAACTTCTTCCCACTCCCCCTGCCCCACCAATGGATGGACAATTCCAGGAAGACAACCATCAGGCATCCTATTACTTTGTATTAACTGTATCAATACCGTATCAACAAACAGACTTCCTGACTGAGCCCACCCCGGCCTGAAGGATGCCATCTCCTGGCTGTGCTAGTCTGTGTCACTGTGTGATTTCTAGCTCAAAACATCCCCTGATGGACCAAAGGACAACCCACCCACCTGCCATTCACCTCCCAATCCAAGGAGAAGGGCCCGACTTGAAATACGGCTGAGAATTATAAAAAAAAAAAAGAGCAGGTGGAAGCAGACCCCCATCTCCTAGGAAGACCCACTCTGCCCCAGGAGCTGCCACCCAAGACTCCAGCTACAAAGGCAAAAAGGGAGGGCAAAGGAGGTGCAACCTCCCCATAAAAGCACTGAGGGGTTGTCTCAGACTTTACCTCCACCCCAGAGAGGCACTTGGGGCCTCGTTAGGGGCTCAGCTCACCTCAAGTACGAGAGGGCATCCATGGCCATGGTCCGCACTGGAGAAACCAGTCTGCCAGTTGGTTCTGCCTTGATGATCACCTGCCCAGACAGCAGGGCAGTGAGCCGTCAAGCCATCCAGAGTCCCGGGATGGGCAAGAGAGGGGCTTGGGCCAACAGTGACCACGATGGCAGCCGCACTCCCAGGGTTAGAGCCAGGAGAACCTGACATTGTATGACGGGCTCTAACACCCCATATCGCCTCCATTCTTTTTACCATCAGTTGGTCTTTGACATTTTAGCGGAGGCAGCAAAGTCTCGTGGAAGGAGTGGGGCGAAGATGGGCCGCCGCTTCTCACTCAGGTCTGGCATTTACTGGCCGTGTGCCCTTGGGCAGGTCACGTCCCCCGCCTGAGCCCTGACGTGTAAAATGAGGACTTGGGGGCCTGGTTCACAGGGCTGGGCCAGGCTGGCGTGAAATTACACGTGCGTGTAGCGCTCAGCCCCGAGCAGGAATGTTTGTTTCCTTCTCAGCGCCTCCTGTTCTACCCGCATCTCTCTTCCGTTCCCGCTGCTTCCAATGCAGCTGGAGCGATTTCCAGGGACCAAGACATTGCAAGGGAGTGGGGAGGCCTGGGGACGAGGGACAGTGGTCACCCCACAGTCTCATCGGCCCCTGCCACCGCCTCTTGCCTTTGGACAGTTGACACTTTCTAGATCTTAACAAAGTTCTGTGCAAAAATAGCTTTGTCCTGCTTACAGCAGAGCCCTGTCCCCTGGTCCCGCCTATGGAGAAACCTCAGGGCTGAGCCCGTGGGCCTCTGTCTCCCAGCCCTGAACCAGCCACCTCGGTGGCAAATCAGGGCCCAAGAGGGGAAGGGTCTTCAGCTCTGGCTTCCGGAATGTTTCCTGGCCGTGAAACCCTTTATCGGACATACGCATGTCATACCCAGAACTCCTTCAGTTGGATCAAAGCAGAACTGAGACGGGGGGGCTTCAGAGACCCCTGCCTGCCGCCTTGTGCCTCAGATGCTCTCAGGACCTCTGACCAGGGGGAAGCCGGTCAGCAGAGTGAGAACCCCCAAACCGCCCAGGATGGAGGAAGCCCCCCAACCCAGCTTACCATGATAATGCAGTAAGGGTCGCCTTTGGGGCAAATTGGAAGTCCTCCAGGTCCTTGATGGTCTTGACGGCGTCGGTGACCTGCACCACACTCTTCATGAAGGCCGTTTTGAGGCGGATGTCCTGTGCCCAGACCATGACGAGGGACAGGCTGTGAGGGAGCCCCGAAGACCCCAAGCCCCAGCCTGCGCCCCAGACCCTGCAGCCGCATAGGATGCTCCTTCCCCATGCCAAAGAAGAGGCAGTGCCAGGAGCGCTCTGAGAGATGGCTAGCCCCATTCTGCCTTTCAGCCACCTGGCGGAGACGTGGGCCAGGTGCTGGACAGGGCACAGCCCTCCAGTGCCCCCCAGCAGGTGCTGCCTCCCCGAACCCCTCCACGCTGTGCCCGAGGACAGCAAGGCCGGTCAGGGGACACCTTCACTGACCAGGGGCTCTGAGCCCTGTGCGTCACCACAGAGGCAGAATAAGTTATGGACATCAAATCGTTTTTGCTTTTAAGGCAGGAATGAACCCTGAGGACATTATGTTCAGTGAAATTAGCCAGTCACAAAAGGATGAACACTGTGTGATTCCAGTTATACCAGATACCTGGGGTGTCAAATTTATAGAGACAGGAAGCAGAAGGGCGGGGGCGGGGGCTGGGGAGGCGGAATGGGGAGCTGGTGTTAGCGGGACAGAGTCTCAGTTCAGGAAGACGAGGGGTGCTGGAGATGAATGGTGGCGATAGTTGCACAACAGTTTGAACGTGCCTAACGCCAGTCGACTGCATGCTTACAAATGGTTATGATGGCAAATTTCACGTGATGTGTACTTTACCACAGTTTTCAAAACAATAATAATAAAGTCATTTCTCCTTTATTCTCTGTGTTTTCTCCTCCTTGCCTTTCCAAGAAAGTAGCCAGTCCCTTTGCATCTCTGAAGACAAGCCCATTCTTGTCCCTTATGAAAGGGCTTGGGTCAGGTGTCAGGGTGGAGGGCAGAGGTGAGGGAGCGAGTGCGAGGGGCTGGGAAGAGTGGGGGGCTTGTCTTCAGGGACCCACAAGCATCCCACCCAGCGCTCGCGGGAGGGCTGCTCCCCCCTCCCACTGCAGCAGAGAACAGCACAGATTGGGGCGATGGGCTTCCCAAATGCTGGGTGTCCGGTAGGACTCCTGGCTGTCTCCTGGGTGGGGCTGGCAGTGCCCAGATAACGATGCAGAGTGCCTCTCCACCAGCCTGGCTCAAAGGGAGCATCCCCTGGGCACTGTGGGTCCATGGCGTCCCGGGGTTATACCTGGCAGCTGCTGGAGTCGTGGTGAATGATCTTAGCAGTGATGGGGTTGTCCACGTGGGTTAGAAGCATCTGCGGGTGGCAGTACGAGGCCACGCAGCTGTACATCACCATGAGGGCACCCTTCACTGTCTCCCGCCTCCAGGGATGGTCCTTCTGTGAGGCCAATGAGAAGGGGAAGAACAAGTGTTGGCGGGGGTGGGGGGGAGGGTCTGTTCCTTCATCTTTTTCCTGGGTGCCTGAAATGCTCACTCATTTATTCATTCATTCAACACATCTTTATTGAGCACCTACTATATGCTATGTCCTGGCTGTACAGTAATGAGCAAGTCAGACCAGGGCCATGACCCCCCGTTAGCAGGGGGTTTGTGTGGAACCCCTAAACAGAGGCTGTTGTGTCCTCCTTCACACCTTCACCTGACAAGCGTCTACTCTGGGCCAGGGGTTCCTGTGTCGCTGGGGATCCAGTGGGAACAGAAAGCCTCAGCCGTGCTCTCCTGGGAGGAGGTGCTAGAGGCCGCCCAACCCACCGTGGAAGGAGGGGCAGGGTTGCCCATGCTCTCCAGGCCTTGAGTGGAAGAAATCCAGGCCTCAGGTCCCACTCTGTGGAGAAGCCGAAGAAAGGCCTGGACACTCCCGATTCTCTCCTTCCAAACTACCAGACCCCCAGGGCAAGGGTCCGAGGTCAAGGCCAAAACCTTGGAGGCATCGGTGACTCCAGGTGGTTGCCCACTGGGGGCTCAGCCAGCCCAGGGCACTGTGCCCCGTGGCTGGGAGGGGCAGCCTCCAGAGGCTGGCCACTGGCTGCCTGGGCCCAACTCCCCACTTCACTTTGGTGAAGGAGACACAGAGGGCAATTTCTTACTGAGATCTAGTAAGAGCCTTGGTTGGGGGCTGAGAACACTGTTCCAAGAGGCCTCCGGAGACCTGACCATGGAGCAAGGGTGCCTCACCCGCCAAGCGCCGATCTGCCAGGACTGCTCTGACTCCTGGATCCTCTCCTCAAAGTCGTGGAGCACGTTCAGCACCGTCTTCACCTGGCCCCGGACACACAGGCCAAAGCACAGAATCACACCCTGCAGGGAGACCCGGCCAGGCAGGGTAGGGTGGTGGGCCAGGGGGCCGGGGAGGACCCCCCATATACACACACACACACACACAGGTAAACACACATGCATGCACACATGTACACACACCCGTGTACACGTGCACACACCATGTCCGCCGAGGGTCCAGACGGAAATAAGGTTGGGGTAGAAGGTGGCAGGTGTTCAGGCACCAAAGAATCTAAAAAAGAGTGGATACATGTATACGTACAACAGATTCATTTTGCTGTACACCTGAAATTAACACAACATTGCAAATCAACTACATCCCGATAAAAATTATAAAAAAGAAAAAAAGAAAGGGAGAATGTTACAATTTAAAGTTTTTATCTCCAAAATGGAAAACTTTTTTTCTGATTATAAAAATAGTATTTGTTGGGCTTCCCTGGTGGCACACTGGTTGAGAGTCTGCCTGCCGAGGCAGGGGACATGGGTTCGTGCCCTGGTCCGGGAAGATCCCACATGCCATGGAGCGGCTGGGCCCGTGAGCCATGGCCGCTGAGCCTGCGCGTCCGGAGCCTGTGCTCCGCAACGGGAGAGACCACAGCAGTGAGAGGCCCACGTACCGCAAAAAAAAAAAAAAAAAAAAAATAGTATTTGTTCATTGTAAAATCAAAATAAAAGATAACCGCCCTTAACAGTTTAGGTGTATCCTTCTAAACTCATTTATGCATAAACACCTAGACTTCTTTCACATAACCGAGGTCACGCTATATATACTGTCTCATACTGTATCATTATACTTAATATATAAAGGGCAGCGTTTCCATGAAAAAGTGTGGATTGTATAATATTCCACATGTTGCTATACTATCATTAATTCCACAAATTCCTTATAGAAGAACATGTAGGTTGTTTTTAATGTTTGGCTTTTATGCCCAATGTTATAATGAACATCTTTATCCAGTTGCTTTTGGGCAATTATTTCCTTCAGACAATTGACAAAATGTTAGATTTTTGAGCCCAAGTTTTGGGCCCTATCCAATTGAGAACCCAGAAAGGTTTAATCAATCTACACCCCCATCAATGAAGTATAGAAGCCTTGTTTCTTGTATTCTAGACCAGGGATTAGCAAAGTACAGCCCTAAGGCTAAATCCAGCCCAAAGCCTGTTTTTGTGGATAAAGTTTTATTGGAACACCACCACTCTCTGCAGTCTATACAGACCATGCTTTTGCTGTACAATGCAGTTGCATAATTGTCACAGACCATGTGGCCTGCAAAGCTGAAAATGTTTTTGTTATCTGGGCTTTTACAGAAAAATGGCTAGGCCAACACTAGTCACTATCTTTATCATCTCTGCCCATCAGATGGGTAAAAAGGGTCTCACTGTTGCTTAAATTTGCATTTCTTTAAGAAAGGGGCTTACTGGCAGCAGAAGGTGGTTCACGTACAGTTGCCCAGTTTGCGCACTGTGCAAGAGCACCCAGCTGAAGGACTGAACTGAAGCCACCCATGCTCTTCTCGAGTCATGCAAGACCACATGCTGCCAGTAGGGGGCACCTTGTTCAAATTCATGCAAAGGTGCTCTCTGAGCTGGTGCTGTTGGGGACAGTATTTCCCTTTATCAAGGCCACGTTTAGGATTTGGGCTTAGGGATTTAGAATCAGGGGTTCAGACTAAGGTTCGGCACTGGGTCAACAGAGCTTTAGGGCTACGTCTATATGGTGTAACTAGGCTTTATATTCAGCCTTTGACTTAGCTTTGGGGGATTCAGGTAAACAGCCTGAAATTCAGACTCAGGTGGAAGCTGGGATTCGGGATTTAAGGAAAGGGGTGAGGGTGTGGAGAGTGGGCTATGTTCAAGTATAGAAAACGTGAAGCAACCCGGAGCTGTGATTTCTTGGCCCACCCAGTAGTGTCTATAAAAGAGGAAATGAAGGAGGTGCAGATGTGGCTGAGACCCATCGCCCCTAACCCCTGTCCCACTTCCTGCCCTCGCTCACCATGTGTGCTCACCGCTGCCCTAATCAGGGTCAGGGTCCCCACTCAGATGGCCTCCTTGCTCACCTCCATCTGGCTGAGGAAGAACTTCATCAGCTCCTTGGGGTAGGAGCGGGCTGCAGGGGGAAGGACCGCTTTAGTCATGCCCCCTGAGCCAGAGCAGCGGGACGAGGCAGCCCCAGGCCCAGTGCTCAGAGGGGCCGGGACTCCCGTGGGCTCACAGCGGAGCTGGGGGAGCCTCACCAAGGGCTATGAAGCAGTGCACCACCTCTGTCAGGCTCTGGCTGCTGCACTGCCGCTGGGCAGGGGCCTTGGAGCACACCTAGGGCGGGGTCACGCGGGGAGGGTGGGTGAGATCTCAGCCGGACAAGGGACGCAGTCTGCAGGAGCACCACGGCCTCGCCCCCAGAGGGATGTAGGAGACACGTGAGCAGGACGGGGGCCCCACCACCATCTCACCCTTCGCCCTGGTGGGCCACGCCACCTGCCGCGGCCCCGTTCCCATGGGCCCACCCTGAGAAGGCCACGCCCAGCACAGCCTGCCAGCCTCACCTGGACATGCAGTTCCGTGAAGATGGTGTGCAGCTGCATTTGGGGGACAGGGGTGTTAGTGGTCACTGACATTTCCAGGATCTGCCTCAAGACCTGCAAAAGGTGGGAAGTGGTGGCACGTGACCTTCTACCGACTCAGGGTCAAACTCCAGACCTTTGCTACTCTGTGTTTTCTGTCAACCGGATGTATCAGCTTCCTCTGGGAGCTAGTTAGAAATGCCACGTCTCAGGCCCTGCCCAGACCTCTGAATCCAACTCTGTTTCAACCAGCCCCCGGTGATTCCCGTGCACGGTAAAGCTTGGGCAGGGCTGCACTAGGGCCACCAAGCGTGACATTCAAGGCCTTCTTCCCCTTTCTCTCCTAGTCACTGGGAGGTGAAGCCCATCTCTAGACCGAATGATCTACACATGGCTCCCCAAACCCATGCCATTCATTTCCGCTCCAGCTCTCACAGCCCAGAGCCTCGCCTCGTCTGTAGCTGAGTGACACCTTGCACAATATACATCAGCCCAGGTCGCGCCTCCACTCAGAACCTTGCAAAGCCTCCATCTCACAGGAGTTCAAGGCTGGCAGGGGTCGAATGGTGTTCCCGCCAGAATTTGTGTCCACCCAGAACCTCAGAATGTGGCCTCCCTTGGAAATAGGGTACTTGTAATTAGTTAAGGATCTCGAGATGAGATCATCCTGAATTTCGGGTGGGCCTTAAATCCAATGACTGGTGTCCTTACGAGGAGTGGAGAGGACACAGAGAGACACAGAGAAGATGGCCATGTGAAGATGGAGGAGGAGGTTGCCGTGATGCAGTGCCTGGGGCCACCAGAAGCTGGAAGGTGCAAGATTCTCCCCTAGAGCCTTCAGAAGGAGCACAGCCTGCCAACACCTTGATTTCGGACTTCTGGCCTCCAGAACAATGAGAGAATCAATTTCTGTTGTTTTAATCCACCCACCTCACGGTTCTTTGTTACAGCAGCCCTAAGAAACTGACACAAAGGCCATGACCTTACTGTGGCCTCCAAAACCCTTTGGGATCTCATCCTTTCCACCTGGAATGGCAGCGTTCATTTCTTGGAAATCCTACAGGTGCCAGGCCCCATGGCTCTATCTCCCACCCAGATGACACTCCCCACCCGGTACTCTTGGGACACCCGGGACACTCAAGCCTCCAGCCTAGGCCGCTGCCCACTCGGCCCCTCACCTGTGTAATGAAGAGTGCCTCCAGGTGGGCCTGGTACTCTGCCAGCAACAGGGCGATGTAGTCGTACACCTGCTCACGCACGTTGTCGCTGGGCAGGATGAGCTTCAGCATAGGCTTCAGGGACTTGGTGAGCCCCAGCTTCACCTACCACAGAAGCGGCGTCTCCAGACCCCTGGGCCCAGGACTCAGCAAGGCCCAGAGATGTCAGCCCCATCCACAAGATAGAGGGGACCTTGGAAGTAGAGTCCAGGCCTCCCCCGGGCCCCAGAGGTGGGCAGTGAACCCAGACTTTCCCCCAAGTCCTGGCTCTGTCACTTAGGTAACTGGGCAGACACTTGACCTCTCTATGCCTCACTTTCCTCAGCTGTAAAGCAATCCCATGGCACAGAGTTGGCACGGAAATCGCTCCCATAGGTAAACCACTCAGAGAGCGCCTGGCAGGCATGCGAAAGGGACCCTCATCCAGCACCTCCAGGGACCTTTATCAAGCCGCCTTCTGAGGCTCCAGGCCCAAGTGGCTCCACCATTAATCAGCTCCCCATCTCTCTGGACCACGCGGTATCTCAGCCCCACCAGCACCGCAGGCTGGGGAGCCGTGACCCAGGGACCATGCGGGCCCCCCACCCCCGAGCAGGGCAGTCTCACCTCGGGGTTGTTGTCCCTAAGCCACACGGTCACAAAATAGCGATACACAGCAAACTGCTCCTCAGTCATCACGGGGTACACGCTGTCCTCTAGGTGCCTCAGGTGAAACTGCATGGTCTCGCAGAAGGTCTCCATGGCTGTCCGTGGGGATGTGCAGCGAGCCCAGAGGGGCAGGAAGAAGGACAAAGTCTCCCCAGGCCACCTTCTCAGGAGGGAGCCCTCATGTACTTCCATAACTAGCAGGTCACTGAGATGGCCAGACGCTGCTAGAAAAATCTTCTTCTGCGTCCCTCCCTCTCTGCCCTTCCAACTCCCTCAGAGCCCCCTAATGTTTACCCTGCATGTCTGTGTGTGAAAGACTTCCCGGAGGGGGTAGAGCGCGCAGGTGTGACTCGGCACCGGCCCTTGATGCCCATGTGCCGAGGTCAAGGCCGGGGCCTGGAATAAACCTCTTTTTACTCACATCCTGGGGATTCCACTGCAGAGGGTGGCAAACACATTTTGCCCTAATTTTCTCAGGTATTGGGGATTTGGGTCCACAGAAACATTAAGTTATCAAAACCTGGGGCAATGTGATCAGATACAAATGGCATCAAAGACCTGCCCAAGTCAAGCCGAACCTGGAAACACGTCCCCGGTCGCCCCCTCCTGTGAATCCCATCACCCTTCCATCTCTACCTGTTTACTCCACCTCCCCAGCCCCCAGCACCCCGACTGGGCCGGACCTGCGGGCCCAGGTGGGATACGTACCACTGCAGATCACCTGGCATATCTTGACTTCCTTGGCGAGCCTCAGCATGGTGAATATGGTAGCCAGGGTGATGCCCAAGTATGGCATGAACTCAAACACTGTGGGGCATGAGCAGAGGTCACGAGGAGTCAGGGCAGGAGAGTCAGCAGAGAAGACAGCCCCGCCAGCTGCACCTCCAGCCCCGGCGCAGAGCCAGGGGGCCGCTTTGTGCAGGCTGGGCCACAGGGGAGAGTGGGAGGCAGGGGAGGTAAGAAGAGATGGAAGCCGGTGAAGGGGGAAGGAAGTGGGAAAGAGAGGAGGAGGGGAGAGAGGTGGAGGAAGAGGAAGAGGAGGAGGAGGAGGAGGGAGAGGAGGGGGAGGAGGAGGGGGAGGAGGGAGAGGAGGAGGGGGAGGAGGAGGGAGAGGAAGAGGGGAAGGAGGGGGAGGAGGGAGAGGAGGGGGAGGAAAAGGGGGAGTGTGTGTCATTCTTGGGTCATTCTTGGGTCATTCTTGGGTCAGGATGTCATTCTTGACATCCTGAGTGTCATTCTTGGGTCCTCCTGTTCCTTTGTCTCTCACACGCACTCCATCGGCAAGTCAGCTGACCAGAACCCCATCCACTACTCACGTCTGTCCTCCACTAGCCGAATGAGTTCCAGCCTGAGCGACAGACACCTCACAGTTACACACCTTCCACCCCCTCTGCGTCCACACCACAGCAAGAATGGGCTTCCGGGGGGGCTTCCCAGGGGGCGCAGTGGTTGAGAGTCTGCCTGCCGATGCAGGGGACGCGGGTTCATGCCCTGATCCGGGAAGATCCCACATGCCGCGGAGTGGCTGGGCCCGTGAGCCATGGCCGCTGAGCCTGCGCGTCCGGAGCCTGTGCTCCGCAACGGGAGAGGCCATAGCAATGACAGTCCCGTGTACCAGAAAAAAAAAAAGAATGCGCTTCCTGGAAGTTTCATCAGGCAACTCTGCAGCTTAAAATCCCTCAATAGCTTCCTAGTGCCTTTATAGAGTCCAGACTCTTCGCCACGCCCACTAGGCCCTGCCTAACTCTCCAAGCTCATTTTGCACCCGTCACCCCCCTCTCTCTAGCTCCGGGCATAGTGACCTCTCAGTTCTTCAGAGAAACCAAGCTTTCTCCTACCACAGGGCCTTTGCACATTCAGTGCAGGATGGCTCCCTCATCTACTTCTTCACACAGATAATCATCATCTGAGTCTTCCGGTCACAGTTGAAGCATCACCACCTTCATGAGGGCCTCACAGAGATGAGGTCCTCTTGCCCTCATCCTGATCTCAAAAAGCCCTCTGGCTGTCGTCTTCATAACTGCCATCTCATACTATGATTATCTGTTTTCTTGTTTACCGGTTCACGGTGTCTTACCTGTGGCCCAGCACCCACCCCAAGGCCTGGATGGAGAAGCACTCAGCACATGTTCGTGGAATGGAAAGGGAGGGAGGGAAGCAGAAAGTGAGAGAACGGGGCCAGAGAGGGAGAGAGGAGAGAGAGATTTCGAAGAGAAGGGATGACAGGAATAAAAACACAGAAATGAGAGGCGGAAACCCAGAGAGAGAATCTTGGCGGCTGAGAGGGACAGAGAGACACACAGAGATGAAAAGGAGGAATGCCAGAGAAAGGTAATAAGAAATGCAAGGGGGTGGGGGCAGAGACAAGGGCAGAGGCCCGGCAGGAACACGGGATGGTCTTAAAGGGGTCAGATACTGGGGCTGAGGCCCCACGGGCCCTACCATTGCCATTGGCCAGCTTCGCCAGGGTGACGATGACAAATTCTTCGGCGAGGTTGAGGGGCCTGAGGCAGTGCTGTAGTTCATAAACAACCAAGCTGAAGTGGTTTCGGGACAGGGCCACCAAGGTGTCGCTGGCCACCTCTGCCCTCACATAGCCCTCCACCTCCAGGGGACGGGAGAGGGATGTGTGGCGTCACCACCTGCTCCAGCCCTGCTGGGCTCCCTTGGGCTTGCTCAGCGTACTCCTGCCCCAAGAGGTAACCGGACAAGGGCCTCGGGCATCCCAGGCCGCACCTACCAAGGCCCAGCCCCTGGGTCGGTGGGAGGCAGGGCTCTACTACCTGCAGCAACTCCCTCATCTCCTTGGAGGCGATGGTGGCCAGCCTCTGGACGCAGCACTCCTCCAGCTCCCCCTGCTGCTGGAGAACCTCCTGCAGGACGCTGTAGATGTTGACTTTGCCCTGAGTGGAAATCTGGGGAACAGGTATGGAGGGTGGGAAGGTCCTGGACGGGGCAGTAGAGGCTGCGAGGGACCTGGCCCTGCCAGAGCACACAAAGTCACACGTCCTCCCTCCTATGGGTCCCCCTCCCAAACAGTGCGAGATTATGATTTATAATAAGAAATTTATGTTTGGTCTTCATCCAGTTTCTGGCACAGAGCCCCTAAAATCTTTGGAATTTCCTAAGTGATGAGAGTGACAAAGGTGTCTTTTGTTATATTGAGATGATTTTTGGTCCACACCTAAGGATGGGGACTGGTTGGCAGGAGAACCAATCATCTGATTAGAGGATTGGAACTTTCATTCCCACCCACTTGACCTCCGGGGAGAAGAGAGAGGCTTTGGAAGTGGAATCGATCGCCAATGGCCAGTGATTTCATCAACCATGCCTAGATAATGAAGCCTCCATAAAAACCCAAAAGGGCAAGGTTCGGAGAGATTCTAGACTGGTGAACAAACAGAGATTTGGCGGGAGTGGCATGCCCAGAGAGGCCCTGGAAACTTCGCGCCCTTTCCCAAACCCTCACCCTCTATGTCTCTTCCATCTGGTTGGTCCTGAGTTATATCCTGTTAAAATAAACTAGTATCTAGTAGGTAAAATGTTTCTCTGAGTTCTGTGAGCCACTCTCATAAATTAATTGAACCCAAGGAGGAGGTCATGGGAACCTCCAAACCATAGCCAGTTGGCCAAACTTACAATTGGCATCTGAAGCAGGGGCGGGGGTGGGGTCGTCTTATGGGACTGAGCCCTTAACCTCTGGGATCTGACACTATCTCCAGGTAGACAGTGTCAGAATTGAGTTAAATTGTAGCGCACCTAGCTGGTGTCAGAGAATTATTTGGTGGCGGGGGGAACACCCACACATTGAATTTGGATGCAGAATTATCATTGCCTCATCTGGTCAATGACCCCACCATCCTGAAACTGCCTAAGACTCTGACCCCGATTCCGCCACCTCTCACGCCACCCGCTCCCTTCCTCCCATCAGGCTCATGCAACTGGCCCTGTCAGTGTGGCCTGCAAACCTGTCCTCTCTCCACTGTTTTCAGCCCAGCATACTCAGCTAGGCAGGTGTCAAATGGTCAGCACACAGGGTCCTCCACAGATTTGGCACTGACCCTCTTGCAAGTCCAAGAGGACATCATCCGTTTTGCTTCTTAGATAGCTCTTGTCACAAGGGCGGACTCCTCACCACGGGGACTGTTACCTGCAAAACGCTCTGGGAAGATGGCCCCCTACCCTGGCTGGTAAGGAGGTCACTTACCAACAGTCAAGACCTTAGCAAATTTGGGGACCTCAAGAGAAGAGGAAGTCGATGAAATTTATATGTTCTATGAATGACATCCAGTACAGAGAGTCTTGGCCTTTCTTTCCCAGTCTCGATATAGCAAGTAATAGGGGCTTGTAAACTCCAGTGAGAGATTCCTCATGAAAACTCCTGGACCGAAGAGAACCGTGTGGCCTTCGCTGCCTAGTCCGATGGCCCTTGTTTTCTCAACCTCTTCATTTTTTTTCTTTTTCATTGTCCCCTAAGGAGCCTTCTTAAGCGTTTTTTCCTAATTGCCCCCCACCATGAAAATGTAATACCACAAAGATATAATATAGCTGAGTATACATATCTGTGCTTTGTACATCAAAAACTAAAATACCCTTCGCACACGCCAACCCCCGCCCCCACTGCCGCAAGAACCAATTTTACCTGCTTTGGAGCAGTATCACCCTGTTGAGAATTCACGCTCTAGATTTTCAAGGCAAACTCAAGGAAGCCTAGATGTGTAGTTAACACTGTTGCTGCAGATATGTAAGCAGCCAGGCAAATTATAATACGCCCAGCCTAATTTCTGCGATCGAAATTAATCTTTGGAGAATATTTACGGGCGCAAGAGAAAAATTGTCAAAGACTTGGAAAGTGGCATAAAACAGGCATGGGTGGCTTCCCAGAGGCGGGCTTGGTGCTGTCTGGCTGCCCCTGCAGGATCATCCGGCCTGTGGGAGTGTGTGCCTTTGATCGCCTGTGATAGTCTAGGCTATGCTACGTCTCCACGGAGATAGAAGGTAAGTTTTAGGAAACTGACGCTGAAAATGATTCCTGTTCGTGACAACGCAAAGGAATTTTGTCTGGTAAAGAATGTAAATCTCTATAAGTAAAATTGTCATTTTAACAGATTTTAACATCTTACTGGTTCCTTCACTAATTAAAGAATAACTAAAATCTCGAACACAGGTCAAGTTACAAAATATGCCTACTTGTTTATCATCTGTTTATTGCCACTGATCATTTATCATGGCCTGGGTATTAACCATGGTTTTTAAAATTTTCTATATTTCCTGATGCTTTGACTTCTTGGGGCCTTGTGGGCCCTGGAGAGACTGCCCAGGGTTAGTCAACTGCTAGAGATGGCAAACAGCTCACCCACTCACGAGCAAGCTTGTCAAATACAAGCAAGCCATCCAGGCTCCACGTACCGGCCACCTCTCCTATCAGGCTCTCACGCTCTGGACCACTATACACCTGCTCTAATCACCCCAGGGCCAGGCACCAGACGACTCAGGGCGGCCCCTACACCCCAGACCTCACTGAAATTATCCACACTAGCCAATCCGACGTCTGCTCATCCTGCCTCGCCGGATCTTCCCCTACAGAAGCCACAATAAATGCTCCTGCATACATTTCCCCCTTGCTCCCTCTGCCTCCTGCCTGACTCTGGTTCTTCCTTGTGGGCCTGCATGGCATGGCGTGCCCCTGCCTCTTGGGATCTGTGAGTAACAGACCATCTTTTCAAGGGCAATCATCTCCTGAGCTGTTGGTCTCACTATACCTGAATAATAATAAAACCTATGTTTAAAAAGACTTTTGCAAATTCTTTGCCTATGCTCCTGGACCCCGACCTCCCTCAAGGCTGCTACGTATCTTCTTTCTATAAAATAAAACTTGCTATTAAGAATTCCTATAAGGACCTGCTCTGCTACCCACTCTCAAATGCTCAAGAATAGTCTAAAATTCAACAGCTCTCCAAGTGTGGTCCCCAGACCAGCAACAGTGTCACCTGGGACCTTGCTAGACATGCTGATTCTTGGGCTTCACCCCGTACCTACTGAATCAGAAACTCTCACGATGGGCCCCAGAAATCTGAAGTTTTAACAAGTCCTCAGGGGATACCGATGCTCTGGTCCAAACTCTACCCTGTCATACAAAGCCCACCATGATCTCGGTTACATTTTCCATCACCCCCATCAGCATCCTCTACCCCAGCCTCTGCCCCAGTAAACAGCCTGCCCACTGGCCAAGCACCCCTGCACCCTGCATCTGGTGTGTCTCTGTTCCCCCACATCTACCTGCTTCACCCCTGCTCAACATCTTTGCAACTCAGGTCACCTGCTCTAGAACGGTGACTCCCAAACCCACTGTGTCAGAATACTGAGGAGCTTTGAACACCTGTGAGTGGCCCAGGCCCCACTTGGGCCTCAAGGGCTGAGACCCTCATAGTCTGGTCATTGTCTGTACCCCAGAACCTAGCCTACATCCACAACAATCAGTAAATGTGTGCTGAGCAGCGGACGGACACGCAAACAGGTGGCCAGGCTCAGGGGAACGGCTGAGGGACAGGAGGTCCTACCTCTGGTACCTGCAGGCAGCGGGTGAGAGCGCCCATCACCACAGAGGGCTCAGTGGCGGCCCTCTCCCTGATGATCACTGAGGCCAGCATCTTCCGCATGTCAGGACCTGCCCCAGCAGCGTCCGTTTTGGTTGACTCGCTGTCCATGATGTTGAGGAGGTTTGTGACTTGTTGGAAGGTACCTGAGACAAAGGTGGCACAGGTGTGATGCCGAGATGACCATTACAGGGCTTGTTCCTTGTGATCTGGTCTCCCTGACACCTGCACAGCTCTAGCTCTGCCTGGGGCATGATTGGGCAGGGACCTTCCTATCCACTGTACAGATGGAGAACCTGAGATCTTGACCAAGACTTGCCCTCCAGGAGTTAGTGGCCGAAATGAGGCAGGAGTGCAGGGAGGGGCTGACTTTCTTACCACTGTCGTCTGGTTCCAGAGGTTCCAGGTCCTCTGCCTCCTCTGACACGTCCTCATTTGACTCTGTTGATGCTTCTGCCAGTCTCTTCCCCAAGCTCTTTTGAGATAATAAGATTTGTAAAATGCTTGGTGTGTCATCCCACCATAAGACGACCCCCCATGAGTCACACCCTGCATAACCCCCTTCCCTAGAGTGTGGGAGGAACCCATGACTTGGTTAGACCCATATTCTAGCCAATAGAATATGGCAAAAGCAATGGGAACCTCCCATGATGCGATCACCGCCATGATTACATTATGTCATATAAGACTACATCTTAGCAGACTGGAGAGAGATTCTCATGCTGGCCTTGAAAAGTAAACAGTGGTGATATAAACTGCCTATGGAGGGGGCCATGTCACAAGGAACTGAGGGCCTCAGTCCTACAACTACAAGGAACTGGATTCTGCCAACAGCCACATGAGCTTGGAAGAGGACCAAGCTCCAGAAAGGACGCAGCTCAGACAACATCTTGAGTGCAGCCTGTGAAACCCTAAATAAATGACCCCGCTAAGCTAAGCCTAGACTCCTGACCACGCAAACTGTGGCATAATAAACAGGTGCTATTTTAAGCAACTACCTTTAGGTAATTAGTCACACAGTGATCGGTAGCTACACTTGGTTAGGAAGGGCCTTTCCTCCCTCTTTTCTGGACACTGAAAACTAATGATTAATGAGAAATGCCCCTCGGCAGGTCTCATCGCTCCTCTCAAGGGGCTCTCTCCACATCGGCAGCTTCTCAAGGGCTGACAAACACCAACACAGACATCAACACTGAGGGATAAAAGCTCCCAGATCCTTTTTCCTCCTGTCCCAAGTTCCTCAAACTCCATCCCAGGGCCCTTCACCATCCTGTGTTCCCTTCCTCCTGGGAATCCTTTAAGGAACAAGTCTGGGACCTAAACACTGACCTTTTCTCAGAGTTCTCTCCTGGATGGAACAAAAATACACCACAACAAAAAGCTCCATTCTCTGCCTGATACACATCAATGGTAACATGGACAATGGCAGGTTGGGTTGACAAAGGAGTGAGACCTTCGGGCTCCTCAGTCGTAACTCAGACAGGGAACAGGTCCCCTGACAGGGTGGGAGGGTTTCACTAGAATCATCACCGTTGGGTCCCAGACCCTTGGAACTCTCAGATCCAACTGTCTCCCTGAGCTCTGAACCCAGGGCTTTGAGGAGTGCACAGAGCCCTGGGATTTAAAAAACCCACATTATTTTGTTAATCAACATTTCTGTCACCCATATGTGGGGTGAGGTACGGTGGCCTGTTTGGGGAAAGGAAATAGAGGGGGGGATTCACAGCCAAGTCCCCTGGGGATGTAGTGATAGGAGCCCAGGGTAGGGAGGTGTGAACTGGGCAGCTGGAGGAGATGGGGGTGACAGAGAGGTCCTGAGAAGAGGATTTCTCTTCCCCAAGGACTGGACAGCTTGCGGGATGGGGCAGTGTGGCCCTACTGACAGCCACTACATTTAGGTAATTTGCCACACAGTGATCGATAGCTACACTTGGTTAGGAAGGGCCTTTTCTCCCTCTCTTCTGGACACTGAAAACTAATGATTTATGAGAGATCCCCCTCGGCAGGTCTCATCGCTCCTCTCAAGGGGCTCTCTCGACATCAGCAACTTCTTAAGGGCTGACAAACATCAACACAGATGTCAACACTGAGGGATAAAAGCTCCCAGATCCTTTTTCCTCCTGAAGATAAAGAATTTCAAAGAAAGACAGGGCAGTGACACTGTTTCCCTGAACCAAAAGTGGGGCTCAAAGGATTTTTCTGTCAGTTGTAGCTGTGAAAGACAGTCCCGATCAACAGTCTGAGCAACAAAACAATGAATTTCTAGGCATTACAGGACAACAGATCAAGACCCAGAGCCACCTAGGTCTAAGACTGCTTAATTAAAATTCCCACTTAATTTCCCATTGCCCACACTGCCAAGAGGGAGCTCCTCAGCCTCTGTTTGTCACCTCTCATACCCCAGAGCTCATGACCCTCAGTAGCCCATTTCTACTTCACTGAATCCCGGTGGTTAGAAAACGAACTTCCTCTATGTACTGCCAAACACTCATCCTCGCAAAATTCACGCATTTTTCCTCAGTCGGCCCTTTGGAGACATGTAAACCATGATGGAACAGACGCCAGAAGGCAGTTATAACATGCCCCTTCTTTCACAGTCCCGTTGGCCCTACCTCCCACTCCCTTCTGGGCCTTCTTTTCTGCTTCAAAGATTACTCAGTGAAATGGCTGCAATTCCATCCCACAGGCTCTGACTGTGTGCCTGAACCATGCAGCTAAGCTTGGCTCTCCTTGTTGTGGTGGATACAGAGGTGGGTAGGACACATCATTGCCCTCTGAGAGTCTGAAGACACAACACATGAAAGATTGTGGACTCAGAGCCAGAAGTGAATGTATCAGTTAGCCGTTGCTGTGTAACAAACTACCTCAAAATTGAATGACCGAAAACAACAGTTTATTATTGTTCACAAGTCTATGGGTCAGCCAGGTGGTTCCGTTGATCTGGGCTGTGTCCAGTCAAGCATAACTGGAGTCACTCATGCCTCTGTGGTAGCCAGTGGGTTAGATGAGGGTTGGCTAGTCTAAGATGGCCTCACACACATGCCTAGCGGTTGGCTTCCTATTGGCTGAAGTGACTAGGGTGATCAGGAACCATGGCTCCCATCATGCAACAGGGCTGGCCCAGGTTGTTCTCAGAGCATCTGGGCAGGTTTCCAGGAGAACGGGCAGACACACCAAGGCATCTCAGGGCCTAGACTTGAACTGTACCTTTCACCTCTGCCACCTTCTAACAGCCAAGGGAGGTCACAGGCCAGTCAGGCCTTAAGGGGTGGGGATATAGATTTCCCTCTTGATAGGAAGAGCTGCAATGTGACGTTGTGAAGAACATGGCTATCAGAAGGGGTGGAGGAAGGGGTCCTTTTGTATTATTATTACATATATGGTGAGTGTAAGCCGTGGCCAGAAGTGAGGTGCCCCAAACACGTTATCTAGAGAGGATGCTAAGAGGATGAGATCCAGGAGAATGAAGTGGGTTCTGCTTGGTTTTCCAAATGAAAATAGTTTTTTTCTGAGTATGACAGTAATATAGGACTCACATACAATGCACTCATAAACTCAGCCCCTCTTAGTGCTGTCACTCAACTGAGCTTCCCACGTCTGCTTCTATGGGAACCAAACTGAAAAAAAGAAAACACGGTATTCGTAGAAACCTGTGAGCTTAAGTGCATGGAAGGCCCTGTAAGAAAGTGGAAAAAATGGAAATAGAGTATGTATACAGTGAACACATTTGGGGGCACCTTACCGGCTCTCAAGGCTCCCGCTTCCCTGACCCACAGAGTCACAGTTACGGGGTCCTGGCGGCCGCGGTTTTCCGTCTATAATCCCTCCCCCGCCACTCCTGATTGGACAAGTCCTGAGTGGACACGTGATCCAGCTGGGCCAATCAGGTTCTTTCTAACAGGAATTCGGAACTCTGGGCAAGAGAGAATGCCGTCAGTCCCCTGTGGGGTCTTGGGGATGTCGGTTCCCGGGAATGAGGAGCAGGGAAGGCCGAGAGGAGTGGGAGCCCTAAAGCCGGCGCCCAGAGCATGCAGGGACGGGAGGGGGCCAGAGAGGCTCCGCTCAGCTCAGCTCCTCTGGAGGCTTGGCCGTGAGCCTCTCACCCTTAGGAAGCACGTCTCCTTACAAAATGACCTCTTTTTTTGCTTAAGATATCCCAAGTTGGGTTCTCTTACTTGTAAACAAGAGGGTCTAAAAACTCGGAACATGGGGCTTCCCTGGTGGCGCAGTGGTTGAGAGTCCGCCTGCCAATGCAGTGGACGTGGGTTCATGCCCAGGTCTGGGAAGATCCCACATCCGTAGAGCGGCTGGGCCCGTGAGCCATGGCCACTGAGCCTGCGCGTCTGGAGCCTGTGCTCCGCAACGGCAGAAGCCACAGCAGTGAGAGGCCCGCGTACCGCAAAAAAAAAAAAAAAACCAACTAGGAACACAGAGGTGCACAGGAGCATGAACTGGGGGAGGTCAGAGCAGTTCGGGGTCCCTGGGGGTTGGGGGGGTGAGGGGTGGAGTAGCAGGGAGGCGTGGGCAGTGAGGCCGCGAGGTGGTCCCTGGGTTGACCGGGAAGGACCTTGAAGGAGGGGGGACATAGTCCACGAATCAACATGGGGCTCAGAGGTGTGGGATGGAACTGGTGTGAATGGCTTGTGTTCCAAAAGCCACCTAGGGAAGGAATAAATTGGGCTGGGGTCAGGAGAAATCCTAGCTAGCCATGACCCCAGTCTTCCAATTTGAAGCCCACACATTTGAAAGTTCTACATGTAACACAAAGCAAAAAACAAACCAACAAACAAAGGTGTGGACAAAATTAAAGAACAAGTGGAAGAAAAAAATGCACGTGACAGGAGGGTATTTTCAGTGATTCTGTAAGCACTCAACAAAGCATCAGGGGCTTCCCTCGTGGCTCGGGGGTTAAGAATCCGCCTGCCAATGCAGGGGACGCGGTTCGATCCCCAGTCCGGGAAGATCCCACATGCCACAGAGCAACTAAGCCCATGCGCCACAACTACTGAGCCTGCGCTCTAGAGCCCGTGTTCCGCAAGAAAAGAAGCCTCCACAATAAGAAGACCGTGCACACCGCAACAAAGAGTAGCCGCCTCTCGCTGCCACTAGAGAAAGCCCACGCACAGCAGCGAAGACCCAAAGCAGCCTAAATAAATTTATTTAAAAAATAAAAATAAAGGGAAGGAAAACAAGAAAAAAGTTTAAAAAAAATCATCAGGGTAATACACCCCACAGGAAAACAGGCAAAGGGTACTCTCCAAAAAAGAAATACAAATGGCTCATGAGCTTGAAAAAAAAAAAATTCAACCTTTAATAATAATAACAGGCAATTAAAAACAAAATCCCACTTTTGCCTGTGAAACTGATACTTTCTTTTTTCAAGATAATACTTTATACTGAAGGGAGTGTGAGAACCTGGCTCCTCCATCGATTGAACCTCTCTGGCACAGTTTGGGAATATCTCAAACCATTTGCCCAAGATAACCGTGCATCAGTGCCCCACCCAGACCCCTGTGTTCTTATCTCTTAGTGCACAGGGCCTGACCTCCAACACCACACCTGCATTTCTCTCCAGTGGGATCTCTCTGGGGTTTAAAGCCCTCCTTGCCTGCTCTTGTGGCCGACTGGAAGCGCAGGGAAATTAATACCACCTGGGAGCAGCCAATCACCGACAGGGGCAAGTGCTCAGATCCCCAAGGGCCTTGCCCCTCCGGTCTGGGTAAGTCTGGTGTGTTTTCTGCACTGGCTCCCAGTGTCAACCAGCAGGATTCAGTTCCCACTGCCCACAGAGAGCTGCCTTCTTGGTGGTCATCACTCCCCATCCTGCTCTCCACTCCCCTTCAGGGTTTCCTTCACTTCCCAGATAAACTCCTTGCCTGTGGATCCTCACCTCAAAGGAACCGAAACAAGGGCTTCCCTGGTGGCGCAGTGGCTGAGAGTCCACCTGCTGATGCAGGGGACACGGGTTCGTGCCCCAGTCCAGGAGGATCCCACATGCCGCGGAGCGGCTGGGCCGGTGAGCCATGGCCGCTGGGCCTGCGCGTCTGGAGCCTGTGCTCCGCAACGAGAGAGGCCACAGCAGTGAGAGGCCCGTGTACCACAAAAAAAAAAAAAAGGAACCGAAACAGACAACCATTAATTCGTTGTAAGGCACTTTCCCATGGAAATAGTCATGAATATGTAGAAAGACTTAGCTACTAGGATATTTGGTGAAGTCTTTTTTCTCAAAGAAAATAAAAGTGAATACACCAGGAAGTAGTGGTTAAATAAATCCTGGTATATTCATGAAATAGAATATTCCTTGGCCACTTAAAACACATTAAATATTATACAAAGACCTGGAGAGAACATTCACAATAGGATGAAATGAAGGAAGAATGTTAATAAACACTAGATATATTTGGTATCTTTGCAATATTTTATAACTATATACATTTGCCAAAATATTTACTAACTGTGGTTACTTGCAGGGAACATGGTTAATAGTGAATTTAATTTCCTTGTGTGTGTACACCTCTATATTTTTCAAATTTTCTGTCAGAATCATGCATTACTTTTGTAGTTAGAACATGTAGTTTAACAATAAATAAATGCA